>NC_051221.1:28847521-29447521 GCF_015220715.1 Pygocentrus nattereri | reverse complement strand
AACAGTGTAATCAAGTTGCATTCATTATCTGCATAAACTGAACAGTTAAGTACTATCTCTGCTTTGCAAGGCTTTGGTTCCTGCACCGAACTTTAATGTTCTAGGGGCTTGTAGTTGGGTAGCCGTATCATTCCTAGAGATCTTCCAATTTTCAAGCCTGTTGCAGACAATGCTTCTGAAGGTAATTACTGGCTGACTGCAGAGACACAGACAGTAGAATTAGTTCCCTGTGGGCCAAGGCATCTGTTGCAGTGGTCTCATCTTTCCAATAGAAAATTGGACATTTAGGAGCCAGCTGGACAATCCCCATGCCTGCTGTGCCTCCACTTTCCCGCTGCTGGCAAAAGGCCACCACTCGCTAGGAACTGCTGAACCCAGCTAGGCCAGGAGAAACCGTAGCCAAATCCATCCGAAGCACTCTGGGCATGGTGTTCTCCCAGCGGTATTTCACTGTCATTATAAGTTTATAATGATTAAGTGTATGCCGGTAAGCTTAGTTCATATTCTGAGGCCAGATTTTGGACCCACATTAACCTTTAAATTCTGCGGTTAATCTCCTTCTAGGCTTCTTCATAGATGGGTCAATTTTGTCTGAGCATTGTTCCTCTACAGCACTCTACTTAATCACCAAGATTTGTTATTGTAAAGCACACTAACTGTTACTGGAATTACTGAACATTACTGGAAGTTACTGGAAGTCTTGGCACAGTCCATGGCCTGGTTTTCCATAATGACTGTATTCTGCACTCCAGAAACCATTTTTCATTAAGGCTCTGTAGACGTTAAGAGATGCTTTTCATAGCTGGTTCTGTAAAGCTTTAATTGAAAAACGTTAACTTTTATGTCATATTTTTGTTATGCCTTGTTCAGTGAAGCGAACTCCATCTCCAACCTCCATAAGAGCATTTTAGAGAGAATATGTATAATTTTGTATTGAATTTTAAATTAGGTGCAGTATTATATAATATCAGGGCAGTTAACTTCACCTCTGGCATGTGTCCAGACCAGCAAGGTAAAAAGGGTGGATCTGCAAGTCGATAAGTCCTGAATTCTTGATCAAATGCAGGTGCAGTGAAGGATGGCTTTTTTTCCCTTTTTTTACTGTAACCTGGATACGGAAGGCATAATCTAAAGGATCAGTGCCATCAGCAGATTGCATTCTGGAGGGAAACAAACACTAGAAACACTGCAGCAAAGGAGCAGTTTTACCACTGCAATGTGAACCCAC
The DNA here is from genome assembly GCF_015220715.1 of Pygocentrus nattereri. Classification (NCBI taxonomy): domain Eukaryota; kingdom Metazoa; phylum Chordata; class Actinopteri; order Characiformes; family Serrasalmidae; genus Pygocentrus; species Pygocentrus nattereri. The sequence goes on along the minus strand of NC_051221.1, from coordinate 29,446,293 downwards.
TACAGACAGAGAAAAGGATGTATCTGGTCCGTCTGCTAAAGAATAATGTCTTTTTTATGTGCTTCATGGGTGAGATATTTACTGAAGGCTGACTTTCCTGTGATTTAAAAGATGTGCATAGTAACACAGCTATATGGCTCTCAAATGACCCTAGACTGTGTATACTGTAAAACATTCAGAATATGCATAAGAACATGTTACCTTTTACTGGAAATGCCCCTACCTGTTTGCCTGCTCAGGGAACTGCTGAATATTCATGCTATATTTAAATGTAACAAGGCAAGGAGGAGTTTGGATGAAAAATGTATGAAAAAAAACAATACATACAAACAACACCCCCCTCAAACTAGAAGGAGGGGCACTCACATATAATGTGCTGCAGTCTGTACATCAAAGACATGTATCTTGATGCCAAGATGCTTTATAATCCTCTGCAACGTTAGGGCAGATAGGAAGAACGTAGACTTATCTCTCTCTTATCTCTGCATCCTGCATAATCAATAGTGAAGGTCTAAAAATAAAAGGCCAACACACCTGTAAATGGAAATGGAAATACTTTATTTCACCATTAGACAAGAGCAAGCTGAAGAATCGTTTAAAACTGTGAAATAAAACAAAAGGAAAAAAAGTGTAACAAAAAGTGTTTTTTTTAATGGAATCACAAAATAGAGACAACTTCCATAATGTGATGAAAGAGAAGTACAATAACATTTACTTACTATCTATAATCCCTACTTCTTTTCTGGGTTCATAAAGACTTAGAAATGAAAGAATATGCTTTTTTAACATCCAGTGTGGTCATGCCAGTGTATACAGGATTTTGTACAGAGCAGTAATTCAGATGGGCTGTTTCACCTCAGTATGAAGACATGGACTCCTCCTGTAGCAGATATGAACAGTGAGGTTTTCAGGTTGGTTTTATACACATTTTGCATTTGGTATAAAGAAGTAGATTGGGGACAGGGTGAAGAGGGTGAGTTTCTTTTAAATGGAGAAAGACTGTACAAATGCCTTTAGAATTCTGGTTTGCAGCTAAAGGCACATAGGGTCCACTGAGCAACAGATATGTCCATTCTGGAGGAAAAAGAGAAAAAGGAGAAGAGTGATGTTTTATTCAATCTTTGAGATTTTTCAGGAACAGCAAGAAGCTCTTCAATGATTAATATACTGTTATTATCTTTTTATAGCAATTCATTGTCAAGTTATCTGCCCTGAGATTTGATCACTTTTGAAATATGACACGTTCTGGATGTTAATTTTAGTACAATGATCTGTCTTTTGTCACTTATGTAGCCAAGAACCACCTGCTCTGACTGACAGGTAACCAACCACAGACCACTGTTTCATCATGATGGCAACAAATGAGAAACAAGAATATCTCACTTGAAAAATACTAAATGATTCAAAGACTCTTTGAATACTTTTAAAGATATAATGGCATAAATTTCACAAGCTATCTCACTCTGAAAGGCTCTGTCTTGGCACACAGAGCAGGGATCTACTTGCAATCGTGTTTCCTACTCGATTGATAAAACATGCACAGAACTGCTGTCAAAAGGCTGCGCGGACAGCCATTCAGAGTGAAACTAAAAAAAAAATTTCAGCTCATGTCCGAAAGAAATCTGACACTGTGGAAGAAGTAACTGAGGCTGAGATTATGTTTAGTAAAATTTTGGTGTCAAATACATAATTTCCTTAATTAGTATGGAATCAAACAATAATAAATATTATCTGTGACAACTTTGAAAAGTTTTTGTATCACTGAATTACATTTACATTGTATGATTTATATTACAAAATCTATTATCGAAATCAGCCATTTCAGACTTTTGAAAGGTGGTGTAAAACTCAAGACAAAAACCTTTACGCTTGGCAGTGTTTCACTTTGCTGAAGTGTCCTGAGGTTTAATCTGTGATCAGTGTGTGTTCATGTGATAGCTGTTTGTGGTATACACTCACCTTGCACTGGCAGAGGGTGCACTCAGTGCCGTGTTTGAGCCAGGAGGAGCCGCTGAAGCGTGTGATGCCGTGTTCATCCTCGCAAGTTTTGGTGATGTCGTTGCGAACGCTGTGAGCCTGGCACGGGTCCGACACACAGTGGGCGCAGCACTCACCCTCAGGCACCAGCGTGAAGTCACAGTCCGCCGGTGGGCAGGACAATGGCCAGCAGTCCACCTCCCCCTGCTGCAGTAGAGCACACACACAGAACACCTCAGCAAAAATAGCACTTATTTATTCCTCCCATTCCCCCTCATGCCTTGCACCATTTCTTCTTACATTTCTCACTCATAGCTTATTCAAACAAACAGGGAAGTTCTGTTTAAGGTGCAAATTATAACTTTCAGTCAGACCTGTGTGTGATAAGATTTTACAGTTATCATTATAAGTTTTGTAACTGTGATAAACAATAGGCTCTTCTCAGTATAGCTTGGATATCGTCAGTACTTAAAGAACAATGACCTACTACATGTATCATTAAACAGAAATCATTATTAGTCCTATTTGACTAGATTTAGTGCAGTACGTGAAAACTTGAACGTGAACACTGAACAAAGTTTCAAAATTCTGTCATTCATATTGTGTATTGTGGAAAAACCTTTAAGTGTCAAATGCATTTTACTGCATCACCCACCTTACCTCCGTTCAATCCATAACACAATTATTACTTGAATTGTTTGAAAAACTGCTGTTTTTGTCTTTTGAGAAGAAAAAAACTGAAAACCAGTAAAAAACTCAAATATGGCGATATAGAATGTAACTCAAATGTAAATGTAATTCAGTACATACCTGACTAGGTAATTAATTATGTAATTACATCAAAATAATTCTGTCATGTAAATTTAACGTATAGCCAAAAGCCAATAACTCCAGACGTTTAATGGTTAAGAAGAAAACAATGCATGTTGTAACACCACGTTCCAAGTTCTGCTCTCTTATGAACTAAGTGGATAATCCTTGTTGCATTCACAATAACTTGTGCAATAATCTTATCCACCAGCAGTTTGTTTATCTCTGCAATAGGATAGAGAAAAGAAAAAAAAGCTCCTCTGCCAAGACTGGGAAAGAGTGAGGGAGTTCATTTCTTGGAAGCTCTTAGAGAGGACTACAATAAATAACTAGGCCCCAAGTAGATCATAATAACCAGCAGTTACAGCCTCTATAATGACAAATAACCATGCTTACCCCACACAATGTAAGCACCTCTGACCCTTTCCCACAAATTTAGCTGAGGGAAATAACTGTTTTATTCATAATAACTATATACATTCTACTTTCTGTCTGGTATTTAGGGTGTGGGTCCATTTTGTACAGAAATGGTCACAGTCATGAAGACCTAAACTATAATTACAATGAGGAAAATCCACCTGAGTCTCTGCAGCAAATGCCTCGCTGCACATTTTTCATAAATCATATGAAACCAGTAGCACAGAAAGCCGTAGTGCTCACCTCCTGCTACTCTCAATAAGTCCCTCAAATACAGGTCATATCTTTTAGCCAACCTTATAGATTCAGTTAAGCAGTGATTTAGCTCTGCCTGACCTATTTCTGCTAACATTTTCAATTCACTGTTAAAGCTATCTCCACTGTAGCACACCAAACGTGTGCATTAAAACCCATGAAAATGTATGTGTGTGTGTTTGCATGCAAGTGTGCAAACAAGTGAGAAAGCTCACATGGTGTGTCATTAATTATGCATTTAATATACCAATATTTCTAGCAAATTACTTCACCGTTCTTGTTATTTTCTATTTTCCAACATATCTCATCTCCCTGATTCAGTTTATGAAAGAATCTAAATTAGAAAATGGTTTATTTACCAATACATTATCATTTGATCATAGCATGTACAATAATGCACAGGTGGATAGAGCAAATAAGACACAAATAACACAAGTAACAACAATAAACAAACAAAAGTACAGTGGTACAGGAAAGACTTATAAATCTAACCTAAAGTGTGGCCAAATCTTCATCTGTCATAACAACAGATAAAGAATAGTCAGTAAGACAAATAAAAATTCCGTAGTTTTTCTTAAGTGGTGTCCACCCCTTAAGTAGGAATGACTTCAACAAACATTTCCTGTTAACTGCTGGTCAGTTCCACACATTGGCTTGGAGGAATTTTGGTTTTCCTCCTTACAGAATTCCTTTAACTGGTTCTGAATCTTGTACATTTCTTTTGGATTGACATCTAGATTTTCACCTGGCCATTCCAAAGCACATAATTTCTTTTGCTTTAATCATTCTTTGGTAGAATGAGTGATGAATCCAGAATTCATAGCACCATTAAACGATGGCAAGCGATCCTAGTCCAACTGCAACAAAACAGCCTCTGTCTATGATACTGCCACCACCATGGTTCACATATGACATAAAGTCTTCCAGGTGGAATGCAGTGCACAGTTTGCCAAAAATAATGTGTCTCACTTAAGTCATAAAGTTCCTTTTTTGCCTTATCAGTCCACATGATACGATTTCAGCTTCTTGGTCATTTAGTTGATCTTTAGGAAGCTTTAAATGAGATGCAAGGTTTTTCCTAGAGAGCAGTGGCGTCCTCCCTAGTATCATTCCATACACAATACTCCTTTTCAAGGTTTGGCTGATAGTATACACAGCAACCTCTGGCACTAACCAGTGCACAAAAAGCCTGCATATAGTAAGAAGTTTCCCTGGGGTTTATTGTGATCTCCTGGAATTTTACACACTTTACTCTTGAAGTGGTTTTTGTTAGAGGACCACTTCCGGGGCAGGAAACAATGGTGTTTAAATCTCCTTTTTTGTACACTATTTGTCAGACAGTGGGTTGGTGATGTCCAAACTGTTCAGAAATACCAACCTCTTCTAACCTGATGAGCATTGACAGTTGTTTTTTTCTGTTAATCTCCTTTGGCTGAGATACATTCTCATGTGGTCAAGACCAAGCTTTGACAGTGAAGACAAAAGATAAAAAGTGCAGAATCGTCAACAGTCATGCTTGATTGTCATCTATTTAACAGAGCCTACTGACCCTATTTACTCCCTTTCAGCAGAATGATAATTCTAGATCCTCACATCTGTTGCCAACAAAACCTTTAATGTTAATGGACCATGTTAATGGATTTTTTTTTTCAATAAATTAATGAGAACCGTAGAACTGTTTGTGTTATTAATTTTAATGGGTTCTCTATCTACTGTCATGACTTAGCTAAAGAACTGATCACATTTTACATCATATTTATGAGGTTCATAGAATTCTAAAAGGTTCACAAACTTTTTAGCATCACTGCACCACTGTAGCTAAGTGCGTAGTTAGTGATGATTAAGTTGTACGTGTAGGAAGGGTGAAAATGTAAAATATTTGTACTTATTTTGGTATCATGTTAGCTAGTATACTGCTTAAAGTGGCAGTATACTAAAAGTGGCTTAAAATTTATTTTAGGAACTATTTCGACACTTTGTGATGGCATCATTAGAATCACCATGTAGACAGGCGTATGCTTCCTGTCTTTGTTGTGTCTTTGTTTAAAAATTCCTATTACTGATATCAGTTCATTTAATTTTGCATTTATGCCACCTGTTATTTTTTTATTTTTCATTAGTTCTTTTCATAAAAGGGTTTTTGTGCTACAATATGACAAAACTGTTTATGGTTTTGTATTATCATCAGGAGATTATATGTTTGAATCTTGCTAATGCTGTGACCAAAAAAGTGCCAGTCATCCACCAATATTATCTACCAAACGATATATCTCCCTAATGCACTTACACAATATATATCTCCAATTAAGATGAAACACTTAGAAAGCAATGAACTGTAACTGACCAAAGGAATGCATGTGAACAGAGGTCAGTGATAACCAGTTAAAACTTTTTCTTAGCAACAGAAAAGTGGTCTGACAGAAAACTTCATTAAAATATTACATTACATTAAAACTGTACTGCATTTTGTATGTATGTAAAGCTACAGAATATACTAAGTAAATAAATAACTGCCACACTTTGCCCACACACTCAGCGATTTTCATTTGTGCACTTTTTCAAAAGTTAGAAATGTTAGGCATTTTTTTCACCTTGCACTATGCAGGTGCACCTGCCAGCATATGTTGGGGCCCCATAGGGTAATGCAGGATTTGGGTGTGTGTGCAGCTCTAAAACCGCACTGTGAAGTATGGCTCCAGCTCACACACTCCAAGCTCACAGAGAGCAGAGAGATGCAGCCGCTGGAGAGGCAGTAGAGTGAGATGCATACTGAATGAGTGAGCAAGAGAATAAAGTTTCGGCCGGAAGCTCCTCTCCTCTCTAACTCTGCCTTCTCCTGTCCCCCATCCGGTTCCTTGGACGATTGACAGCCATCTTCCTTCCTCGGTGCTGCATTTCACTTTTTTAAATTTCACATGCCTATTCCCCCTTCCCTATTCTATTCCTCTTTTTCCTTCTTCTTCTCATCTACTTCACTCAAACTCTGCTCTCCCTTTCAAGCCTGCTCTCCTCCTTATTCTCTTTTATCCACCCTCCACACCCTGCTCTCCTCCCTTCTTTCTGTCCTCATCCCCTCATCCTTCTTTTTTCTCCTCCTTTCATCCTCCACCCATTTCATTTCATTCCATTCCTTGTACTCTGATGTTCTGCCACTGAGAAGGGAATTAAAGCCCTCTCTCTCGTCTCTCTCACTCTCTTTTTCCTCTCCAGTCTTTTTTCCACTCCTTTATTGCCTGCCAGAACCCATCCATGTGTCCGGCAAGAGCAGCTGGAGATGAATGAAAGTGTTCGTGGTGTTTTGGGCCATTCTGGCTGTACCTCTGTGTTCCTATGCTAATGTGGAGCAGGAGGAGGGCTGACAGAGTCAGTGCTGTGTTCCGCTGTGTTTGATCTGTCTAGAGCTTTATAACAGCAGACACACCTCCACCCTCAGGCTTATGGCAGCCCCAGACAAACAGCACAGGTGATTTGTGCGAAAGGTGCTACCCAGGAGAAAACCACAACAGGCGCTACTTTCCCCCCCTTCCTGAAGCACAGAAACTCATCCTCATGAATGGCAAAGTATGGCATTTGCATTTGATGAACATATGGATGGGGAGGGGGAACAGCTGAGTATGGAGCGAGGGAGAAAGAAAAGGAAGGGTGGAAGAAGGGAGGCAAGTGCCTTGTCAGTGAAAAGATGAGTGCAGAGATGTATACTTGTGTCTGTGCTCTTCAGGAGGGCTGAGAGCCAGGGAGAGGGAGAGAGAGTGATGGAACAAGGCATGAATGAAGGCAATGATGAACGCCTTTGCTGCTCTGCAGAGATCAACATCCACTAGAGGCTAGAAACGGTTTGATTACTTAATATAACTTTTACAATGTAATCTCTAGCTGGATATTTGCCAGACATGAAGTAACGAGTTTAAGGAACAGCATTTCAGCTCTTTCAAACCCATTCAATACAACAGCTTCCAAACAGCATGGCATGTCACACAATATAGTGCCATGTTCCTCTGCAACCTTCTGCTAACCAGCACCACCCCCATACACCTCTTCAGCATTTATGCCATGCAATCATCATTCACTACAAAGACCTCTTTATTCGCAAACCATAGCAAGATCTTGCTAGTTTCAATGCAAATTTTCCTATGCTTGTCTTTTTGTTTTATGTTTGCAATCTTCTCTGTAGATTGTGGTGTTCTGGGGGTTTGGTTGCATTATCTATGCATATGGCTTCACATGTGTCTTGTGAGCTTTGTAGATCATGGTAAAATAGGGATAAATCTGAAAAAATAAGTTATTTATGTAAGTCTTATATTGCAAAAAGCAGAGCTATCTTTGACATAGGTCTTAATTTTTTTTTTCCAAAACCAGATCTCAAAACTATTAAACAATGTTCCAGGCATCAAGCAACATATTGATAATCATTTCATCTAATGGTTTTCTGTGAGGTAAGTTTTAGACACTTCAGACATCAGGTTTGTATCACCTCACTGTGAACAATTATGAATCTGTATGATTATCTAGTATAATTTAACTGACTTTGTTTATATTGTAACAATTTAAATAAGCAGATTTTTTCAAATTCCCCTTAATCTGTGTTAAGGAAATAGTGCGTACCGGTTAGAGGACGTTTATATTTCTCCGCTGGTGCTAGCAGCACTGCCTGGCTCCTGGTATAATACTTGTATGTATCTGATAAGTTTTTGCTTCTCATTTATAAGTAAACAGCACAAACTGCACCATGAAGAGGGAAGTGCTCTGTGGGTATGTGTTTCTTACCAGGCACTGGCACTGCTGGCAGTTTTCGGTCCAGGTGTCTCCACTGGCGTAGGTGAGCAGGCCGTTCTGGTGCAGGCACTGAGAGCTGAGGCGTGGGTCGCACTCTGGACAGCAGAACAGATCCACAGTGGGGTTCTCACAGTCACACACCATACGCCTGCACATCACCTGCCCCATCTGAGCACAAACACACACACAAAGCATACACCCCTCACTTAACCTGAACAAAGAAGTCCATATGCATGTGTGTACATGTCTGAATGGGTGCAACACAGGCCAAGTTACGAAGCTTAAATTTGAATTCTGCAAAAGTGGTGAACAAAGGCAATGCTTTGGTCCTGGAGGGATCATTTTGACTGCTACTGAGAACATCCCTGATAACCTTTATAACCTTCATCACTCAGTGACCTGCAGATCTTGAAAATGAAAGCCATTTCCACCCCACAAATGCAATTACATGTTTGTACTACTGTTCAGTCAAGCACAGAAGATATAATTTTGACTGACAGTTTCCCCATTTTCAAATCAATTAAAATGAGTCACCTAATTAAAAATGATTTTCTCGCTCTGTCCTTCACCACACAGTGACTAATTGGAAGGCTGATTATTTAATATCCAAAAACTCATCTTCTTCTGTGCCACCTTCAGACATAAGAAAACATTTCAATTACAGACTTAATTACTGAACGTGAGCAGGGAAACTAATGGAGGTCAGATAGTTTAATGAAAATACTATTCTTAAAACACTTCAAGGTGTGGGTCAAATTAGCAGCAATTAAGTGCCATCATTATCCTGCGATTAAAGGAAAAGGATCTGTCAAACTGAGCAACAGTTACAAATTGCACTGCACTGTTAAGGTAAAACATTTTATATTTTAAAAAGCTGGACGACAGCAATCATGATCCTGTGAATGATGAATTTTGCACCATTCCATTCGGTACATGAGTACAGTAGTTAAGGACATGGTCATATGATAACATTACAATATAATCTTTATTTACTGACTGGCGCATATTTACTTTTAACAGAGGCAAGATCACTCAACGGGCCAACAATGAGTTTCTCAAACCACAGCAGCCATCTGACTTCATTTTAAAGGATGTTTTGTTTTGTCTTTTAATTAAACTCTAGATTTATCTGATCAGGAACAATCAAGGACAACCGCCTGTCCTACCCACAATTCCTCACTCACTTGGCAAGAGCAGACAGAGCACCTGTCGTTGTCCAGGACCCAGATCTGCCCATTGTGTTTCACCTTGTTGTCATGGATACAGTCGCCAGTACAGTTGTGTCCGTGGGGACACCTGCAATCGTATCCTCCATCCAGGTTAAAGCAGACAGTATCATTGGCACAAGTACTCCTACCTGCTTTGCACTCATCTATATCTACAGAGAAGGACAGAGAGAGGATTAGTTCAACATGAAAATTTCCCAGTGTCTATTTTATTCCTCAGCAAATAGAATAGCTGTTGAACAAGATAATAGGACAGCTGCTTAACCCAGTCAAACTGAGTTTCGCACTTGCTAAGAAATTGGTGACAAACCCTAAAACTCATTTAAATCTGCTGCCAGAGGAGTTATGGCATGTGCATGTCCACATTAGCCATAGTGAAACGTATCAGCGTGTAGAACTGGGAGTTCTCCGATGTGTTTTTTATCAATGTATAAAAGATGCATAAGGCTTCCTTTATTGTTGGATGCAGTATTTCCAGGAACACATCCCTACCTTCTGCTCACCAACATCACCCACATACACCTCTTCAGCATTTTTTGTCATGCAATCACCATTCACTATAAAGATCTCCTAGTTTGCAAGCTCATTCAGAGCACAGTTTAGATCACCAAGCACTTATCACTAACTTGTTTAAACAGAGAAATGACAAAATGGAACTGCAAGCATGACTTCTATTCTTTTTCATGTGCTTTCTTGTTCAAAATGTAGTTTGTGAGACAAAAAAAAACACATTTTTTGGTTTTGTAAGATCATGTTCTTTAAACATCATAAATGTAGCAATAGCACTGAGAAATCATGTTAGTAACAACTACAATACACAATAAAAGTACAGTAAACGGCAGATGTGGCCGCTTTTTGTACTGAACTTATTGGGTTAAGGTGGCTTTGTAATACTTGTGAATGAATGTTTTCATTCATTAATCTCCAAAGGTAAAACACTGTATTCAACTTTTATTAACCTAAGCTATATTTCAAAACAAAAAATGAGTAAATGCATACTATTGAGTCAGTTTGTCCGGCTATGAACACATGACAAAATGTAACATTTCCAGTGGGTCACTGGCTGTGGGTGTGTCTGGGTGCACATTGTGTTACCTTCACACGACTCTCCATTTGCACTGAACATGCCGTTGTCGTGGTATCCATCTCGGCATTCACAGTGGTACCAGCCAGGTAGGTTCACACAGGTAGCACGACTGTCACACTCCACAAAGCCCTCTGAACACTCATCAATATCTTCAGAGAGAGACAGAGAGAGAGAGAGAGATAGAGAGAGAAGAGAGAGAGAAGAGAGAGAGAGAGCGAGAGAGAGAAAGAGAGAGACAGAGAGAGAGAGAGAGAGAAAGAGATAGAGACAGAGAGAGAGAGAGAGAGAGAAAGAGAGAGGCTTTTTTTAACAGTGATTGAGAAATGACTAATGACTCATGAATCAAAGCTGGCGTTCATCACGCAAGAATTCAGCAGAAGACTACTTTTTCCCAAGTGGCTACCTTTCCCTGCATGCCACCCCTGAGTGCTATTGACTGCATTCTCCCTGATAAGCAGTGCCATGGCTTTGTGCATGCTCTGTCTCTGTCTATCTGTCATGATAACTGTTTGCAGGGAAGCTGAGAGAATCCTACTAACAGACCGAGGAGCTTTATGAAGACAAACACAGTGCATAACTAAATTTCACAATAGCCCAACAAAAAGATCTATTTTAATCTCTGAATCAGAAAGAGATCAGAAAAAATGAAATACTACACGTCCTCGAAAATGACAGCGAATTTGTTAGTGGACTACACAAGATGAATAACCTGGCTTCTACATAAAAGTTCCCTTTTATAAGACAAGACATAAATCACAAGCCTAATTCCATTACAAAACTTTACATGTGTCCACTCAGACACACGTAAAGACTCAATTTAACTCATTTACAGTAAAGCATGTGGGCACAGTCCATTTCTTGTAACAGAAGGAGCCTAAATTCAATATCACTCCATACAAATGAGTTTTAATATTCAGAAAAAGGGCATTATATTTCAAATTATATTTTATTAGACAATAGTGGGCATGTGGGCTGTGCTGGTTATTAAACCAGGGGATGAAAACAGAACAACAGAGAGGTTTTAGGATGATTAAATGCTCCCACTAGGCCTGAGATGGGCTCATTATAGTTGCCACAGATGCATCAGCTTCTGTCATTATGAAAATTGCTGTAAACTGTTGTAGTCTGTGCCTCTTGCTCCAAGATCCATAGCTCTTCCTGTTGAAACTGCAGCTGTTTTCATCCTGCTGTTGCAGTGCTGCTGTAAGGATTAGGCTGAATAAGCCACAGTATTTTTGGGAGACTTTTGGGACCGGATTGAAGCTTGATTTTTGTAATAATGGAGACTGATTAAACACAACTACCATCACAGTTACAGAGTTACAGATAGTAGGCATGGGAACTTTTCTGCAGCTAAATAACCCAACTTCAAGGGCGTTCTTCATCTCTTTAGCTTTTCTGAGTTGTTGCAAGCTGCCATACACCACATTACACTGCACTTCAAAGAAGTCCTAAACTTCATAACGATGTCTGGGGAACGCAGTCAAAAAAGCTGTTGAAAAGTTAAAACATTGGAACTTAGACAAACTCTAGATTTTTTATTGCAGTCTCACAGCCATGAATATAAATCTTATGACTTTTCACATTTCACAACAAACTATTCACTGTGTCTTCTGTAGGCTAACAGAAGAATGAGATAAAGATGCATATTTAAGTGCTATTTAACTGTCTGTAATCGAGAAATAACAGGTTTATCCCAAACCTCAGGATTTGGTTTAGGTTTGAATGAGGTTTAAATCTTAGGATATTTAACATCCAGTTGAGAGAACCAACTAGACACTGGACAATGGAGCTCAAAACCGGACCATCCCATCTCAAACCAGAAACCTGGCAACTCTATACACCACCCAGCGCCATTACAGCCTACCAAAATGAATGCTTAGCAAAATTAGCCAGCATCTAGCTGGTTATTAGCTATAGAAACATTGTGAAAGCAAAACTGTGGGAACAGCATGCATTTTGTAAATAGCTGCATGCTCATACAACACGGTGCAAATGGTACAAATGAATGCACACTGGTCTGGTGATTTTAAATCATTATTATTTCTTTTGGCCATGAAATTTTTTAAAAATGGCAAAAATGGAGATAGAAAGGTTTTGTTCCGACAGCAACTATATATATATGGTATGTATGGTATGGTTGACTGGTATGCTGAAATGGCCTGGAGTGTTCCTGAGTTCCCCAGTGCAAACAAATGCCTCACCAAGTGTCCTAAAGGAGCGCTGCCCCTAGGCCACAGTGTACTTACACCTGCTCTTATCTTGGATTCCACAGTGACATCCCATGTTCCACCTTTGCCTGTCTAGTACAAAAGCACCACTTTGATCTCAAAATCATGAAATTCAAATTCCTCTTTCTGTAGGAGCTTAATACATATTAAACAAGCCCACTACAACACTGTCTATTCTCAGCAACTCTCAGAAAGACATTCATCAAGTACCTGCCACAATATGTCATTTTCAGTTTATCCACAGCATTGTTTTTTCATGTTACAAAAGCCACTACAGGGCATCTAAATAACTTAACAGAACTGAGCACAGGCCTAAATGTATAAATCAGGCCAATTCACTGCTGAAGACACACAGCAGACGCAACCAAAAGACCCCTCGTTATCCACTCATCTATGGGCTGAGCTTAACAGAAAAACTGCAGACGAAAACTATTTTTTAAAGTGCACTCCTACCACCTCACTACAGTGAAATCTCTCATGCTCTTTGTAGTAGGTGAAGTTGCAGTTGGCAGAACACACAGGCTTTGAAATTGAAAAGCCGTCTGGCTGCGATGCCCTCTCTCCAGAAAGAAAGGAACAAGTCTGAATCCATGCCAATTCTTCCTCCATGTAGGGAAGGTGAAGGCAGAGAGAGGGCATGCTTGCTATTTATACCACACAAGCTGGCAAAGGCTTGATATTTATACATGTTATCTTCAGTGGTGCCATTCAAATGGCAGGAAAACAAAAATCATCTATGGCCATGCTGAAATGTGCTGGAGGATATCGATTTCACCTCATCTGATTATCTGACAGACTGCTAAGAGAGCAGAACCACTGTGTGGAAATATGTCTATGCATTTAATCTTTTACATCCCTTTTGTGCTGTATGTCTTGTTTATTTGCAGCTACAGAATCTAAAGCCCAGTACAGACGAATGAAGAATATGATGTACTAAAGCTGTATGATACATGAGTCTCTTAATACCTCTACTAATTAAAATCCCATATCTTGACAATAACCTAGCTGAATATCATTGTCAATAAAGACTCTTCAGTTGAATGGAGAATGGAGAAAAAATATGAGAACAAGACAGATGAGAGAAAGAATAGGTGAAAAAAAGAAGTGCAAGGTAAATGGTGAGAAGATGGTGAGAGAGAAAGAATAAAAGAGAGAGGGAAGGAGTGAAAGAGTGTAGAGGAGAGGTGATGCAATGGTCACAGCTGCTCCCCTCGTTATCTTGAGCGACAAGCTGGAAACAAAGGCTCTATTAAAACAGATCTCAGAGGGCAGAGGATGAGTGCGTCCTGCCTGGCTCCACTCGTTTATTCAGCCTCTCGTCCTTCCTCTTGCGCTTTACTCTTTATTCAATCTCTCCTTGTGCGCAGGAAGACTCAGAGGACAGTTCATCGGCACTCAGATGGCGGTGCTGAGTGACAGCCAGTGGCCAAGATCAGCCCGCACTGAGACACCACGGTACACACTTCGCTTTAAAGAAAGCCATGATGACTTCGGGAGGCTACAATCTTATCTGGATTATGACTGGTTGTTGTGCACTAAATAAGATTTTCTAAGGACAAAGGAATAGGTTTATTATACTGTAATCAGAATATAAACAAATAAAAAAGGCATCAAACATTAGACCACATCATTATTTCTCATTCTTGGTTTTAGAGTTTGTTTGTGTTTGTGCTCATAGAAAAAGTGACACGCTGTTTCAATACAACATGCTATTGTTTTGCTAGACTGTTAATGTCATTAATAATTACATAACTAAAATACACTATGTTAATAATGTTAAATTAAATTTCAGTTATTATACTTCTAAACCGTGGAACTCAATTCCACCTTTTATTACACTGTCAAGTCCACAATAAAATTTAAGGTGGAATGGGAAAATTCGAACAAGAAGCTGGCCAATAAGAAGCTGACTTCAGCCTCGTAAAACAGTCAAACGTTGAGAGACACTTTACAAGAAACTTTTGAGGAAAAGTTTTCCGGTGGAGATGGGAGAAAAGCGGCTATAGCTAAAGCTTAAAGCAGGGCAAAGTAAATCGGCGTTTTCGTTTTTCTTTTTAGCCTATACTAGTTTATTAACACATACTGAGACACACTGGACATAAAATGCTGTTGCTACCAACTGAACAACTTTTGCTGAAATGACAAAATGGCTCTTCTTAACAGAATCCTGACCTAATCTGGCTTTTTATGCAGAGGGAGCTGGTCAGATTTCTCGCTCATCCAGTTGTGTTATGTGCCGCCACAGACTGTCCAGGCGCTGCACTTCCGCACTTCCAAGTTCCACCTTTTGCTTTCCGTCAACATTACGTTATAAATAAAAATTTAGAAAATTGATTTCTGACATTTATGAATCGATTCAGAATCGCCCACGTCTGTATCGCGATGCATTTAAGAGTCCCTATGTGTTACACCACTGAACAGTACAGAGCAAAGGTGTTCAGGGACATGGGCATTTGCATAAAACAAGTATTTATTGCTAAATACTTAAAGGGTACATTTAAAAACTGCAAGTGTCAAAAACATTAGTGTTGAAACTTAAAGTCTAAACTTAAAGTCTAATTTCAATTTATGGATTTAAAAAAAATTCTACTTAAAAATTTAACTGATGAGATTTTACACATGCAAAAGCAGCCTCCTCAATACTCCACACATTCACACAGAAACAGCCCCTACACACACTATTTTAAAAGCCACTCATGAGACGCAAAATGCTCTAATTAGGCACTGCTAATTAAGCGTGCGAGTTTGTGTGAGTGCCTGGCTGTGTGTATACACGGCACCGCATCTAAATAAGTAATGAAGGTGTTATGAGTGATCATTGCGCTTGAAAAGCACTGGGTTCAGCGAGCCAGCGGCACGAGCAGAGCGTAATGTCACCCAGCACAAAGAGCTAATTACCAAACCTGATGAGATTACAAAGCCCCTTTCACTCTTACATATAAACAGCATGACCTTTGCATACGCCACTGCACATTCCTCTCTCTGTATCGATAATCAGCTCTCCCTCCTGCACACGTTTATTCAGCTCTACAAGTGCTGTAGTCAATCCCAAAGCCCTCTCTCTCTCACTTTCTCTCTCTCTTTGTGTTTATCTGTCTATTTTTCTTAGAGAGTAATTGGAAGAGCTGCTGAATGGGGCTTTAATGAGGAGCATTTGCACAGAGCAGCACTTTCAGTCTTCACCATTAATAAGGCAAGTAATCACACAAATCAACTACAGAACCAGACACACAATCTACACAGAACAAAACCAGAGCTGCTCTCCAGTCAATAACCCAGACACCGAGAGAGAGAGAGAGAGAGAGAGAGAGAGAGAGAGAGAGAAAGCAGGAAATGAAAAAAAAAGTTTGAGATACATATATTGCTGATTTTCTTCCAATATCAAATGAAATGACATGTTCATTAATATTAAATTTTTGTACTGTATATTAACCAAGGAAAGAAGATTAACACTGATATTCATACACAATCACCACTAAATTACAACACCATGAATTATTATAGAAAATCTGTCCAGAATAATTTTAGATCGCATTGAGATATCATCCAATAATCTTCAACTACAGTTAACTTACACAATGTGCATACAATAGTAACTTAAACACTGTGGATTTAAATACAAACTGTTTGCCACAAGGTACTTTTTACATGTTTATTCAACATTTCAGGAATTGTGTTTGCATTGTCAAGTTATTTACATTGAAAGTTGATCTCTAGTTTTGAAATATGATATTAGTTTTATTAACTCGATCTGATGTTATGCAGCATTTTCTGTCATTTCTGAAAGTGTCAGTGTAAAACAAACATTTTTACATCATGGTTTCTGACATGAGCAGAGCAGAACAGCACAGAGTTATGAGCAGTTTGTGAAACGGAGCAGATACCCGGGGCACAGATACCCCACACACGGGGCACAGATACCCCACACACACATACACACCCACACGCACACCCACAAATGTATACACACACATATACACACACACACATACACACAAATACAGACACGCTCGCACACACATAAATACCCCCCCCACACACACGCACATACACATAAACACACAAGCACTCAGAAAGTAATATATCCAGTGAGAGAAAGGTTGGGGAATAATGTGTGGGGTAACTCAGTCCTAATTAAATCATCTGGACAAAAGCGCATGATTTGAAGTGTTTTTTGAAATAGCTGTGTGTCAGAGCTCATTCCCTGTATTTAATATCTCTAGGTGAGTCTGCATTCTGTCCTCCTCTAAGCTTGCCCTGCGCTGCCGCAATGCAAACACTGCTGTTTCACTCCACTGACCTGAGGCTCCTTTATGCTATATGAGAGCTCAGTGTAGTTCGGGGGGAGAATAAAGCAGCAGCAGATCTACTGTAGAGGTTAGAGAAGCACAACAGAAAAAAAAAATTATAGCTAGCACAGATGTTTCTGGAACAGCAGACGGCGTTGCTTTTTAAACACAAAAAAGAAAACTTTGCAAAGGGCCATCTTGTCCCACTGCCCCTCTCACTGGGGTAAGAATCCTCCCCACCCCCACTCCCTCAATGAATCATGCATCTTGTTATAAGTTGTAGAACATATATAATTTATGATTCAGATTATTTCTAGTCTTTGCAGGTCTCAAAAATATGTCATTAAAGTTTAACCCAAGAAAATATATATTCTAAAACAAACAAAGGCCTCAATCAATTTACATCAATAATTTTACCTCATTGTAATGATAAATAAATAATAAACTGTGACAAAATGCAAATGACAGAAAAACAGGAACGCTTGAGATTTCTACACTGCTCAAAAATATAAAGGGAACACTCAAATAACACATCCTAGATCTGAATGAATGAAATATTCTCATTGAATACTTTGTTCTGTACAAAGTTGAATGTGCTGACAACAAAATCACACAAAAATCATCAATGGAAATCAAATTTATTAACCAATGGAGGCCTGGATTTGGAGTCACACACAAAATTAAAGTGGAAAAACACACTACAGGCTGGTCCAACTTTGATGTGATGTCCTTAAAACAAGTCAAAATGAGGCTCAGTATTGTGTGTGGCCTCCACGTGCCTGTATGACCTCCCTACAAAGCCTGGGCATGCTCCTGATGAGGTGGCAGATGGTCTCCTGAGGGATCTCCTTGCAGACCTGGACTAAAGCATCCGCCAACTCCTGGACAGTCTGTGGTGCAACGTGGCGTTGGTGGATGGAGCGAGACATGATGTCCCAAATGTGCTCAATCGGATTCAGGTCTGGGGAACGGGCGGGCCAGTCCATAGCTTCAATGCCTTCATCTTGCAGGAACTGCTGACACACTCTAGCCACATGAGGTCTAGCATTGTCCTGCATTAGGAGGAACCCAGGGCCAATCACACCAGCATATGGTCTCACAAGGGGTCAGAAGGATCTCATCTCGGTACCTAATGGCAGTCAGGCTACCTCTGGCGAGCACATGGAGGGCTGTGCGGCCCTCCAAATAAATGCCACCCCACACCATTACTGACCCACTGCCAAACCGGTCATGCTGAAGGATGTTGCAGGCAGCAGATCGCTCTCCACGGCGTCTCCAGACTCTGTCACGTCTGTCACATGTGCTCAGTGTGAACCTGCTTTCATCTGTGAAGAGCACAGGGTGCCAGTGGCGAATTTGCCAATCCTTGTGTTCTCTGGCAAATGCCAAGCGTCCTGCATGAGCCAGAAAGCATCGGTACTGAGAAGTGGTCTGTGGTCCCCACCTGCAGAACCACTCCTTTATTGAGTGTGTTTTGTTAATCGCCAATAATTTACACCTGTTGTCTGTTCCATTTGCACATTGAACAGCATGTGAAATTGATTGTCAGTCAGTGTTGCTTCCTAAGTGGACAGTTTGATTTCACAGAAGTTTGATTAACTTGGAGTTACATTGTGTTGTTTAAGTGTTCCCTTTATTTTTTTGAGCAGTGTATTTTGCTAATGAATTAAATCTTAGTTAATAACGTTATATAATGTTATTACAATTCATTTAATAATAATAATAATTTTTATTATTGTTGTTGATGTTTGTTAATGCAACAATAATAACATATTGAACAAAGCAATAGCACTCAACATTTAACTATTGCAAATAATTATTAAACCTCTGGATGCATGAAATCACCAGTGAGAATAAAAATGCTGCAAAAAGTAAACAATATTTCTGGGTCAGTGTGCTGATGGAGGATTTTTGCCCCTTGTCTTGTTCTTACCCCAAAAATCTAACATTTAAATGTACATTTATATTTATAATTACATTTGCATGTTCACTTAAAAAAAGTCTCTTAGTGTAATTGAAGCACATACATAACTATGATCCAATGACAAAAACATCAACGAACCCCAAAGGTTTACAAGGGAACACATCCCAGCAATGTGTTAAAATTCATCAGTAGATTCAGAAAATCTGTTGCTTGATAAACACATCAGAGTAAACAGTAAATGTGAGATTAGATTTGGCCCCATCATTTGACTGAGACAGAAAATAAGGGGGTTGCATCTTACACTGGAGGTATTTCTTCCCCTGAGTTATATATATAGTAGACAAAAGCTGTACTTCATAATGTAACAAAATCAAAATCATAATAAATCAAATGTGGTGTAAGAGATGAGAAAAACTTCTGTAAACCAAAATAATATTTTTTAGATTAAAAACTTGTATTAGAAAAACCTTTTTATTAACAGCCTTGTAACATTGTTACATGCTCTGCTGTGTTATGACCAGACTAACCACTGCCCCAACAGTCCTCCTCTCTGTCCGTAATTACTGCTCAGCCTCAAGGCTGTCTGTGCCACAAACAAAAACTGAACAAAGGCCACAAATTGTGGCAAACCCATTATAAATTAAAAAGCAAAAGGAGTAATTATAATTAGAATTCGCCTTGAGATAAAGTACATGTTCATTTTTACTACGCAAGGCAAGGAACTGCTCTTTGGCCATTTATCTCACATTTCACATGTAATCTCAACATAAAGCACTAAAACTGCTCTGTAACCAAATTCTATGAGTTTTTCCATCTCTTGTTCTCTGAGCACAGTATAGAGTGCAGTCTAGCACTGGGCATCAGCACCTGAGTGCTGCACCGCACTGCAAGTGTCCTGCACATTTGTGTGTGTTGAAGAATCCACTCCCTGGAGGGTTTTGTGCATGCTAGCAGCTGTCACTGCAGACTAACACCTGGGAATATGACATCACCACCAGGCTGAATGTAAAGGTTACTCAGCCAACAGTGAACACAGTTCTGTTTGCAACACCGTTCTCTGAAAAATGCCTTCTATGAGATTCCCTGACCTACAACAGACAGATATTAGATACTTCTTTAGCTGTTTCAGAGGTGTGGGACAGAGAGCTGAAATCCACTTTTGTTCTCTACAGTGAAATATAACACCATTTTTTCCTGCTACAGTGTTCAGTTGTGGTTGGTATGTACAACCCCAATTCCAATGAAGTTGGGACGTTGTGTAAAACATAAATAAAAACAGAATACGATGATTTGCAAATCCTTTTCAACCTATATTCAATTGGGTACACTACAAAGACAAGATATTTAATGTTCAAACGGATAAACTTTATTGTTTTTTTGCAAATATTCACTTATTTTGAACTTGATGCCTGCAACAGGATTCCAAAGAAGTTGGGACAGGGGCAACAAAACACGGGGACAGTTGAGGAATGCTCAAAAAACACCTGTTTGGAACATTCCACAGGTAAACAGGTCAATTGGAAACAGGTAAGTGTCATGATTGGGTATAAAGGGAGCATCCCTGAGAGGCTCAGTCTTTCACAAGCAAGGACGGGACGAGGTTCACCACTTTGTGAACAACTGCGTGAGCAAATAGTCCAACAGTTTAAGAACATTTCTCAACGAGCTATTGCAAGGAATTTAGGGATTTCATCATCTACAGTCCATAAAATCATCAAACGATTCAGAGAATCTGGAGAAATCTCTGCAAGTAAGCGGCAAGGCAGAAAACCAACATTGAATGGCCGTGACATTTGACCCCGCACTGCATTAAAAACCGACATCATTCTGTAATGGATTTTACCACATGGGCTCAGGAACACTTCAGAAAACCATTGTCAGTGAACACAGTTCGTCGCTCCATCTACAAGTGCAAGTTAAAACTCTGCCATGCAAAGCAAAAGACATAGATCAACAACACCCAGAAACGCCGCCGGCTTCTCTGGGCCCGAGCTCATCTGAGACTGGACACAAAGTGGAAAAGTGTCCTGTGGTCTGAGGAGTCCACATTTCAAATTGTTTTTGGAAATCATGGATGTCGTGTCCTCTGGGCCAAAGAGGAAAAGGACTTCCAAAGAGGAAAAGGATTGTTATCAGCGCAAAGTTCAAAAGCCAGCATCTCTGATGGTCTGGGGTGTGTTAGTGTCCATGGCATGGGTAACTTGCACATTAAATTGCACCATTAATGCTGAAAGGTACAGGATTTGGAGCAACATATGCTGCCATCCAAGCAACGTCTTTTTCAGGGACGTCCCTGCTTATTTCAGCAAGACAATGCCAAGCCACATTCTGCATGTGTTACGACAGCGAGGCTTCGTAGTAGAAGAGTGCGGGTACTAGACTGGCCTGCCTGCAGTCCAGACTTGTCTCCCATTGAAAATGTGTGGCGCATTATGAAGCGCAAAATATGAAAACAGAGACCCCGGACTGTTGAACTGCTGAAGTTGTACATCAAGCAAGGCTTGGAAAGAATTCTACCTACAAAACTTCTAAAATTAGTGTCCTCAGTTCCCAAACGCTTATTGAGTGTTGTTAAAAGGAAAGGTGATGTAACACAGTGGTAAACACGCCCTTTTCCCAACTTCTTTGGAACGTGTTGCAGGCATCAAATTCAAATGAGTGAATATTTGCAAAAAAACAATAAAGTTTATCCATTGGAAGATTAAATATCTTGTCTTTGTAGTGTATTCAATTGAATATAGGTTGAAAAGGATTTGCAGATCATCGTATTCTGTTTTTATTTATGTTTTACACAACATCCCAACTTCATTGGAATTGGGGTTGTAAATGCAATGATCATTATTTCTATAAACAATCTGTAAAGCTAACAAAACATGTTCCCACTGTGCATCAGTCCATTTCAGATCAACGTCAGTGCAGAGACGTCAGCAGTGTTTCTGGACATTATTGACATATGGTCTTCACAGTACATAGTACAGTTTTACACAACAGTTTGTATTCCCAAGCCCATGTTGTGATATCTATCACAGAAGCATGCCTGTTTAATGCAGTGCCATCTGGGGGATCAAAGGTCAAGGGCAGTCCATCGTGGTTTTCGGCATTGCCCTTTATGCACAGAGATTTCTCAAGAGATTTCTTAAATTTTTATTACATTAAATTACATTTATTATATTAGATTTTACAGTATGGAGGGCGAAATACCTCAAATGCTTGCAATCGCTGACCAAGGAAAGATATTTTGAAACTGTTCGATTTTTTTCTGATGCATTTTTGGCAAAGTGGTGAGCCTTAACCTAACTTTTCCAAAAACATTCTCTGTCCCTGGAGATCTACATATCTTTATATCTATCTACAGTATCTATACATATATAGAGAGAGAAAGATAGATACTCATATACATACACACATTTCTGTATCTCTACATATAACTCTCTCCCTCTGTATCTCTGTATCTCTGTCTCTCTCTCTGTTACTGGGTAGTCTGTGGGTCCCGAGGGTGTTCCTAAAAGCTTATGTAGAAAGGCAGAGTGCGAGAGAGAGTGAAAGCATTTCCATGTTCATTTTTCCCCTCTGCCTCAACCCCAACCCCAAACCCTCCCACCTTCTCTCTCTTCTCTTTTCTCTCTCTTCTCTGCCTCTCTTGATGTACCAATTGAACCACCACCTCTCTGAGCTGCTCTCTTTCTCTAATTGTATGTGAGCAGTGTTCTATCAGTGAAGCTGACAGAACATTGACATTAGTTCCAGCCACACCTCCTGATAGCTTTGATATGAAAAACAATACAAATCAGCTGTTTTAATCACCAAACCATTTCTATCACTGCTGGACACCAAGTGACATTAATGCAATGCAATCCATCAAAGACGGAGATAAAGAAGCAAACACAGCATGTATATAGTAAAGTATACACAGCGAATTATACTGGCTAAAGTGTTTTTGCTGTTTTGTTATATGCTTTCAAAAAAGGTCTCTGACTCTCTCCACACACACACTCACACACACACACACACAGTTATATGTTTGTATGTATCTGCACATCATTCTCTGTCTGCCCGTCTCTCTTTGCCTCTCCTCTTTGGATTCTGAGATCTCATAAAGAATTTTAAATAAACAATAAATAAAGAATTTGAGTGATTATCATGTGTTACATGTGACTGTTTACAGCAGCTGTCAGGATAGTAACAAGTTCATGGACACACACACACACACACACACACACACAGCTCTTTTGCTGGAGCTTACCTGAAGTTTAACATTAACATGATATTAACCTGACTTGCTGATTTGTAGTTGTAATTTCTGTAAGCAGATGTGGATTTTTTTTGTTTGAGACAGGTGCTACAGAAGTTAAATCAATTATGATAATTAGTAGTTTCTTTTTCAAAAACATATTCCTAAGGACTAGCAGAATGGACCTCTCAATCAGCTTTTTCTCTATTCACAAAAACAAGTAGATATACAAGACACACACACAATATAAAACACACTCACACACACTGACACAAAACACACACTGGCCCTCTGGAAAAAGGTATGATTATGTGTAAGTGTGAGGAGCTCCATTCTTCAATGATGCTCCCCCATAATGTTTCATGATATAGCTGTTTGCCATTTGCACATGTACTACAGTTCTACAGTCTGTGTGTTCCTCTGCTTTTGTAGGCTTTGTGAGTTTGTGTGTCTAATTCTGTCGCTTTACATTTGTTCATTCTTTGAATCATAATCAACCTTGATGATTAATATGAGACACAGAGCAAAAATAGCTGTGCCTCAGGCCACACATCACAACACTTCTCCTTAATCTACAGAAACACACAGTCATCCCAGTACGACTACAGAAGAACACTCCTCCCACTGCACCGCACAACAAAGCCATAGCATGGTTTTCTAAACAAAACCACCAGCAAACTGGTAAATAAATCTCAGAGTTTTTTCTTCAATGGAGCAGTGGTAGAAAGTCTTAGCATACAAACATTCCAAAACATTCATGCACAGCAAACTCAAACTTTGATGAAAACACACCATTTAACTGTGAACACATAGGTCAAGAACACCACTGCTATACCACTGATGCTATTACCTTGACAACGTTCACACAGCTGCATGCCACTGTTTGTTGCATACCGTCAGTGTTCACACAAAATATAGAGCGCTATTTTAACAGCATCGCATAAACACAGTACAAGACTTGTGATTACAGATGTCCCAATCTGATCCAAAGCCAGGCATATATAGGCTATAACTCCATACAATCCATCTTTGCAACATATTTCTTTGTGCTCTATTCAGTCACTGCTGCCATAAACACATATTATCCACAATCTGTGGTGGTGAGCCACATTTTCAGTGGTCTTAATGTGAGCAATGTGGAACTATTGTTAACAGAAATTAAAAGCTTAAAATTTAAATGAAAATATTTCCATTTTCACTAAAACATGTTTAGCCACATGTAAAATTGTGGGTATGCTCCAGTTAAATTTTGATTTGATGTCTTTGTTGCTTGCCATGAGTGACATGCCTCTTGAACCATGTACAAAGTCGCTCTCATGTTTTTCACTCGTGATTGGTGTAAAAACAAATGCAACACAGAAAGGTTCTGCTTTATTGGCCCCTTTTTAGTGAAAAACTGCTGGTAGGCAATACCAGTCCTTTTAAAGCTGAAAGAAAGGAGCAGGCTACTTCAGAGGTGTAAGGAGCAATGCACAACACTGTAAAATAGTTATACATAAGTATAACTATTTTATAATAGGTATAAGTTATACATTCGTAGTGTGCATATCTAAAAAAGTAAGTAATAGGCAGTCAAGATGATCAGATTGGTGAAATTGGATCATACATATATAGACATTATAAAAAGTAATTAACAAAAATGTAGACCAAAAAAAAAAACTGTCAGACTATGCACAATAGCTTATTATTACAGAGTAATATTTATAAAGTAACATAACTTGGATCAGGCTCCAAAAACGTTCTAAAACAATTACAACTAACAAAAAGCACTGATGTATAAACTAGAGTTTCATACACTAGCATGAGGCAGATTTTGAACAAACAGCTGCATTTCTGCTACAGAAACGTTCTTGCTACTGTCCTTGCAATCAAATGTCTGAAGGCTCTTCAGAAACCCAGGAATCTATATTATCACTCAGGGAATGACAGGGAGGGTGCTGTAAAACAAAACAATTGGATTTCAATTGGGTGCTGTGCAGGGACATGTCGTAAAGGGTCCTTTATGTGCAATCAATATGAGGTGGGATGAGGCAGGCGGGTCCCGCTGCAGAGGCAAGCGCCGCAGGCCCGCGTCTCTCTCTACAGTTTGTTTTTCCCCTGAGTAGAACCTCCCCCAGCCATACTCAGCATCTGCCTCTACCCTTAATTACCCATAGAGTAACAGCAGACAGAGGAGAACAGCGCTAATCCATCATAGCCCAGTCACATTACATGATGGTGAGATACAGCACAAGTCCCGTTGAGCCTTCAATCCACCTTTTGATTAAAATGTCCCAGCAAATTCAGTCCTTCTCAGTGTAATTCATAGCTAAATTAGATATGAACAGAAGCAACTTTATTATAAAAAGTCAATAAGAGCAGAAAGCAAACGTCTGGGATAGATGTGAGGGATAGACTGTGAAATGAATCAGACTTTATTTAACATAGCGCTGAGCCGCAGGTGCCGAACACTATACGATGTGGCTGCGGTTAGACTATAGATGAGAGGCAGAATCAATTTCTGATTCTATTATCTAAGAACACAGAGATGACTAGTATTTGAACTGAGATGAATAGCTACACTGAAATCAAATTTCACATAAAATAAAATTTGCAAACCGCAACAAGGATTGTGTACAAAGCTGTGGTTTAATCAGATGAGGATCTGCTGTGTAGGCAGGATGTGATGGTCACATTTTAGAGACTTCCAAAAGATAATCACATATAGATAGATCAACTTTTTCAGGTGATACAGTTGCTAGGCTACGGTGCCATTGCTTTAGTCTAGTACCATAGCAGGCCAGCAATAGAAGGCTCTCTCGTTTCACTTCATCACACCAGCTTAGATACTGAGCAGCAAAACCTAGACCTCACTGCACATGAGTCAAGAGAACAGCAAGGGAGTGGAGTGTAGGAACGCAGGGTTAAGAGTATGAGCAGAAAGCCTCTTACCTGTCTCACACCTCTTCCCAGTGAAGCCTTGTGTGCACATACATGTGTTGGGGGAGACACAGGAGCCACCATTTAGGCACAGACCGTCACACAGAGCTAGGGGTCAAACACAGATCACATACAGGGCAAGGCTCAAATAGATTTTTGCACAGCATTTTGTTGTTTTCACTATGACACTCTGTTACACATAAACTTATGAATGTATATAAAGGTCACACAGTTTGTAACCAATCCTTACAGTGTAATGTAGTGATAAGTTGTAATCCAGTATTACAGTAATCTGTATTTTAACATATCACCTGTAAACATAATGCAACTGATGAGCCAGTAATTTACTGTAAATTGCATCTGCAAAAAATGACTAATTATACATTTTATAGACATTTTAACTTTGCCTATGAATTAAACAGCACAAACATAACCAGAACTTCTATCTGGCAATACCAATACATTTTTGTCAAAGCCAAAACATTTTGTGAACAATTTTGTTCAACAATCCAAATTTGATTAAACGGTCCAGTGTAAACTTTAAAAGTCTTTAAACACAAAATCATCAAAATAAAAATACTTAAAATGTTTCCCTTAAAATTCCATTAAAATGTTTATTTCTTTTATACTGTCACATCTCATAATACTGGATAATGCTCAATGCCAACCACATAGTAATTTTCTGTGTTATTGCAGAAAATGTATAAAGATGAGTTGATTTCGCAATAAAATGATGAATACAGCTTTGCACTCTGAAAATATTGTGAAAACCTGTTTTGCAGAATTACAAAACATCATTTGCATTTATTAGCATTGAATCAAATGGAAACAAGTCAGAAGCGCAGACTTAAACCTGTCACTATAGAATGTAAATCAAATGTAAATATATTTCATTATGCGACTATAACTATGTAATTAATTATGTACATAAGCAAAAGAACACAAGAGGGAGTGTATTACGGCGAATAACATTGTGCAATTCAAACTGTAGATCATCTCAATCGTGATGTTAATCACAATAAAAGACAACCTTCAGCGTTTTTAATTGAATTGAGAACCATTTGTCACTCTGTTTGCACACTGTGAAATTAGACCTCTGCATTTAACCTATCTGTGCAGTGAAACACCCACATACAAGCACACTAGTGAACACACACACTAGGGGACAGTGAGTAGACTTGCCCAGAGCAGTGGGCAGCCCTATCCACGGCACCCGGGGAGTAGTTGGGGGTTAGGTGCCTTGCTCAAGGGCACTTCAGTCATGGACTGTCAGCCGAGGGGATCGAACCGGCAACCTTCCAGTCACAGGGCTGGTTCCCAAACCTCCAGCCCACGACTGCCCCCTTTAATGCTTTTATAGAGAGGTTTTGTAAAATAAAGAACAAAGAAATGCAAAAAAGCCCTGAACATTGCAGAAAAAGTGCTTTAATTGTTTTTTACTGGCAGTCCCTTCTGGTAAGAAAGCCTTTTGTGTTACTGATTAGTGGCAGTGACAGGTTTGGAATTTGACATAGTCCTGTTGTCACAATCTTTATCAAAATCTGATCAAACAGTCTACAGGTCAAATATTTTCTTATAGAAATTCTGTAACATATCCATTTTCAGGTTTTGTATGCACTAATGCAGAAGTGTTTTAACAGTTAGCCACAGCACATAGCAAGTCGTTACTTAGCAACCAGTGCTCGATTATTATAACAAAACAAAGTTTTCACTAATATTAGCATGAGTTTAACACTTCTCAACAAATCAGACTGTGCCAGAAAATACTTGTAAATGTTGTATGAAATGTGAAAAGAAGCTTCTATGTGGGAGAGATAAAACCTAAACTGCCAGGTGAACTGTGTGTAAATAAGAGCAGGTAAGTTTGGCTGTGTTGGGCAGGGGTGTTTCACCTCGGCAGATGGTGCCATTGCCGGTGTAGCCGGGTTTACAGGAGCAGCTGTGTCCCCCGACAGTGTTAAAACACAATGCATTCTCATCACAGTTGTGCTGTTCTGACACACACTCATCATGCTCTGTAAGAGAGAGAGAGAGAGAGAGAGAGAGAGAGAGAGAGAGAGAAAGAGAATATGAGACAAACATCATGATAATTAATGAAAACAAAAAGTTGAACTGAGTAACTTTCAAACAGTGGTAGTGTGTGCTACTGTCCTGAGGCGAATAAAGCGGAAATGAAACCTTGGAAGAAATCAGGCTCAGCAGGAGAGCTGATGGATTACTACAACAGCCTCCTTTAGAGCCAGAGAAGGTGAAAGAAAACTTTGCACTGGAATGACTTTGAATTGAACTTTTCAGCTTCCTATGCAAACATTCTGAGATACGCATGCACACGCACACAGACGGCAGGACCTTGTAACGCTGAAGATGCAATTTCTGTCTGCCCTCCAATTGACCATGAACACAGGGGGAGATCTTTATCCACAAGGGATTGTGGGATAGATGTATTCTGTTAGAAGTTCTGCAAACGTTCCATAAATAATCTGCTTTGATTCATATCATGGGTGGATCTAGCAGAAGTGTTGCCAAGGTCAACTCATCACCTGCATAGTTTTCAGCATCTTCTCAACAAACTTAAGTGATGCTTTAATAACACCATGTAACAATTTAAAAAAAAAAATGTTCCCAGTTGTTAAGTGTGTTTTCCTGATTGTTTGTACCTTAAATGAATAGAAAAAAGCTATTATTCCCTATAAACTTTGCTTTTGTGGTCAGCACAATGATATTTTGAAATTGATCTATTTTTAAGGATTTTCGCCATATTTCAAGATACTTAAGAAGCTTCTGGAATTGTGAGAACTATCAAGAAGTTTCTAGAACTGTCCAGAATTATCTAGAACTTTCTGGGACTGTACAGAATTGTAGATAGCTGTATAACTACAGTTATATAGGGCCACTATAGCCCTTCCTGAGAGACGGAGAGACATGATCTAATTGATTGGGATTGCATAGTAAGTGGGCAACAGCCATCACAGACAAAGGGGAATTGACCTAGACAGACAGGTGTGAATTCATTCTCTATTCAGATTCTGATAACAACAGTATTCACACTTCACCCCACACCCATTACAGGAGGAGCTTAGGAAGGACCACTACTTTCAAATGTATATATTGTGTGTTACTCTGCTACCGGGTGATCAGTCTTGCTCTGCTGAATCCTCAGTACACGCTTGTACTTTGATACTGCATGGAATAAAGATTGACCATTTTTATCGAGTTTGGAGAGACATCCTTTTTCCTTACAGTACACAGCAACTTAGTCAATTTAGATGGCATCAAGAGGTTGCATACATCCAGCAGACACATTTTGCTATGTATGTGGCCATTTTATAAAGACAAGAGCGAAAAAGTACTCTGTGGAAGCATCTGCTAAGATGTGTGAGGCCTACAAAGCATACTTGGGCATGCCTGTTGGTGACCAAGACAAACCATGGGCTCCTCATTTCACATGTGAGCACTGCAAGAAAACTCTTGAAGGTACGCGGATAAATGATACTCTCTTAAATAGCAGATTAAAATTTTTATTTTGCAAAATTTTTAAATCAGTTTAAGTTTAAAAGAGCTTTAATTAACACCTTTTCACATGTTGTAGTTAAATATATCAAATATATAGAGATATATTTTATTGTTTGATATATAACAGATTTCAAACTGTGTTAATATCGCACCTACCTCTAGTCATTAGTGTGAAATAGGCCTAAATCAAATTCTCAATCCAAATTTTATTTTGTTTGCTTATAGGTTGGTACAGGGGAGAGAAGAGAGCCATGCATTTTGCTGTCCCAAGAATTTGGCGTGAACCGACTGATCACTCAACAAATTGCTACTTCTGCATGGTGGACCCTTCCAAACGTCGCACTGGCAAAAATGCAACGCCTGTAACGTATCCTGACATTCCTTCATCTACTGCCCCAGTACCACACTGCCCTGAACTTCCTGTACCAACACCTCCAGACAGAGCAACACCACCTTCAGAAGAAAGCAGCAGGTCAGACACCCAGGAAGATGTTGAAGATCACGATTTCTCTTCATGTGCAGATGAGGAGCGGAAGCCATACTACCCTAACCAAAAAGACCTCAATGATCTGATCAGAGACCTTGGTCTCACCAAGTCCAACGCTGAGCTTCTGACATCAAGGCTCAAGCAATGGAACTTATTAGATGAAAGTGTCCAAGTCACAGGTCAGAGGAAGCGTCACCAAGTTTTTTCCACCTTCTTCAGTCATCAAGACGGACTGTGCTTCTGCAACAATGTGGCCAGTCTATTCGAGGCTATAGGTATCACCTGTAACCCGAATGAGTGGCGTCTCTTCATAGACAGCTCATGCAAGAGCCTCAAAGCCGTGCTGCTTCACAATGGGAACAAGTACCCATCTCTTCCTGTAGCTCACTCGGTGCACCTGAAAGAGGAATACACCAGTGTCAAGATGTTGCTAGGTGCCTTGAAGTATGATGAGTACAGCTGGGAAGTTATTGGAGCTTTCAAAATGGTGTCATTCCTGATGGGCCTCCAAGGTGGTTTTACTAAGTATCCTTGCTTTATTTGCCTTTGGGACAGCCGGGATACTAAAGTGCACTACCACAGGCGGGACTGGACTCAGCGGACAGAGTTCACTGTGGGGAAGAACAATGTAAAGTGGGAGCCACTGGTGGACCCACGCAAGGTGCTGATGCCACCACTACACATCAAGTTGGGGCTCATAAAACAATTTGTCAGGGCTCTAGATAAGGAGTCGAGAACCTCCAAGATCTTTTCCCTAAGCTTTCTGAAGCAAAGATCAAAGCTGGTGTCTTCGTCGGACCACAAATCAAGAAGATCATAGAGTGCAGTGAAGTGCCCAAGAAGCTGAATAGGAAGGAGAGAGCGGCTTGGAACAGTTTTGTCGCAGTGGTTCGCCGCTTCCTAGGCAATCATAAAGATGAAAACTATGTACAACTGGTCCAGACTCTGATAAAGAACTATGCTGCAATGGGCTGCAGGATGTCACTCAAAATCCATATCCTTGATGCTCATCTTGATAAGTTCAAAGAGAACATGGGAGCTTATTCAGAGGAGCAAGGCGAGCGCTTCCACCAGGACATTATGAACTTTGAATGCCGTTACCAAGGACAGTATAACGAGAACATGATGGGCGACTATATTTGGGGATTGATTCGTGAATCTGATTTGCAGTATAGTCGTAAATCTCGGAAAACCACACACTTCTGAACAGTTTTTGGTAATCTTTGTAAATTTGCAATGCCTATAGTGTTCTTAGTCTGACTGTATAAATGAGTAGATGCAAAATCGTCTGTTTCTATAATAAAAATTCATAATTTTCGTTGCCGTGGTCACAAAAGCGAAGTTTATGATGAATGTAAGCAATTTTTAATTTGTTTTAGACATAAGCAATTGGAATATAACATTAAAAAGCTGGGAACAAAACTTGTGTTACATAGTGTAATTAGCCTAAGACCCAGTTATATGAGTGCCTTAAATGTTCAGTGAAAAATCTAATTTACACACACAATTTCACATTTACTCTAGATGTAGCTGATCGGACAAGACATATTTGGAGTTTCTACTTTGATTCTTCAATTTTAATCTGGTGACCCTAGAACTCAATAGTCACCTAAACAGTCTAAATCATTTCCATAAAAACCTGCCCAGAACGTCTCTCAACCCACTCAAATTGCACCCAAATCAATCTTAAGTAAGGGCACACGGATGAGTCAATGTGCTTTAGGAGAAAGTATGACTTATTATGCTCTTTAAAATGAAAACAACTTCATGGCCAGCCCTTTCAGACAGCATGTGCACTTGGTATTCACAAAGCAGACATAAATTAAGGCACTGATCTTGAATCAAATTCTTCTGTATTTATGACTATCACTTCCACAGTAACTGATTTTAGATCAGCACTCCTACTCCTGAGGTGGTTTGTGAGCACAGAACCTGTTGTTTAAAATGTCTGCCCACAGCTTTCAGCTACACAGTTAGGTTTGGCTAATGGATTTATAGTTCATTGACAAGTCAGTGCACCCTTAATTAAGACATGAATGCGGTTTGAGAGACATCTTGATGATGTTTTGCTATATAATTTAAGTTATTTGGGTGACTACTGTGTTAGTGTCTGTATGCAATGTCAGCCTCACAGCTCCAGTTCTAAACTAAAGAAGCAAAATTTGGTCTCCAAACAAAACATAACCCTAACCCTAACTACATCAACGATAAGTGGAAAAATGCGTAAATGTTGTAAACTATTGTAAACTCAATGTAAACTATTCCTTTAAAACAAATATGCATACAAAAGAATAAAAAATCCAAGTATATTCTGTTCAGCACAACTACCAAACTAAGATGCAGTCTTCAGTAGAAAAGTAGACTTAAGATTTTTGCAAAGTCATGCTTGAATTTGCTTAATTCCTCTGACTAACTTTCAACTGAACTTCAAACTGAAGGTCCACTGTCTTCCCCTGTTACATCTATCTGCACTATTTGGTGTCTGACTTAAGCTGCCTGTACTTACAGCCAATAAAGCCTAACTGTTAATAAAGCTAACACAGACAGTCTGACATGTTCCTCCATTAAAAAGTCTGGTCCAATGTTCTTCAGATGGAAAGCCTGCATGAATTCCTTGATGGGTTGGTAAGTGTCTGTATTATTTTGAAGACTGGGATTCAAATGGATAGAGGGGAAAGAGAGAGAAGAGGGAAAGACAGACAGACAGAGGTAGAGAGGAAGATGGAGAGGAGAACAGAGAAAGAGATAGACAGAGAGAAGGGGGGGGTGACTCACTGACTTCTGGAGAGCCAAAGTATGACTCATTCCTGCATGAGTGCTCTTTGGCTGAAACTATGATGAACAGTGTTTTTACTTTACCTCACTTCACATTCAAGACAAAAATGAAGTGGAACTATGACCACTGAATTGTGAAAGTGTGTATTCTGCCATTAATCGCTTAAACGTCAAGAGCCCACACTTTAACTCCTCAATTCTCATAACTACATAACTTACATATTAGTTTGACAGTACTGAATAATTCATAGCAGTCACTAAATAATGTCTTATGCTTAATAACTGAACAATAAGCCTGCAGTTGACAGGGTTTTAACCTCATTCCCTTGTGGGTGTCCAGTTGTGATGAACATTCTCTCATTTCTTCATTATGCTCTAGAACAGTGGTGGTCCTGGAGATCTACCACACTGGAGAGTTCAGATCCAACACATTCAGCTCTGTATTTTTTTTTCTTTACTTCTGATGCTCTTGAAGGCCGTCATTGCGTAGATCATGTGTTTCATTAGGACTGGAGCCACACTCTGCAGGGTGGAATATCTCCAGCACCAGGATTAAGCACCCCTGATCTAAAATCATGTCCTAAACACCCTTTTGTGCCTTGTAAAATGAAACTAAAAATTGAAACTTTAAAGAAAGCATCAAACTGTCATGAAAAGTTAAATACTGAATAGTGAATTGTGAGTTCTGACATGTAAATCAGCTCTCTAAACTTTATCATAAGAACCATGGGATGTCTGAGTTGTATACTCCACCAGAGAGAGGTGTAGAGCCTGTATCTTACATTTTGGTCATTCTTTTCAAAAAATGGAAGCATAGAAATTCTGCTGCAGCCAGCTGAAGGCTACCATGCAGTTCTACCACATTCTATCTCTATGTAATATTAAATTAAACATAGAAGTCCTATCACAGGGAGTCAGAATGAAGCAGGAATGAATTGTCAAACTGAGGGGCTGAGGAGATTAACCCAAGGTCACTGCGGCCTGCTGACAGCTGGACCTGCCTGCTGTGTGCCACTGCATGCATATCGACAGGACTGCAGAAATGCTCTGACACTTTCTCTCCTCCTGCCACTCAAATCTACTCAAATCTCTCTCTCTCTCTCTCTCTCTCTCTCTCTCTCTCTCTCTCTACATCTCTCTCTACATCTCTCTCCACTGCTGTTCATGCTCCTGACAGATAAACAATCAATTATGTACAGGCAGTCACCAGGGGATGCCTGCTCTCTCTCCACTCCTCTTTTTTACTGCTGTTGGAACATCTGCGCAGAGGCAGAGGGCTTGTTGTGAGTGAAGCATACGAAACCCAGAAGCTGGATGCTAATGAAGCGCGTTTATTTATGGAATAAAAAAGAACCTGAAAACAAGCTCTTTCACCCCTCGCGAAGTCAGCTTGCAGTGTAACACATGCATATCAGACACTATCCCCAAACACATGAGTGCTCTGAAAAGCAACAGATGTTAAGTTTACGCATTTGGCTTTCTTATCAAGCCAAGCAAGCTGTGTTCTGGAAATGCAGGCATAAAGCAATAAGAAAAGGAAGTATGGAGTTAGAAAACTGACAGAAAAGAAATTCTCATGCATTCATCAGCTTCTATCACTCCTGAAAAAACCACTGACGTCATCGCTCAGTCGTTTTCCCCACAAAATAAAATAAAACCAGGATTGGATCCATTCTGTTGGGCAATTAAGCACAAGGCTGACAGGAAGCTGCTGCAAAAGCATAAAAAAAGTAGTGGTTGGTTCTCCATTACTAAAAGGAATCA
This sequence comes from Pygocentrus nattereri, assembly GCF_015220715.1. Classification (NCBI taxonomy): domain Eukaryota; kingdom Metazoa; phylum Chordata; class Actinopteri; order Characiformes; family Serrasalmidae; genus Pygocentrus; species Pygocentrus nattereri. The sequence continues at coordinate 29,411,615 of NC_051221.1, read as the reverse complement.
TATTCACTGAACTACATTTATAGGTCTCGACCACAGATCCAATGATGTACTGTTCTTTTTGAAAGGTCTGAGCAAGGCTCACATGCAGGCAGACAGACTCATGGGGAAACGATGAGGAGACAGCAGCATCTCACTAGTGCACTGTTGCTGGCGGACACTTTGAATTGGACCACTCTAATCCTGCATCCCTTGTGAGCCCCTGTGGGTAAGTGAGTTAGCTGATACACACATACACCCCCCACCAGCAACACAATCTGAAAAGACTCAGGCAGCTCTGTTATCATCAGATTAAAGCGCTCTTACACACCTCTGGACAAAAACCCACAAATAGACACACACACACAGATCAAGAGAGAGTAGAAAGAGAGTGAGATAGATGGGGAACAGAAAGAGATGGAAGGAAGGGATTATAGGCTAATCTTTATTAGTGTTAGAGCACTTGAGGCCCTGCCTCACCTCACCGAGACAAAAGTGAAATCTTGACCTTCATGCTGAAGGGGAGAATGGAGGACTGATTATATAAGAGGTGATGACTGGCCAATCAGAACAGGCTGTTGAACATTCATTGACCCAACACTGAAGTAACTGACAGGATCTGATTACACCTGGATTAATAACACCTTATGTAATGGCAAGTTATATCTAGCCTTCAATACATACATTGCCCATCAATGGTTGGGAACACTTAGCTTTTAACTCTATCAATCTGAACGTCTCATTATACAGAGAATTTGTCAGTGTTCCCCTTAACTCGATTAAATATGTAGCAAAATGGATCATAACTGGAATTTCCTGGGTGTTATTGTGTTTTCTAAAATGGGGAACCCTCAGGGCCTGCTAACAGGGCAGTCTAATTTCAGTGTTAGAAATGGAAAACAGTGGCAGCAAACATTGCTCTATGCCAGGCCTCATTACTGAAAGAATCATTGAAAAAATGCTACATACCAGGTAAAATATATGTTAATATCCATTACAAGCCTCAGACAAATCACATACGATCCTTTGCAATCTTTAAATGTCAGTGTTTAATCCATAAAAGCTGAAAATGTTCATATGAATCGCTGTTAGCTTAACATTAACATAGCACTAGAATAGACACTAGCATTACTGTAGAGGTATTGAATAACTGTCTCCTTGTTTTTGATTGAGCTTTCACATTTATGGCTTGCATCGAAGACTTAGCTCTAACAGTCGTGTTTTACGACTGGTTTTCGACACATATTTTATCCCCTTGTTGTGATATCAGAACCCATCAGCACTCAAACCTTTCAGCTGCGTAAACCACTTCTAGGTCAAAAATTTACTTACACTTAAAACTTACACTTCTCTTACTCTTCAGACACTTTGATGAACATAAAGTGTTGCAAAATATACCTGGAGTAAATACTAAAGGGCATTTTTGTCCATTTTCACAATCTGCAAGGATATGAAAAATAATTGACCAATGTGCTACAAAATGCCCTGTGTGTTAAAGCTGAGCTCTGTACTATACACACTGCAGAATGGAGATTTTCATCTTGTGTGCTTTAGCCTTTAGACAGCTGCAGCAGTCTTTCTATAGCAGACGTCTTCAAATCCAGACTTCATAACCAGAAACTAGATTGAAAGTATGAACTGAATGCCTGTGTTCTATTATCCAAATGTGTGCTTCATACACTTCACTGCCTTTTGGTGAGTATAAAGTTACAGAGCAGCCGCATTACCAATTTATGATTAATTTTCTTTTTTACTATAATTACTATTTAGAAATTCACCAAATTTGACTAATTCTTAATAGTAAATCATTTATAATAATATATATGTTATAATAATAATAATAATAATTTATAATAATAATAATAAATAAATACTAATAATATAATAATAATAAATAATTTCACATTTGTCAAAAACTTTACAAGTATTTACTTAACAATGGAAAACAAACATAATTCATCAAATGTGTTTGTCCCCAAACCTTTAATGGAGTACGTATGTAAAATTTGATTCAAAGATTACCTTCAGCCCCTTCAGTAATTGCAGTCTTAAATGTGCTGGCCACCCGTGTAGGGCAAAGTTTTATCTCAACACAAATACATTTATATCATCCCCGTCTCAAGGGCCAGAACCCAAACTGCTGTGGTCTGCAACCTGCAATTAATTGCCTGTGTCTCCTGGGAACAGAGACAGAATAGTATTTTATCAGAATGCTATAAGGAGTATTACAAAGTGGAGGTGGATTGATATAGTGCAGACTGCAGTGTGTGTGTGTGTGTGTGTGTGTGTGTGTGTGTGTGTGTGTGTGTGTGTAGACTGTAAGCAATTAGGGAAAAGAACATTTCTCTGTGCGTTCAAATTCAAAGCAAACAGAAGCTCACCAGCCATTAATTACAACACCTGTGGCTGAGGTACAGTCAATATCACAGCACTGAAATGGCAAATACAAATATTCTGTAATTGAAAGATTGAAAGTGTCATTGTGTGTTTGTGTATGTGTGCATTTGTGTCTATATGTGGGGAGGAATTCATTTTCCTATATTCAAAGCAAAAACTCACAGGACTAATCCAAACTGTTTCCCCTCAAATCAAGCCAGAAATCCATCTAATTAAAATTTGGACTGTTGTGGAATGTTTCAGCTCAACTTAGGAGGCTCTTTAATTCAGACGTCCTGTTGGCAGACAGAGCTAACTGTGAGAGCGCTTTTCCTTTATGAAGTGCCATTCAAAGCGTGGGACAAAAATAGTGTGCAGGGACAGAGGACGATAGGGGAGCGGTACTGGCACAGCAGCATGTCCGTCTGCTGCCAAAGCCACAATGAAACAATGGACGCCATGAGGAGTTTTACAGTTTTAACTACAAGTAAAAAAAAATAAAAAAAGAAATTAACAATCCCATCCTGAGCTCATAGGCAGAAATCGTCTCCATATAACTGAGCAAAAGAGAAACAAATGTAACAGAGTACAGTACTGAGAGGTGCTAAAGTGATCTATTCTAGAGGTCTGCCACCCAACTCAAGCCTCACAATATATTGGGATTCGAGACCAATTTTAACCTATTTTTCATGTACAACATTTGGCTCAAGTCAGGCTTGAGTTTCTTTGATAGTGAGTATTATTATATGCATATTTTCTCTCAATGAATTCAACATGAACTAAATTGAGGCTGAGTCCATTTAAGACATTTGTGAACACATTCATTCACCAATAAAACAGTTGCAAAGGGTCGGGTTGCAAAGTTGCTCAGATTCAAGCTTAATTTCATGCCTATGCAGACCTCTAATCCACACTCAAGGTGGAGCTAAAAAATATACATTGTGCTTTACACAGCACAAGATGTGCTAGCTCACTCACATTTCAGGCCAGTGTGCAACTTCTGTGTCTTTTAACAAACAGCTCTTTAGACTGTGCTAACAGGAGATCAGACACGTCACTTCAGAGTAACTGCATTCCTCAATTCTTTAAAAATCTTCCTTATACTTCTCAGCGATTTCATATTTATTCTTCCGTATTTTACTTCAAGACCTTGATTTGATAATGATACAGCAAGAATAAGAAAATAGGAATCAGTCTAGTACAATATAGTCATACAGTGAACGACTCGGTCAGATATTATAATCGTGCTCACCAGGCATGCAGGACAGACATTAACACTAGATTGAATCCATAGATGGAAATAGGGAGGACAAAATGGGGAGTTCTGTTTTCATTTAGATGGAGTCCATAATCACGTAGAACTGAAATCACGTAGAATCACAGCACTGAAACATCTGCCTAAAAACCAGTGGAATGTTAAACATAATAAAAGCAGACACTCTATGGTTCCAACAAAATGGTCCTGAATTTACATGATATACATCACAGTACATGCACAAGGAACTATGAGGCAACAGAGTCCTTGTCCAAAGGGAATACCTTACTATCAATATTACTTTAATATCATTTATAGATATTTCAAGGCCATTTACTATATCACAATTCCCCTCTTATGTATGTGTATGTGTGTGTGTGTGTGTGTGTGTGTGTGTGTGCGTCAAGAAGAGTTATGTCTTTAAATATGTGCCAAGACAATGATGGTGCAAGTATTGCTCTATCTTCATAACTCAATACAAGGATGACAGCCATTTGAAGGTGGCGAGCACCTCATACAACAAAGTCATTACAGTAGAGCCAGAGAAAGGGTGACTTAATCACACAAATTGACTTTTATAGGGGGATGCAAAGCACTGCATGGCCGCTTCAAGCTCTCAGCCTTTTAATAGTGATCTATGGGAAAGTGCTATGGCAAAATTTAATCCATCAGCTGTCTGATATTGATCTTCAGAATAATTAAATGATGAAAATTGTTTATGTGTTGTCTGGTATACAATATTATACAAAATGCAATATACTCTATAACTGAGCCATTGTATATATAGCAGCACTACATAAGCATGAATTCAGCAATTATGAAATTATGAAAAAAAGGACTGAAGATGATTCTCTAGGAAGATAGGTTTCCATAGGAAGTTTCTTTCCTGTCAAGTCTCTGGAGGCAATTTATTGTCTGGAGGAACTGTATTGTCATTAAGACTATACAACAAGCAGTGCACAGCTGAACTAGAACAAGTATGAATATGATACTTAACAGTGTTCTCCACAATTTGAGGTGTATGCAGTGCTGCATAACCACAAGGACAGAAATAAAAGCCACAAAAGCCTTATGTGCAGAGAATGGATGCTGAGTCTATTTGAAACTATTAGACATATAGGGCAGCACAGTAAATCTTAAACATAATGTGAAATTGCATGCACTGCAACATAAATATCTGGAAAGCACCAATAAATCAGGTCTAACTGCATTCTCACAAACCAGGCACACCCAATCACTCTACACAAAGACTAGCAGGCACATAAACACTCAAGAGTGTTTTCCTGCTCAATCTAATCACTGTATTCCAAGCCAGTAAGTGCACACTACCAAACCCCCGTGCTGCTTGTTTCACGCTGAGCTACACTGCTCTAGTGAGAATGGTTTTTTAATTATACAATGGCACAAAAAGGACAACAGTGTCACTTCTATAAGATCTAGTTTGGAAATTGGGGTTAAATCTGTGATTATCATCATCACTCTAACATCATCACACTATCCAATACAGTACACTGTTTCAGTTTGATATTCATTTACACAAACACACGGGAAATATGTCTCTAACAGAGGAGTATTATGTGTGATGCTTTTAAAACATATACTTCATCTATATATTATCTGTGCCAGTGCTTGTATGTAATTTTGTGAAAAGTGTGGGAAGTGCAGGAAGTGTTGGAAGCAATCTGTCGAAGCCACTTATGCTAACCTGAAATGGAAGAATCCCCAAGCTGAAGATCAGAGAGCCCCCAACCTCACCTAAAGAGGCCAGACTTGATTTTCATTCACAAACAGCTCTGTAAACATTATATTATAAAATATGTATTTTGAGGGAGATGCTTAGTAAACTGTTTCTACTGGCTGGTTTCAAAAAGATGGCTTTTCATGGGTTCTTTAGTAAAGATGAAGCAAATATGAAGCCACGAACACTCAAAGAACTACTCTTTAAGTGTTCATGAATCTACATAGAACCATTTTGTTTACTAAAGAACCTTGAAGAACCATCATTTTTAAGTGTGGGTTTCAAACAGCATTAGCCGTTCATGCTTTTAATCTAAGTATAGTGAGCAAACCGTTGAGTTTCAAATGTGCCTTCTAGTTGATATAGATTTGCATTATTGAGTAGTGAAACTTTTTCCAGGAAGTAAGAATTCAAGTAACCCCATTATAGTTTGAGACCCTTAATTTGTGCTACATTGTTTTTTCTGAGTAACACTACTTGTGTGCCACTTAGCTGTGTTTGTCTCTTACCAGTGCAAGAGTAGTCATCGATGCGGATGTATCCAGTATGGCAGATGCACATGAAGGATCCAGGAGTGTTCACACACATCGTGTTCTCCCTGCAGTAATGCTTTCCCTCCGCACACTCATCAATATCTACAAAAAACACACATTTTTCATACAAGATTTTAACATTCAAATCTTTTTAATGTACATAAGGTGATATGATATTACATCTAAGCAACACAAAAGCTCTCAGGCCATTTGAGCTAGCTGATTAAAGAATTTTCTAATTACCAGACCAAAGTTCCAGAGATTTTATTCAAAGTAATGCCTGTTACATTAGTGATCTGCAATTAAAAGAGACTAAAACTCAATCAGAGCTATGTCACATTAAACTAGCTATGAAGCTGCAGCACATTGAAAGAAAAAAAGATGATGGACATTACTTCAGACTGCGTCAGAGAAGCAGAGAGGTAAAACACACAAGTGGTTTTAGTCTGACAAAAAAAAAGTCAAATGCAAGGTCTTAAATCAAATCTCACAGCAGTCTAATAAAAAGTCTTATGAATTTTCACCAGTGCTGGTCTGAAACATTCATGATACATTCTTTATGACTGTAGGCTTAAAATGAAATGATAACCCAATTTGCTTCGAACACTCGTCCTTGGCCATAGCTTGAATCGTTCAACTTAACCTCACAGAACTTCTCCTTGTCCTCTCTGCTTAGATTATCGAACATTTCGGCTTATTGTAATGAATGCCTACGTCATTCTATGAAGGCACTCAGTACTTTTAGAAGCAAACGATTTAAACCTAGTGAATGCAAGAGCAAAATAATAAGCAGATGATTCTCTATCTCTCTCTCTCCTTACACTGCCATAAGAGAACCAAATATCCTTGAGCAAAGCCTTAAACGACTCTCAGCATTCATCGTACTGAATGAATGCTTGGCTGTTTCAGAACTGGAGGCCATCCCCCCATCACTCTTCAGAGATGGCAGACAAGCTGGCAAAGACAATGTGCTCTATCAGAGGAGAGAATTCACTCATTCACTGGCAGGCTCACTCATCCATGTATTCATTCATTTATTCATCATGCACGCACCTGTCAGTCAAGCCATCTATTCATCAAGCCATCATCTTTTATTTGATTGGGCCTGTGCTGGGACTAATGCAAACACACTGACACAATGATCAAACAATCTGCAGATGCATCTCACCTGAGTGATTACAGCGAACTCTATAAACAACTCTCACACGGAGGCCTTACACCCCCTACGTCGGTGAGAGATTACTGAGCCCTCACAATCACAGGACTGACTTCTCTGTCCATTAGGGATTCCATTACCCTGATTGTCCTGTCACGCAGTGGCCGTATAACGTGCTTCAGCATTGTAAACGAAACCTGCAGAATCAATGCAGGCTTTTATTCCAAGAGTGATCTGGGTCAGCAGACTCATTCGCAGAATGAGATAAATGAACAGAGAGGTAGTCCTTCAACTTTTCAGTTGTTTTTCTATTTCGCAGGCACCAAAGCAACATCAATCATGCACATCAGAGTTGACAGAGACACATGGCTTTAAATATGGAGAAGGATTCCAATTAGACACGACTGCATTATGACAGAAGTAGCAAACAAACAATAAACAATATACAGTAATAACAAGAAGACTAATGGCCTAAACAAATGGCTTACGTTCAAGCAAGCAAAACCTGTTTCAAAATGACTTCCTCCATGACATGCAATACAATTATACAAGCAAAAGCACATATTAATAACAATATTACCCTTACACCAGTTAATTCTTCAATAATATCTCAATAGAAAATCATCCCTGTCAAGATCATAAGGCAGTGAAATCTCAGATACAAAGACCAAGAAAACACATGATTTGCCCTAAGACCTAAGCAATTACTTATACTTCATAATTCAGTAAAATAATTATTTAAATAGGTATATGACACACCCAAAGGGGTCTTGAACTTCGTGGTGCAATAGATTGTGGTGCACAAGTACTGAAGCAGGCACTTTATAGCTAGTTAACTTAAACTACCATTAAATGTAACATAACAAACTGCTACTGTGAAATAAAATATCATTATTAAATATGATTTCAAATATTTTTCTACACTGAAACAGACCAATGTGAACTTTGAAGCATTGGGCAAAAATTTGGTATGGGTACAACAATACACAAAATTAAAATTTTGATTAAATACAATACAATGATTTCTAGATTGCATTCATTCTACATCTAACACATCAGCCACAATTTAAAACGCTAGTCACATTATAACCAGACAGGCTCTGTAACAGAGCCTAGTGACATAATTCCTATGAATAAAATTTGGTACAAAGTCCAAATAAAGCACTATTTCCTGGCATTCTGACTTATTTGTTAATAAATAAAATGTTAATAACATGTTAATAAATGCAATGTTTTCTTAGCTATTTCTGAATGAAATACCATACTAATTTAAAAAGGCCAATGTGTACAAAATCTGGCAGACATCTTTTGAGACCTCATATCTACTGTAAATATGAGCCATTCTAACTTTGGTGTGGTGTGCCTAGACTCCTTTGATCAGCACTTGCAATGTAATTTGTAGACAGTCATTTGGCTCTCGTAGTGGTTAGGACAGCCCACAGAAATCAATATGTTCAACATATATTAAAGTACATGGTAGCTGTCTTGATTGCTAACAATGATCATTTAAACATTAACCTTTTTTGCCTATTTTTACCACCATAACTTGTTTATTTGGTCAAGGCACCTGTAGTATTCTAGATAAATGAAAGAAGAATTGCTTAAAATGTACAAGTCAATATATTTAAACTTATAAGTAACTATAATCACTTAAATGCACATATGAGCAAGGGTGTGTACACTGTAAAAACTGCTATAAGTTAACAGCCAGTTTTCAACAGTATTATCCAGTTATACACAAAAAACAGCTCTTTACTGTAAAACTAATACAGCCATTTTTTTTACCATATTATCACATTCTCCTTAAAAACATCTGTTTCTTATAAAACTAATGCATTACAGGAGTTGCATGATATGAAGCAATTTCTTGTGATTTTTCATCCTGGATTTCGCGGAATGTCTGGATTATCATTTTGTAGGAGACTACGTTTTTGTCCTTTTAGCATGTTCAACAACTAGCTGTCAAATGCTGGCAAGACTGAAGCTTACCTTTCCCTCCTGGGCAATACTGGACAAAGTAAGTTCCTTTTATGTTAAGATCTATTAATTAATATATAAACTGCCCTAGACTTGTTTTTGTTATAATTGGTTTGTGTTGGCTGAACTTGATTTACAGAGGAGAGTTCACAGAGAGGAAACATTTGATAACTAACTAAATAAATTTAGCTAATAACTGAATTCTGTGGTCATTGGTCAGTGGTTTTTGAAAGCCATAATTTTGTTAGAGAAAATGTGCTACATATGCAGTGTTTGGCCCGCGAAACATCACATCTTCTCTCTACACAAAATTCCACACTAATTTTAGCTAGTTGCAGCATGCAAGCCTATGGCTGATATTAGACTATTTGATATAACTCTGAAGAAGGGAAATGAAGAAATCTGTTCAGTGCTGATACTGGTACTTCACTGAGGGACAGATATACATGTGTAGTACATGCTGCTGTTATTCTGCCTAAACTAAACAATTAAATTGATGTGTTCTATTTTTTGCCATTTCAGCTGACATGAAGAGGATGCTCATCCTACTGGCAACTCCTCAGCTGTTACCGCTGGCTATGTTTATAAAGAATCCACTAGTCAACAACAATTCTGTATTTCAGCAAAATGGCACTATGCAAGTTGTTAACTCTTCATTTGTTTTTTTTCAGATGAGAAAACAGCAAGCTGTATTGAATGCTGGATGGTCAGTCGTTAGGGACACACCATCTGTGATGTCATTTGGTTGGGTTTCATATGGTTGCACTGAACCTTGCACTTGGTTCTTATCTATTGATGGAGAAACAGCAAGCTAAACATCTCTTCCAATCAACCTTCCAGGTGTTTAGCTTGCCGTTTCTTAATGAAGGAAGCCAAGGGCAACCATATGACATCACTCTCTCAAAGTGTGCTTCAATGGCAGTCTACAAGTAAGAGGATTTAGTCTACTTTTAATAGTTAATCAAACTAGAAGAGGGAATTTTGTAGTCAGATTTTGTGTTGACTTGACAAAACCAGCTGTGAAAGTAGTCATAGCTGTTGTAATATGTTGGCAGACAAAAAGGCAGAATGTGTGTGTGAACTAGCAGTTTTATTGTTGTCCATGGAAAAAGTAGCAAAGAAAGAACTAGAAACAAAAGAAAAGCAAAATGAGGCAAGCAGTAATGCGATGAAAAAAAACACCAAAAGCAAACATACTACACCACCAAATAAGGAACAGACCAAACCAAGGGAAAGAAATAGACAAAAGAGCTTATGCAAAGAACCTGGGGCTAACGAGAGGGTGGGGCCTCAGACAACACCCAGGTGGGACAGATGACTGAGGAAAAGACAGACCAAAACGGTAAAAACATATGGAATAAGACACACAGAAACAAGGAAAAATGAAGCAGGACAAGACAGGATTTTATAGCTGTAGACTGTTGTACAAAGGTTATTGTCACAGTTCATGTTTATGCTGACATGACATCTAAAGAGAACAAGCTTTAACAACAGTATTTTTATATGGGTAATGTCTAAGTTAATTTGCTGTTCATTTTCATGCCTAAATCCTTTCCTTCGTGGAAATTACTTTTTCTGATGTGATTAAGTGTTAATCATCAACTGTTCACTTAAACAATGAACCCTTTCATGCATAATATGTTTCTGTCAAGAATAACAAACAGTAAAAACACAATTTTTTTTACCAGTGTACAGATGTATAGCAGCAATAAGACAGTAGATAAGGGCATTTGCGTTTCTCAGTATGAAGAAACTGTGTGTGTGTGTGTGTGTGTGTGTGTGTGTGTGTGTGTGTGTGTGTGTGTGTGTGTGCGTATTTGTAAGTCACACTGCTGTCAGGCTGACAGCACACATTCTGGCAGAAGCTCTAAAGTACAGCCCATACATGTTGCCTGCTGCTGTGGCTCAACACAGATGACTGACAGAGTGTGAACCGGACAGACATCATAGAGGCACATGCTGGACATGAGTACAGATCATCTACAGAGCACTGTTTGCATAATGATCATTTGTAATCCTGCCTGCATACATACTGCTCTCTGGCTTAACTTCCACGATTCCTGTTAATGATGTGTCACATTTCAAACATTACTACTGAGCTCTGAGTTATAGCCAGACATGGTATGAGGTATGAGTTAATTAGATTTAATTAAAGGAAATGCACTTTTCTAGCAGGTTCCTCAGTCTTTGACAAATACCAGTGAGCCTTGATTTGACTTGAGTTATTGCACTGCTGCAATGACTCGCCTTAACAGCCACACTACACAGCTAATAACATGTCTTGGTAGTTCATTCTAATTAGCCTTTGCAGGCCCTGGGTCTCTGAGAGTGTGTTTAGAGGCGACTGGAGGGCTGCGGACATTGAGAGGCACTTGAACACATGGCCTTAACGTCTTTTCCATGGAGGCTTTAGCTGACAAAGAGGCAGAATACCTTGAAAGCACCTTGGATCATTAACAGGATTTGGCAAGGTGTCAACAAAGCAGTGATGAGATGAAAAGGAGACGCCAACAGCACATCCTCTGAAAGGCGCGCTGTTGCTATAGCCTCATTAATGCACACTCACATGCAGTAAATCACCACACGGCGTATGATGACTCTCATGGCCGAGTGGAATAAGAAACAATAAAGCCAGTAACGATGTGAGAGGCAGAATGAACTATGTCAGACCAGATTAATGCTAATGAATTATGTTGTCCCATCTAAAATCCTCACTTCCTCACTTGCACAATGAGCTGGGGGCATATACTACTCTGTTTGTGTGTGTGTGTGTGTGTGCCTGTGTGTTTTATCAAGAAACAGACTGCAATGTGCTCATTCATCATGTGTATTGGTACAGTTTGATTGGGAAGCACTCATCAAGCATAATTTAAGGCTCAATTCAGCAGAGAACACAGTCAAAAGTGTGTACAACCAAATACTCAACACTGGTGTCATTTCTGAAAATGAATCTACATGCATGCATGCAACAAAGCTGAATGGTGCTAATCTATTTCATTCATCATTTTAAATTATATGGTTGGACCTATTCTTTGATTAACTGAGCCCATAAATCAATCAGCCTATCCATTTGGTGCTGAGGTAGACCTTGCCTTCTTTTGAAATTTTAAGAGCAATGCTACTATTCAATTACAGTCTGTGTAAAGTGCTATATATATATATATATATATATATACACACATATATATATATATATATATATATATATATATATATATATATATATATATATATATATATATATATATGTGTGTGTGTGTGTGTGTGTGTGTGTGTGTGTGTGTGTGTGTGTGTGTTCTGAGTTTGTCACATGACAAAAAATGGGTTACTAACAGCCTAGCTTATAGTACTTTAGCGTAGCTGAAATTAGCAAGGCTAGTACTAGAGATGAAAGATAAATCATTACATACGGAAATAGCAATTTAGTGTAATTTTTTAATTGTAATACTGTATTTTTATTCTAAAAAATATTAGATGTGGATATTTTATTAGGTAACCTAATAAAACAGCATGTGATGGAAGTGCCCTTGAGCAAAATCTTTTGTCCCAAACATGGTTTAAACAGCTAAAAGGTGCTGACATCACAACTAGGAGATAAAATATGTGTAGTATGTCATTATTACCAATTAGACTTTTATTAACTATTAAAAAAACGAAATGCTAGTACATTTCCAGTATTTGTTTAGTCACAATCACAATACAAAAACAGTATGTATTGTTTAACAGGGCTAATTTGTCTTTTCTTAAATGTTTGCCTATTTGAATAACACAAAATCAAAGAAAGAGCTACACTGCAAGTAAGAAGCAACTGTCTATTTAGCACACTGAGCCATGTATAATTATGCTACAGCATTTTAGTATAAGTCTAACAGCATTCAAACACAGTGCATTTACCTGAGCTTCCAAGCAGTTTATTTACATTATATCTTAAAAATCTAAATAATAAATGAGCCAGTTGCTTCTTTAGAGCAAAAATCAGCCGCTTCTGATCTTGACTGATTTTGATCATGCAGTATATCTAGTTAGAGTTTAATAAATTAAATAATTTTTTAAAAGCATGCTGATTTGCATTAAAACATTTAAAAAGGTGTGCTTGTCTGCCATGCCAAAAATCCTTTGATTTTTATATGGATGTTTATATAGAGCTCCATTCCCACAAACAGTCCGCGATGAACACATCTGTGAAGAAGTATGCCCTGAAGGTCACTCTGACCAGACTGAGGTCAGGTCATCCATTTCGCCCACTCACCACTCTTTCCCTGACTTCATCTCCGCCGTAATTACATTTGGGATTCTGCTGCTCTTCTTCAGTCAACGCCAATTACCCTCTCTGCACCTGCTGACATTTTACACTCAAACTCAATCAAGTAAAGCCAGTCAACAGGTTTTGAGACACTGGTCCCTGAAACAGAGTCTAGGAATCCCATGGAGTTGACAAGACAGCAACAGAGGGCAGCGTGTTAAATAAGTATTTTATGCAAATACGCTTAGATGACCACCTGCATCAGACTGTGCAACTGACGTACCTAATTGCCTTTCACACACTATAAACACATTCAGCATATGAATATATTCAGGGGATGATGGAACAATTAGTTTTGTAACTATTATTCAAAGATGTTATAATTGGAAAGATGAATAAAATTTAATAAAATTTCCTGGGTACATCCAAGGCGACTTCACTGGTTTTGTGAACTTCTGCACACTGTGTGCACTCATTATTTGCCCACACCTGTTGCAAATCAGAGAATGCTACAGCCCTGCTGTGACTGTGCTGTGACTTCATGGCTATTCGTTGTCCTTCATTCCACACAGCAGTCTATCACAGATATGTAATACTCTCCCAAACAGTGTCTGCTGTGTTGGAAAATACAGCTTCTACTTGAGTGCACCCGGCGAGGGGAGAAATTGAGGCCCCCTGCTTTTCTGTCTGACAGAGCAGCACTCTGTCTCTAAAGAGTATCCCCCTGAGTCTCTACCCTTCCACCAACTGCATGAAAAATTGAAAGGGGACTGATCTCATCGTCAGAGTCATCATCTATTTTGAGCTTAGCGATGTGGATGACGACTTTAAAGAAGTAGCTCTCAGCCGTCTCTGCCACCCAAAAAAATTCCCATGCAACTCAGAGGATGTTGAGGAACAGCAAAAAATACAGAGGAATTAATGAGGTAAAGTTTTGTGAAAATGTAGTCATATACTGTTTCTAAGCTGAAAGCTGCTTACATTTTTAGACCATTCTGAATTTGAAGAGAGTAACAATACAGTACTAAACTGTGACTGCTTGCTGTTTTTTAAGTACAGAATCCTGAATTCAGTATTAAACAGCTACAAATAACTGGTCATAATGCATTGGTATCAAAGGTTTGTGTTTGTTTCCTCAAATCAAACAATTTGGCTAATTCAGTTCTGCTATTTTGAACACCTGGTGCTGTGTTCCACCCCAATGGAGAAAAATATATGATGAATTGGTCTTAAAGTAGGGCACTATTGCTTTATCTGTTCACCAATGGAACATTTCTAGGTTACACTTTTTTTGTATTCTGGCAAATACCCTAAAGCAAAAAAATGAGGGCATTTAAAGAGTATTAATATTTGTGATAACATTAGAACAAAATAATAAATATATAAAATATATTACCTCTAGTGAATCTCAAGGGACTAAATACTCTAGGTTAAAGTATTCATTTGAACTTTGCTTTCCCAGAAAGTCCATTACTCTAAGTGGAGCTTAACCCAAAGAGGCCCGCGAAGCTGTGCATTAATTTTAAGCCAGTGCGGAAGATAGCATCTTTAATTATGCATATTCTCCTGGTCTTGTGTAATTACCTGACCAATGTGCATGTGTGGCATATGTAAAAGTAGTGTGGGGTGACTGATGGCCCATACATGTCAGCGCAGGTTTATTTTTGGCTGCTAAGATGAACTGCTTTCATTAGAGATCCGTCTGATCTGTGCAGAGGTGACGGCAGAGCAGGGCAAAGCTCTCAGAACCATCCGGCGCGATTCATTAGCCATGCTAAAAAAGTAGGGCAGGTGCGGGGCAGTGAGCGGACTTCAAAGGAAAAAGGAAACAGAGCACGGTAGGTAAGACATTGATGACTTACTCCTGCTGATGGCGAACATCATCCAATTAAACTGCCAAAGAAAGGTGGGCAGAAAAAGAATGTATGCCTATTGATCAAATTCACATCAGGACTGCAGAGATGGAGCAGGAGGACAGTAAGAGCCATGGATCAAGGTAATGCAACTTATTCTTAATTACCCAACATTTAAAAGCTAGCTTACGGCAGGAAGAGATATACGGGCTGTTTTCACTATTAATGAAGAGAAAAGACTTTAAAATCGCTAATCAACTCTAATTGAATAAGAAAACCCCACAGATAAAAAATCTTCACTTTGTGCTCGTTATGACCTTGCAGAGGTTTTAAAAGCAAGAAGTGGTGGCCTTAAAATAACTCATGTGAAAATGGAATTTGAGGACAGCCTATTTTATCTTTATAGGTTCACCTTATCTGAAATCATTTTAATTGGCAAAACCAAATTAGAAAGGGAAACCTTGCAAGGATGTCCTTGATATCTAATGTACTGTAAGTTACATGCAGTACATTATAATATTCAGCATACACCAAGCTGAACAATTCAACTTCAAAAAAAAACTTCAGAGTTGGCTTGTCACAGGCAGGAAATTTTAGCTGACAATCAATTGCTACATAGATCATTATGATTCATAATTTAATTGTCTTTTTCATTCACTGTATGTGACTATTCCCCAGTGACGAAATTGGCTCATTATCTGTCTCGCTTCCTAGCTAAGGAACTCCCAAGTGATGACAGATAACTTGAGCTCAAATAAACAAACTTTACTCACTGCAGCCCTCTAATGGTATTCTAGCAAGAAGTCAAAAGGTAGAATGGTTTTTTTTCTGGTCTCATGGGATATACATACCTCTGACCACTTTTTTGCAGAGCCACAAATACGTACCCTCAAGTACGTTTTGCTGCACTTGCTGCAACAAATGTCCACTGGGGACATGACTTTTGATTTTGGTTTTGATTATTGTTAAAGCTGTCAGTCATCAGCGCTATTTTACTGATAAATGTAGAATAATTTCGGAGCGACTGTGATATCTGCCAGGTCGTGAGTGGGCAAAGCAGGTAGCTAATGCCGCCTCTAACACAGCTTCAGGTACATAGCCATAGCTATAGCTGGGGCTATTCTCCTATAACATTAGTTTGGTGGATAACGCAGATTGTGTACTTGCTGGCTACCAAGCACAAGTTCCCATAACCTTTTGGCTGAAGATATATGGATACGGGGTTACTGTCAACTGATTTAGGGGCGATTTATCTAGCTAGCCTCCTTCAATTACGTGACATGCAGCACGTATTCCTGAGATGTCAGCTGAGCTGATAAAGGTATGTAGCTTCAGTTACGTTATGCTAGCTAACAGCTAGCTAGGTGGCTAGGCAAAGCAGCTAGCTAAAGCAGCCTCAGGTGCAGGTGGATAAAGAGGTTCTTGTAACCTTTTTGTATAACCTTCTGGTTAGCGATAGAACAGTAGATACTGCCTACTGATTCATTAGCATAGAGTGAGGTGTCAGCTGAGCATGTACTTTAGCTACCCTTACCATTTCAATAACATATTTAATGATCGATGATATTTTGACAATCCCCATTCTATTTTAATATAAATATGATGTTAGCGCAGTTAACATTAGACATTACCTAGCTAGCTAGTTTTCTAGCCACTAAACTAGCCAGCTATAACTAGTACGTCAGGTATAAGAAGACAAATGCAGACCGATTAGATATCTAGGCATTTTTTTCCCATACAAAGGCCACGAAAACTTGAGATCTCTAGTCAGCACATCATGACAACCACAGAAACACATCAACTGCTTTATCTAGCAAACGCTCTAACTAACTAACCACATAAGGTACCTAGCTAGCTAAAGCTATGTACCATTATCAGCTCAGCTGACATGTCGGGTAGGCAAAATAATCACAATATATCATTAAAGTGTAAGCTTCTCTTTAGCGCCCCCAGTGGACATTTGTTTCTCAAAAGTGCATCCAAACGTACTCGGGGGTATGTATTTGCGGCTCTGCAAAAAAGCAGTCAGAGGTACGTATATGATGATATCATGAGACCAGGTTGTTTTTTTTTGTAAGATCCAAAATGTGTTTCAATAAAGGTGCTTTTTTTATCTACAGGTATTTGCCTAAAGCCAACTAATGAAAATGCATTTAATTCACATTTGTTGTTGCAAGTAAGTAATAACTGCATTCAGCTGAAATAACTGCAACGACACGATTATGTGATAATTGAGACAGGCTGACTTCAGGGCAACATATGAATTTTAGTGTTGAATTAAGAAGCACTCTGCAGGAGTAAAATAATGTAATCCTTATATCATACCTTACATGAAATTCATTTTTGTTTTTCTCTCAGTTTTGACTATAGAAATCCGTTATTGTTATTATTAATATTCTTCTTATTATTATTATTATCGTTATTATTATTACTACTACTACTACTACCTACTACATAGTGCAGCAACTGACTGACAGCTTACCTTCACAGTATGCATTGTCTGAGCGAAGAGGCCGGAAACCTTCTTTGCAGCTGCAGCTCGCTCCTGCTTCTAGATTCAGACAATCCGAGTGTTCCATGCAAGTGTTGCCTTCTGCACAGAAGTCATGGCCTTTAGGACACACAGAGAAATCCACTGTCAGTTGCTGTCACTACTGCCGGAACAATGGCACAGAAGCTGCTACAGGCTATTGACCGAGGGCTTTTTTCAAAGAAATAAAGTTATACAGTTAATGAAAAAGGTGGTGAAGTAGATGTTGTAAGTAGTCACAGGGGGCCTGGAGTGCTTGACACTTAAGCCATTTCAGTTGTATGTGCTTTGAATGTGGCAGACTGCAATAAGTCAATTATGATAATGTAATTACAGCATTTAAGAGACATTTTAGAGTGTCATGAATTTCATTAATAAAACGTGTCTATGTGTTTTCTTTTGATCTATTACTGCAGTACTCTGATTGTTCCTTGGCGTCTGCCCACACAAAACAGATCAAATCAGTGTTCTTTGCCTCCCTCAGTCTGTAACCTCAAAGTGAAAAGCAATGGTGTAGAACAGACTCACCTCTGCACACTTTACAGCACCTGTCAGTAACAGTCACCTGCTCTGCTTCAGGACAGTTGAGCTCCGGGCAGTCTCCACTATTCTGGACTTTGTGCATAGTGTGGCCCTGGGGACACACACCACACAATACTGAGCTTTTTGCTTTTGGAGCGCAGAACTGAAGGTTCAGTAATGAGAACAAGAAAAAAGTCAAACTTTTATCTCTGTCAACTTTTAAAGCAAAGTAAAGTTTTTTTTTATTATTTTAATATGTGATAACGTAACATGATTTCAATGAACTCTTTAAAATTCAAGGCTTATTACATACTACAGCTTATGATTCAGTAACTACAGGGACTTTAATCCAAATTGGGTGATCTATTCTTAGGTTATAGAAGTGTAAACTAAAACCCCACTGGTGGGCATTGGCAATTTATAGAGCTAATGTAGTTTTGGATCATTTCTGCTTCATGACTAATGAAAGTCATTTATCGGGCACAAGAAATTGTTTTGTCAAATTGTTTTGCTAAAATGTGTATCACTAATCTGTCAATAGCAATCTGATTCTGATATTGAGCACTCCTAATAAAAAAAAAACCAAAATGAAGTGCTGATAATATAGTGATAAGATTTATCACAAACTCGATGAAAGCAAACCAAGAAAACTACACTACATCATTCTCAAGTTCAATATATATTTGAACAGATTCTGAACAAGATGTTTGACTTATAATGTTTACAGATTATACAACCCTCTTACCTTGCATTCATAGAGTAGGCACAGTCCACTAGGGTGATGCACAGCTCTTCTGTCTCCTTCCACTAGCTCCTGCCCGGTAAACAGGCACATAGCTGCACAGAAACACGCACAGAGGGAAACAATAATCAAAATTATACCCTGCAGGAAATCAGACAACCTGTATTTTCCACATACTGACAACCAGAGTGACCTGCCAGTTCAGCACCATGGAGAGCTCACCCAGTAGGCCCACTTAAAACAGCCTACTACAAACAGCAGCCTCAAACATCCAGACTGAGAGCAAACCTAGAATACGCCACTTCAAATAAAGCGCCTAAGGACACTCCGGCTAATCAACCAGGTTACAAAAGTAATACAGATCATGCAACTCACAGATAAACTCCATTTACTGTGCTATAAGCAGTATACATTTAGAAATACTACAGGATTCCATTAGTCTAAACAAGACTGCAGGAAAGGTTTTCCTCTTGGTTTCTTTCTGCACTAATAAAAAGACCTTCCAGTGCCAGCAATGCAAACTTCCTTCTCGTCCCATCTGATAAGTGTCCTGATATAACTGCATATGACAGACTGATTTTGCACAAAGATGGAATGTAATTTGGCACATAATATGCATGGCTCATGTTCAAGCTTTCAATAACATCATGAGAAAAGTCTAACAATGATGTCAATTTAAGGAAGTGAGAAAGGTCTTGATCTTTAACTCTATTGAAATGTTTTGACGATCCTTTCTAAGAATGTGGCGATGATCATTGAAACTTGCTTAAATCTGCCACCAAAGGAGTTATTCAAGTGTGTATTCATGAAATGAATCACCATACAGAATCAAAGCTTTCTGTGGGTTTCTGTGTTTTTATCACTGTATAAAAAAGGAAAGAGGCTTCCCTTATTGCTGGTGCCCCATTGTTAAATCTTACTGAATTGTTTAATTTAATCAGAGTAATGATTAAACATCACTAATCTAAATTCCTATTCATGTGTTTTTGGTGCAAAAATGTAGTTTGTGAGACAAACTAAATAAAAATGTACAAATTTCCAGATTTGTTAGATTACATTCTTTACCAATTAAATCAATGTAACAACAGCACTGAGGAATAACATTATTAAAGGTGAAGAACAGATTAAATGGCAGAACAGCCACATTTTTGGATCTCTTAAAGACTTAATAAGGCATTTGTTTCAATACAATTAAAAGAGCACAGCAAATTATAAAGGGTTGGGAGAACGTTGATGCAGTTTGCTGAATTTATCATTTTTTCCATTAGAAATTACTTCTTGCTTCACATTCTGTGGAAAAAAAACATATGTTATAGAACTCCCTTAGAATCTACAACAGTTTTACTAAGTAAGTTTGACCCTGATTTGAACTGATGTCACGGCTTCACTAACAAAATCCAAAAAAGATGCTGTATAAATGCACAAAGTACCACAAACCAAAGTACGAAATGCACATCGTGATAGCAACTATAATTCAAAATATAATAAATATTATTTGTTGAGATGCTTCAGTTCCCAAAAGCATGCATCATACACAATTAAGTCCTACAGGAGTGTGTGTGTGTGTGTGTGTGTGTGTGTGTGTGTGTGTGTGTGTGTGTGTGTGTGTGTGTGTGAGTGTGTGTATGTGTGAGTGTGTGTATGTGTGTGTGTGTGTGTGTGTTGTGATAAGAGGGTGGTTAAAATGGAAAGCTCTTTAGTGGAGTCCCATCACTCCAAACACAAAGCTCAGCTAATTAGCCTCCCGTTTGTCTTCATGTGCAAGACACGGAGGGCTGTGATACACCATAGTGATAGGAAGAAAGGATTAACTTGAAAAAGCTCTTATATAAAACATGAGTTCATATGTGTGTGTGTGTGTGTGTGTGTGTGTGTGTGTGTATGTGTATGTACTTTTACAGAACACCCTCTACTTGCTGACCCTTGAGAAGTTAAACACAAGGTAAACCAATAAATACAACTAAAATACTAACTAATAAAACTACAGAACTAGACAGAATCTCTTGGGTCACTAGCTTCTGTTGATACTACAAGCAGAGTAAGCACAGACAGCACAATACCACTTCAGCATCAGTCAATGTGTATACAGTACAATACATTTTTCTATAAAAACTACTAAGCCTTGGCGAAAAATCTTATTTACACAATTTTCCACCTCCAAGATGCAATCAGCCAAGATATTCCTTTAAAATAAGTTAATTTTAATTAAAGCACTTTGTTTAAGATCAACTACAACTATGCTATCATAGTGAAACCACTCAAACATTCCACTAACCCACAGGAACAGATACATAGCTAACAGAATCACAACACACATTGTGAGTTCTACTTTATAATAGACAGCATCGGATTCATGATGTTTGTTCCTCTCTGAGATCAGAGCCAGCATTTGAATTTGAGTTTGAGTTCGTATGCAAAAAAGCTAAAAGCCATCCTTTACAAATATGACCTATCGTGAGTTTTGTAACACATAGCACATTCTGAAACTCCTCTAGAGACTGTCCAGAAGAAACTTTGAAAATGGACAGTATGTATATTTTTTAACCCTTTAAATGGTCAGTATCCACCAGCAGCCCAAAAGTTACATTATATACTTCTATAACCTATGAATAGCTCAGACAGTTTGCACGGAAATCCCTGTAGTTAATGAATAATATGCCTAAGTATGCAATAACTTTGGGATTTTAAGGGATTAAACCATGTAGAAATCTCTACAAAATATAAAGGAGTCTACATGAAATGCACACAGTTTTTGTACGTCTAAGATGAACAAATGTACCAATCTGAAAAGAGCACGCCTTGACTATCAGCCATTGCTAAAATACAGCACTCAGCCATCCAGCTTTAAAGTTTATTTGAAGCTCTTCGAGTTAGATAGAATGTTCAGTAGAATTTGTCTGCAGGGGAACGCTGAATCAGGAAAGAGTGTAAGCTTGGCTTGAAATTTACATTTTGTTTTTTGTAGGAACAGGAACTACTACACTGGAAAGTGTGAGTCAAGCCTCTGAAACCTGCGTCTAATACACAAAAGTGTAATATAATCTGTATGAAGACAAAGTGCTCAAGCTAAGTGAAAGCAATCTCAGAAAGATCCCCTGTTAGGCCAAGCAGTTTAAATTCAAGTTCACATTTGCATATCTCCCAGAGGGCTCTGTTTTATAGCTTGCTAGTGAATAATTTATTCAGATATGTATATGTACTGGATGACACTTCAGGAGACATGGTGAGCATGTAGCTAAGCAACGGAGAGATGTGGTCAGTTGTCAGGCAACCCTGTGGGGGCGAGCAATGAAAAGCATTGCTTCAGTATCTGTAGTGTCTGCATGTTTGTGAGTGTTTGTGTTGTGTGGGAGTGTGAGGGAAGAAAAAGGCAACTTTGGCAGAAAGGAGTGGATGTGCACATGCCTGCAGTGAGAGGTGTTTGTGTGTGTGTGTGTCTAGCTACTCACGCTGACAATTTTTGCAGCACTCCCCTGCCACATAGGCGGGGACTGAACCATCAGGACACTCCAGAGGGGGACAAACGATGGTTTCACACTGAACTGTCCCATTCTGAAAAGCACAAATAGAGAGTGCATCATTAGGGCTGGCCTTTACAGGCTTGGAGTATTTCTTGGTATTTCCAAATGAGTACTCCAGCATTTGTTTTCAAAATCACCCTCAAAAACATTATTAATTCACCATAATTACGCATCATTTAACCATAATTTTATGTTTGATACTGCAGTTCAAAATATATCCTGTATGTGGCAAAATGTATTATGAGTCTGAGGCCCAGTTGCTTGGGTTATGTGGTTGGTATAGCATAGTGGAGAACACCTCTGCTTTGTATGCTTTGTATGTATTCAATCCCCTGCCTGGGAAAGCACCCTACACTATACCAATAAGAGACCTTGGGCAAGACTCTTAACACTACCTTTGTCTACCTGGATATACTGATCAAGTTGTAAGTCGCTCTGGATAAGAGTGTTTGCCAAATGCTGTTAATGAATTAGAATTAGCAATTTTGTATTACCATAATAGTTTTAGTAAGTTGTTTTTAATCATTTTACCAAGTTATTTTATCGGCTTAGCTTGCCATTTTTATATCATGGAAAGCAGCAGTGAGGGCAAAACATAGGAGCTGAGCTCACTCGTAGGTGAGCTACACTCTTAAAAAAGATGGTTCTTCAAGGCTTCTGTAGTAAACTACTTGAAGCGGTTAGAGGTTCTATATAGAATTATGAAAACTCAAAGAACCTTTTGCAGGGTAAAGGGTTCTATGCATTGTGAGAGCCTTCTTCAGATTGATGGAGAATGTGTTATATATGGTTCCATATAGAATCTTTTTAAAAAAAGTTTTCTACATTGCACCAAAAAGTTTTCTTCTATTATTACAATGTCAACTTGTATTAACAGGAGAATCCATTTTGGCGCAATATACAACGATTTTCAAAAAGGTTCTATATAAAACCTATTCTTTGCTAAAGAACTCTTGAAGGACCATGTTTTTTAAATTGTGTACAGAGTGCAGAGCAGAGGACTGAGGAACATTTGGAACAACGGGCCCTTTGAATATGAGGAGTACCCTCTAGAAGAAGGTACCCTCCTCGGCTGGAGCAGTCTGTCCTTCGGGACCTGATACTGAGCTCAAAGGACAGGTTGCAAGGCAACAGCCCTAAATATCACTCAAACACTCAAAATTAGCCAAGCTAGAATCCATACAATTGACTTACAGTAGGGCTATCAAACAATAAAATAGTCCAAATAAACCACGTTTTTGTGTATATAATCAGTGAATCAGCTGAGCTTCAGGATGGCACTACAGAGTGTTTGAAAAGTTAAACTAGAAGATGTGTTAATGGTGTTAAAATAATTTGTGGAGTTAATCATTTATCACATTAGCATGTTATTAACAAGTTAACTTTGACACCATTAAATTATAAACTTGCCAAAAATGTGGAGAAGAAGCATTTTTCTTAATAAATGGAACATTAAATAAAACCACTTCATTGTCTTGTTTGTTGTTGTTTTTAAACACTTCTACACTAATTTAAAACATTTAAGCATTTCAGAGCAGCTGCAAAAAATTCACAATAGACAATGTCAGTCACAATCAGTGTTCATACTAAGAGGAGAGACATGGCACGCTACACAAAGAAACCCTTGTGTAGCTGATTATATACAGTATGTGAGAGAAGAGCATCTCTACATGATCATATACAGCTTTTTGTCCACTCTTCCACATTAGAAATGAGCATGAAAGAGAAACAGTGTGTAGGAGTGAGAGGAGATACAGCCCGCTAGTATACGACCTTCCCACAGCTGATATCAGTGGCATCACTAAGCTTTCTGTGGAAGTGGAGGAACATGACTAATTAGGTAATTGCAGATAGCTTAATTGCTAAATTGGCCAAGACAATAGATCCTGCACAGTCATGTGTAATGAAACCCACAGCTTCACAACACTGAGTCAATAAGAATAGAACAGACATCAATAGTCAGACAGCACATAAACAAGGGGTACACTAAATAACACAGCGTATAATGCTGGGCATTATTGATAAAATTAATCACTATATTTTTTTCAATATATATCTAATAATCACAGTGTCAGATGACATTTAATTTAGTATTAAAATGTAACTGACCTTATGCTTCCGGATTATTTGTAAAAGAGAATTCCATTCATTTCTCAAATGTCTGTCATTAAGATGTAAGCAAAGTCAGAGCGCTGGATTTTGATGTAAAATACACCGATTTAGATAAACTGACAGAAATGTGATAGGAGCCAGAAAAGTTACTACATGAAATGGTAACAAATAATGTGTGACACATTAGATGTTGTAGTTTTGCTATTAAGTACTGGCCTAAAATGCATTTCTTTTAAAGTGGACATGCTTTTTTTTTTTTTCTTTTTCCTTTAGCCTTCCCTCACACAAAGCACAGCAACTACAGGAGTTTGTTCAGTTTTGCAGCCATGTCAAGAAGCTGACCTTACTTTCAGGATCAGACTCTGGCTCACATTGATATGGCAGAACCATTGGAAAAACAGCCACACTGGTGTTTACAGCTGCGTAGGAGAATAGGGTCTGGCTGCAGACTGCAAGATGGGCAGAATGTGTAGGGCCGGATTTGAGTGGGGGAGCTGACCAATCAGAGTACACTGGGCTCATCAGGAGGCAGGGCTTAAAGATGCAAGCACTCCAAAAGAGTGTTTCAGAGAGAGTGTAAATAGAGATGCGAAGTATGAGAAAAATATGCGTTTTTGGAATACTGAAGCACATAAATTATTCTAGTAGAACTTTGCCTGTTGTAAGGCAAAATGTTACAAAACCTCTAAAACTCAGAAGATACGAATAGGTTCACTGACCATATAGGAAAATAAATAAATGGCCATATTTTGATGTAGACATCGAGCCACCTAGTTCCTATCACCACAATGGTAAAACAAATAACAAAAACAGAAAAGTTCCTCTACAATAAACCATTCAGATCAAATCACTCTGAATTA
Organism: Pygocentrus nattereri; assembly: GCF_015220715.1. Classification (NCBI taxonomy): domain Eukaryota; kingdom Metazoa; phylum Chordata; class Actinopteri; order Characiformes; family Serrasalmidae; genus Pygocentrus; species Pygocentrus nattereri. The sequence goes on along the minus strand of NC_051221.1, from coordinate 29,386,221 downwards.
CTTTGTTTACATCTCACCAATTGAATTATGCAGAAATATGAGTGGAATTTCCCTTTAACTCCTGGATATCAAGTATAAAGTATATAAAACAAAAAACAAAAAACTAAAAAGAAACTGCTTGGTAACAGTAATTCTTCCATTTTACTGAACATAACTTTACCATGATTATAATGCATGTTATCTATCAATACAGCAATTAAAATTATGTTGTAGTGGTATAGATGATATATCACCCAGTGCTAACAAAACACATGACTTGCTAATTTAAAGTCCAAATGTAACAAAGTCCAATATGAAGTACATTACAGTCTGTTTACAACTCATGTGCAGGTGGTCAAGCATTTTAGGATGACACACAGTCAGGCTACTTGTTATTAAATCTTTTAATGCCGCTAATCCAGCCATTGTGTAACTTTCCCAGCATTTCTCAACAAAGACAAACCAAAGCACACTCTGTTCTGAGCCTCTTCTTTCATGACATTCCCCTCTCCCCACTTAACGCCCTGAGGGGGGCAACCGCCGCCCATAATAAAGGCAGCGGGGCCCTACAGGGAGCTGTGCAGTCCACATGCAGAAGACACCCAACCCACCGAGCATGTGCAGTTCTTGCAGCCATCTGTCCAGGCCTGGTCCTCTCTGTAGGTCACCCCCTTCACACTGCATGTCCGCTCACAATAGCAATTATCCAGGCCGTTCATTCTCTCCTCTGCCAGCGACAGCTGCACCACAACACACAGAGAGACGAAAGCGTGACTGGGGGGGTCGCTTATGCCCATTACAGTCTTTCTTTAGGCAATAGAGAACTAAGTGCAGCTGTATAGAATGCAACAGGCATCCCAGCAAATGGAGTGATGAATAGGCACTTGTTATGGTTAGAAAAACAACACTTGATTGAGTGATTAACTGAGAGAAGGGCTGAGAGAATATGTGAACATCATTGGCTGATTGCACTCTATTTATTGTGCACAATCAATATGACAAAAGTATTTTAAAATGACTGTATGCGTTAAAAAACTGCACTTAAAATGTCAAAAAAGGACATCAAAGAGTGCTAAAGCTACAGCCCAGAAAGGGTTATACTCTGAAATCATTGTGTTTGAATACAGAAAAATACACAGATTAGCAATACAACAGCTTACAGCAAAAACATACCAGAACCATGCTATAGCCATCTTTTGAACTAAAATAACAATGCTTAAATGAACCCAGGTATTTTACCTTGCTGGATGTTTTAGCCAAGATATCTTGGAGTTCCATTATTTTCTGCACTAGCCCATGGAAATCATTACACGTCGGACAAGCTACAAATTTAAACATGCAGTTAGATCAAGGGACAGATTTTAGGCTGTATTTCATCATTCTTATAGTAATAATTTTAGTGCAGCTCAAATGTACTTACTGCGATTTAGATCTGGACACTGGGTGATATAACCTTGAGGCATCACTAGTATCTGAACATCTTGCATCACACCCTGTAAACACAGAAAGAGGTCATTCTAATCAGTCACATGATCAATAACCTTCATATGACTCAGGCAGACTGTATCATGTATCTATGTCTGCCTTGTTTTCTACTGTATGCAGTCTGTAAATCTAACACTACGCCTCTGACGCTATATTGACATCTTGATTGGGGCTTTGAACCCATGTTCCCACACAAGGACCATTTCTAGATTTAATCAATATAAATTTTACCAATTGGGTAGGGTATTTTTCCCAACCTACTGCCAACTGAGAAAGCTCCACTGTTATGGTTCAGGGGGAAAAAACATCAGAGTATGGGCAAGGAGTCATTTCTAAACGTTAGATACCAAAAATCATAAACAATCTTTCTTCAGATTTCAGAGTGGTAGTGCACCGTTCTTGCAGATCTGAGGTTCATTTAGGCATTTCAATCTAGATAAAGACACTCTGAAAATTGGATATTTAATTCAGAATTCAGAAAGCTATATGCCTGGTGCAGTCCGTAATCATTAGGTAAAACGAGTTCTTATTTGTGGGGACTATCTGAGGCTAATACATAGGTGGACAGCTTTCTTCGCTCTGGTAATTGAACATAATGCAACGTAAAGTGAAGCAATGATGGAGAAGACATGAACGTAACCCAGCACTCACCGTCTCACTTTGATGAGCATAACTATGAGATCCAAATTAAATTTGCCTCAAAGGTGCCTTAATTTGATCACCTTCTGTCCTCTGGCCAAGCCACACAAGCACATCACCACGTATAGACACTCTGTATCCATGGCAACTTGGCCATCTCGCTTTCCCCAAGCACATTCAGCCCCCCTCCACCACCCTTGAAGGAGAGGAATTGTGCGATTTATGAGAAATTGTTTTCGAAATTGTCTTGCCACTTCAATTTAAAAACCATAAATTCAAAACCCAACAAAACTATTTGCGGATTCTTCATGGCACGCTAAGGGGAAATGGAGGTGGGCTGTTTGGCTGTGGAAAGGCTCAGGATGCAATTTAGGCTCCCTACATGCTGGAGGAAGAGAAGGTACACATGCACTGATCATTTCCATTAGAGCCAACATGCAAGGTCAACAAGTGTAGAATTCTTTCTGCATAGACGTGATGCTAATAGCACACTTTACATTTCAACCACTACAAGCTAACCCTGTTTATTGATATTCCATTTGCAGGGGTACTTCACCAATAAAGTAACATCTATTTCACAACATTGATACTGGCTGCTGTTCAGAGATATTCACAAACTGGAATAAATTGAAAAATAGACCAATTAAAAGAAGAGCCTGTCCAAACGCAACTCTAGAACAGAGGCCACACATTTAATTGTTCTGATATTCTGCTGCCATTTTTTTGGGTGTGTGTGTCCCCTTCACATGAAATGAGATGAATGTCTGCACGCTAATCAATGTCTCCGTGGAGACAGAGAAGGGGGTGGGAGCTGATGAATGCTCGTTAAGATGCAAAAATGACCTCCAAGACTTCCTTCATCTGCCAATTAACGTTGGAGAAGCTTAACAACCTGGAGCGACACTTAAACATCTCAAACAGTCTCCTGCAAGCACACACACACACACACACACACACATGCACTAACAGTGTGTTTAAATGGTTGAAAGTCTGTGTGCTGGCGTCTAATTTATCACTGTAGGGGGTAGCTGAAAAGTGGGATCGACTTCAAAAGAAGCGGCTGCTCAGCGAGACTCCCTCCTTTTCCATCTGATAAAGAAATGGCTATTTTAAAATGAAAATAATAGGGTGGCTACCGAAATATGGGAGTTATAATTAAAGCTTTTTGCTTAACATAGATAATGGGAAATACCTTAAACAGGCCGTGTGCGCTGTTCCTTTGTCCAATCCAGAGGGATGTGTCTTCAGGGATGTCCATGACAGGAACAGAGACCACTCTCTCATAGATTCTGCAAAGATAGAAGTTCCCAAAATTCCCTAATTATTGATCTGTGTGTAATACTTACTGCATTCCATCACATTAATCAAGCTTAGAATATGGGGCTACGGCAGAGATAAGGGTCCATCACAGCATTACAACTAACCCATCAGAGTAAATAAAAAAACTGCGTATACAAGCCGGTATGTACCTGTTGCAGTCCACATAAAGTGTGACATGTGAGGCGCTGATGGCCACTGACAGTTTGTGCCACTGGTTGTCTGCAAGCGTGTAGGGGAAGATCTCAGTGTGTGTCTGCTGTCCTTTGGCTTGGAAATGGAGACGCACTTCACTCTTTTGCCCACTGCTCTCCAGCTCTAAAAACCTGCAGAGATACAAAAAGATAACAACATTAGAAAATCACATAAACATCAGAAAATCTATACACTGTAATAACGACTGAAAAAAATAATCAGGTGTTCAATAAATTCAACAAATCAGAGATCGCAACACAGTGATTCTGTGAAATAATGCATTGTAATGCATGTAAAATACAAGGAAGAGTCGCTTAGCTAGCTAAAGTGAAACATAATAGTGCTGATTAAAACATTTTCCTTGCTTGCCGGTGCATGGTGACGTAACCAAAAACCAATGTTTCATAGGTGGCCAAAAATCATAACATTTACTGGAAAAACAATTATTTCTTTTAAAGGTTATGGGGGAGTCGTTGGGGAGGTTATGGGGCAGTCGTGGGCTGGAGGTTAGGGATCCAGCCTTGTGACCGGAAGGTTGCTGGTTCGATCCCCAGAGCCGACAGCACATGACTGAGGTGTCCTTGAGCAAGACACCTAACCCCCAACTGCTCCCCAGGCGCTGCAGATTGGGCTGCCCACCGCTCTGGGCAAGTGTGCTCACTGCCCCCTAGTGTGTGTGTGCTCACTAGAGTGTATGTGGTGTTTCACTTCACAGATGGGTTAAATGCAGAGGTGAAATTTCCCCGTTGTGGGACTAATAAGGGTCTCTTAAATTAAATTAAATTATATGGTGAATGGTGTTATATAACCAGGGACATGAACAAAAGGAAAAAGGTACATTTCAATTTCAGACAAGCAAAACATGTTCAAAAGAAAAGGCAACTTAATAAAGACAGTAAAGGACTAAAATGTTGAACAAAAAAAAGCAAAAATGATGGTGGTAAAAGGCATAGCCCTTCGGGGAAGTGAAAATGTGTTGCATATTTTACACTATCTGCAGAAACAGGGGACTGGACATGTGTCCCTGGGGTGCAGCAAGCAGCTGGAAGACATCACACTCTTCTTTAATGATAATAAATGTGTCCATCTCCCTTCAAGATATGCCGCGTACTGTAATAACAGCCCAAGAGATTTACGGTCCACATGGGAAGGCTCCACTCCTTGCCACTGACACTGCTATGAAACTGAATTAATGTGTTACTGTATGTTTCTTTCTGGCTTTTAAGTGAAGGTGAAACCATGCACATTTCATAAGAGAACTCACTCAAAGCTTCATAAAACAAGACTGGGACACTATCCCGCTTAAAAGGTGCATTTACAGGCACAGAAGCGAAAACATAGTGATTCCCTGAAAGCCTAAGATATTGTTATTCAGCAGCATTACCTCTGAGTCGTTCTACTGGGATTCGCTATGACGAGTGACGTTAATGGAAGAAGCTGCCAACGCAGTCATCAGCTACACTGCCTGGCCAGACCAGCAAATTTTCCTTCTCTCTCCTTTTTTAAAGACCACGCTTGAGAGCATTATTCGAGAGAAGCCAATTACAGACAGGCGAGTGTTGATTTATCTACAAACTGAATCTAATGAGTTATTTTTCCTCTTGCCTTGCAGTTTCTGGCAGCTCAAATCCGACTATGGAGAGGAATATCAATACAGGCCTTAGCGTTGCCTAGTGTGCAGGGTGGCATGGATGTGTGCCTGCTTTATCGACAATGCATACAATGTAATTAACATCTTTTTACAAAGTCTTTATTATGCACTGACTTCAGTGAACACAGCACTGCTGGTATAATTATAGTTATACTATTGTGGGTGATTCATGTCAGTTTTTGTAGCTTAGTGCTTTTCTTCTTCATTGCTTTAGTAGTGGGAATAATAGGAGTGCAGGAGTGCAGTGTTAAGAAGAAAGTTTTCTAAATTGGTTAAGCTTGAGCTCACTACCCCACTTAAATGGCAATTGTACATTATGCTTAATGTCCTTAATTGTTTAAGAGAGTTTAGATGAGAAGCACTCACTTCTAAGTCCTGATAGAATTATGTTATATGTTTGCTTTTATTGTTTTAAAATACTCATACAGGATGTCTTCATTTCAGGGTACATTTGAGTAAATAAACAATATGTTTGTAGAAAATAACAATGTGATGTAGTCCTATAGAAAAGGCCAGTCCTATGCTTGGGAAAAAACACAGGTGCACTAGGAATGTTTTACTGGGTCTCAGTCAAGCTTGAAGAGAATCTGCTGAGTGGCCATTCTGGTCTTGGCTTGGAGAGAAGGAAACTTCTAATCAGCCTTTTGGGAGCAGAGTAAGTGGTCACAGTGCAGAAAGAAAGGTCCTGATGTGTAGCATAGGCTGCAGAACAACACAGCAGGGCAAAAGAAAGAGAACTCCCTACTGCATGATGCTCACAAACTGAAGCTGAGGGTTTTTTCCCCCACACTACCCCGATAAATACAAAACGTTGAATACATTCATTGGTCATAAAATCTAACCAAAGAATTATTTCAAAACAGGCCATTACAGATTACATTAACATCTTATTTGTGTTATAACTAGAGTTGTCGTAATTACTCAATTAAACTTGTTTACCTTCTCAATGAACTGGCAATGATTATTTGGCAAATTATCATGATTTTATGATTTTAATGATTTTACTGCCCTCTCTTACAGAAAGAAACAGAATCTGGTGCACAACACCCATTTAATAATTTCTGCCATGTAGTTTCTTCATATTTGTTTTAATGATGACTTTTAAAAGGTTTCTACTTTCCTATTTTCTACTTCCTACAAAGTATTTTGGAATCAGTGAAAAGCTCTAGATGGTTTGTTATTCAGTAGTTAAGCTTTTTTGACTGTTTTGACTTTTTAAAAATTCAATTAATGGTCAAACAGCCATTAAAATGTGGAATATATATTATATAGCCAATATAATCGCACGGTGATGATTTAAAACTCGTAACTAAAAAAACTGGTAACTAAAGAGTCATTCCTATCGGTGTAAATTAACCCTGCTGGATGTTCTGATGAGATCTAAAAGATCAGTACTGCAGCCAACCTAGTTAATTTCAATGAACCATTTTTAGCTATATTAAGTCCTACATAATGCATATATACTGTGCTGTGCAAAAGTCAGAAACCATCCTTCATCCATTTAATTTCAAGCTATCCTTTTTTACTGGTGGAAATGGCAGGAAGCATATATTTAACAGAAAATGAAACAGAAAACTCAACAACTAAATATGCTATACTGCCAAACGAATTAGCTCATCTGCCTTCACACACATATAAACTTGAGTGACATCTGATTCTTAATCCATAGGGTTTAATATGATGTCAGCTCACCCTCTGCAGCTATAACAGTGTCAACTCTTCTGGGAAGGCTTTCCACAAGGTTTAGGAGTGTGTTTATTTTTGTGAGGTCAGACACTGATGTTGGTCGAGATGGCCTGGCTCGCAGTCTCCACTGTAATTCATCACAAAGATGTTCTATCAGGTTGAGGTCAGGACTCTGTGCAGGCCAGTCAAGTTCTTCCTCACCAAACTCGCTCATCCATGTCTTTATGGACCTTGCTTTGTGCATTGGTGCACAGTCACGTTGGAACAGGAAAGGGCCGTCCCCAAACTGTTCCCACAAAGTTGGGACCATGAAATTGTCCAAAATCTCTTGGTCTGCTGAAGCATTTAGAGTTCCTTTCACTGGAACAAAGGGGCCAAGCCCAACTCCTAAATAACAACCCCTATTCCATAAACCCACCTCCACCAAACTTTACACTTTGTCACAATAGGCTCCTCCCACTCCTCCATGTGCTTTTCTGCTTACTTTCTGGTCAGCCACGTGCCCCTTTGTTTTGATTCGTTGATGTCCTGCCCCTTCGCTTCGCTACTCCGCCCGTGCTCGAGCTGTTTGGATGTATTGTTTGATGTGTATGTAGAGTTTGTAGTGTTTGGATTTGTTTTTCTATTTCATCATGTCTGTCCCCCATTCGATCCGTGTTGGCTCTATGAACCTGGACCATTTCGACCACAACCCTGGATTTGCCCTCAATAAATCTCGCTTTTCTCAGCACGTGCGTCCGCCTTATCGCTCCACGTCACACACTCGGCACAATGCAGTCAGACAAGTACCATTCTCCTGGCAACTGCCAAACCCAGACTCATCAATCGGATTGTCAGATGGAGAAGCGTGATTTGTCACTCCAGAGAACACATCTCCACTGCTCTACAGTCCAGTGGCGGCGCTTTACCCATTCCACGAAGCTCTCTACGCTGTTCTTCAGCTAATCTGAACACCACATGAAGTTTGGAGGTCTCTAGCAATTGACTCTGCATACATTGCTGACCTCTGCACACTATGCACCTCAATATCCACATCATCTTATGTGACCTACCACTTTGTGGCTGAGGTGCTGTTGTTCCCAATTACTTCCACTTTGTTATAATACCACTGACAGCTGACTGTGGAATATTTAGTAGCCAGGAAATTTCACAACCGGACTTGTTGCACAGGTGGCATCCTATCACAGTAGCTCCTGAGAGCGACCCATTCTTTCACAAATGTCTCTAGAAGCAGTCTGCATGGCTAGGTGCTTGGTTTTGTACACATGTGGCCATGGAAGTGATTGGAACACCTGAATTCAATGATTTGGATGGGTGAGTGAATACTTTTGGTAATATAGTGTATAACATTGTGCTATACGTTTAATGTCCACCATTTACAACAGTTTCCATTCTTTTCAGACACTTGTGTTCCTCAAAGACACTTGCAGGGATATTTTTCTATACCTCCAAAGTTCAGTCTAAGAAGTTGTTTACATTTTTTTTTCTTTTCACAGTCCACATAATCCCAAACAACACAGTCGGGGTGCCTAATCCATCATGCTGAGAAGCAGCTTCTCTGAACATTTTCTTCCTTTCTTCTTATTTACTTGTTTTCAGTATTGTCTTCTTGACAGCTACACATTCCTTCAGACTCATAGTCTTGATTTTCTTCTCACAGTGGATCCTGAGCTTGATTTTCTCCTCTCTCTCAAAGATGAAAGCTTTAAGAACTGTTTATCTGATGGTGAGTTTATTGTCCTGCCTTTTAACCATGGTTTGAACTTCAATTTTGGAAACTCTTGTTATTTCATTTATTTTCCTTTGACTTTCCCCTTCTGTTAGAGTATTATCATACATATTTCCTCAGAAATATCTTCTTAAAACAAAGAACAACTTTAATAACTGTAATAGATTTAATGAAACAAAAAAGTCTATCAGTTCTGTGTGTCACATTATGCACATATAAAAATGAAGTAATGTTACTGTATTTCAAAGTACGTGACAGCCTATCTTATATGACTTAGATTGTTTTTATTAACTTTCACACACTTTAAGGTTGTCCTGCACAGCTGTATCATCTAAGAAATCTATCTATTTAAATAACAGGTTGAGACTTGAAGACAAATAAACCTTAGGCAACCCTAAATCCTGCATTACCTCTGCTCGGCATGGTGAATGGAGAGGATGACTCCAGAATTGAGCAGCTCCTGCTTCAGAGTCACAGCAACAGTGAACTCACTCTTGCCCCTCAGTTTTTGAAGCATCCGCTGAGCCGTTTCCTCTGGCACCCTCACACTCCTAGAGGACCCTGCCAAGAGCCAATGAACAAGTAATTAAAGTTTCAGTTCTGGACTAAAATCAGATGATTTACAAACAATATTCAGCATAGTTTTTACATTTATATACAGAACCCTACATGCTCTTAATGGCTATAAGACACCTGCAGGGATATTTTTCTACACCTTTCAGTCTTTATTTACATTTTTTTTTACTTTTCACAGTCCATGTAATCCCAAGTGGCTTCTTTGACTTGAACACTTTCTTCCTTTCTTCTTATAAGAACAGCTACTGGCATTTAGCAGTTCTGATTCCAGTGTATATAATAATACACACAATTACTGGATTTTATCATAAAATAAGTTGTGAAGTTAAAGGTTTACAAACACCTAGAAATGTTGATCAAGGTTAATAATGACTGTAAAGTGGAGTGGGCCTTTTTTATGGGTATTCATGTCTACTTATATATCATTAATTTTCTCCACCATGGATTTCATGGCCTACAGCACACATCCAAGTAGATCAACTTCTAGAAGTTCCTCACACAAGAAGAGAGAGTGGAGGGAGTTTTCATGACACATGTGGTTCTTTCTAGCCTCCATCTTAAACGTAACCTCATTCCCCGTGTACCCTGAGCAGCCGTCTCTGCCACTTTAATGGAGGCATCAATAAATGATCAGGTTCCTCAGAAGCGATCACATCAAAGGGTTCACTGTGGCAGCTGAGGGAACCCATGACACACTTATGTGATCCAGGCAGCCCAATACAACAACACTGGCTTCTTAGTAATAATCATACTACTTCAAACTAGCAAGAATATCCAATTAATATAATGCACATGGCACATAGTAAAAAGACAGTGTTTAAGTCTGGCAATGAGACAGAGATGAGGGAAAGCTTTGGTGCCTCACAGCAAAAGGTTTCTTCGACATGTGCTAATTTTATAAAGCTAGATACTGACTTCAGAACGATTGAGCCTAATGAGCGTGCCTAAAGCAGTATCGAACACTACAGCACAGTCCATTCTATTTTTGACAGTCAAACACAGAAGTCCAATGTTATGTTTGAGGTTTAGAGCTCTTTTCGCCCTGTGAGTGAGACCCCATAAGCACTGGCATACTAAAAACAGTGCTTGTATGGAAGAGAAAGGAGGCAGGGAATCCAATCCAGATAGACAGTGTCTCTGTCATGCATACCTAAAACCATAATAGTCATGGTTGTAGCGATGATATAGATGGGTCTGCATTTTGAAAGAAAGGAATAATTAAAAACTTCTACTGGTTAATGCCAGGAGGGTGTTCGTTGATATTCAAGGGACCAGCAGCACTAGGCAGATGGTCTATTGTTGTAGTGGCAGCCAGTTCTTAAACTCCTTGATGATTTAACAGAGTTAAAATGAAAAGAGCTCCTCTCTAAACACTGATGAGTTTAGCCACAGTCTAAAGTACTGTGTGAAAATGTATGCAGCCAAGATATTTGTTTAATTTTTTTTTTCTAAGCAATTTTTTTCTAAGCAATTTAATTTTTTTTTTGCCTACATAAACTTCTGGTTTGGTTCTTGACCTTTCAAAGCCCTCCAAGCCCTCCAAATCCCTCAAAGCTTTTTGTTTATTTACATTTATCACCCGGATAAATAGCTTTACATTTATTGTATTACCTCAGACAACCCAAGATTTTGTACAGTGCTGTGTGTGTGTTATAATATATGTATATGTGATATAAATATATATCGTCATCAGTATAAATATATATATACACACACACACACACACACACACATTTCATCAGTATTAGAGACTAACAATAGAATTCCATTTTGGAGTCCATCTAGTAAAGAAATTAAATGAATAAAATGGGTTTACACCATGAACAGACCTACGTAGTCTGATGATAAATGTGGATCAACATTTTTAAGACACTGAACAATTAAACCCTCCCTTGGTCTCAAGTGTTCAAGTGTTCACTAGCACTGATCAGATTGTATTGTGCTGTGACAACAGCCAAAAGCTTAGTGTGCATCTCACACTAAAGGCTCAGACTAGAGGGAACTGATAGAGAATTGGTAAGAGACGGACAAACTGCTAATCACACCATTTTAATTGCTGAATGTAATACAGTGCTCCTTGTGTCACTTCACCTTTGAATCACAGCAGGGTGTCAGTCTGTCTGTCTGTCTGTCTCTCTGCCCTTAGAGAACCAGCTCCAGTCTGTCAAAGGATGACCCTTTCATCTCTACACAACCACAGAGTCTCTATAGGCAGACAGCAGGAATAATAGAGGACATTGGGGAGGAGAGGGGTTTGGCTGATGAGGATTTGATTTCCAAAATGCATCAAATATTTAAAGTAGCCACAAAAACATCACTTTCCTTCTGATTCAAAGCCATTAACCACTCCCAGTTTGAGAGATTGGTCAATTACCTCCCTATCATGACCAAAAAAGGGGAAAATGCCCTAGAAGAGATGGAGTCTATCCTATGTGATGCCCTATGCAATGCAACTCTCTTCCTCTCCTCTTTCCATATTGGTCAGCCACTAGGGTTAAATCAATAGTTTCACTGCAGGAGACGTTGGTCGATTGGATACTGGCAAACTTCTATAGAGGGTGACCACCTGCTCTCAATGGGAGATTGCCTCATGTGTCACTGAGACAACTCAGAAACATATCCGAAATCTGGTTAAGTACAAGGATTTTTTTCAGCAAAGAAAGGCACACATAAGTGATTTCCCTTCAATATGAGTAAATAATTACATTCACAATATGACAAAGAAGGCTGTTCAGAGTTCACAGAGTTTCCATAACAATGAAATCTTTAGGAGAATTCAGAAAAAAACAAACACAGGGGGTTTCAGCTCCAGTCGTGGGAAACAATGCTTTAGGCTACAGATCGACGTTCTAATCGTATCCTCAGGACACAGCTTTCATGGTTCAGAACAAAGCATGGCGTTCAATACTGAAGAGTAAAGCTAATGCTTTTTAGCCGACAAGCATTTCCTATCTAGAACTCTAAGGTCTCATCTTTCCACATGCAAAGACATCTTAATTAAGGTATAAGCTACTGTGGCTACAGAAAATGATAAGCAATTCAGTGATTTTAATAACAATAACAATTATTATAACTTTTTATTTTGATATGGTTTATACATCACTTGAGGTCCATACATTTCCTGCTAAAATTCACACAGAGCACCACATGAAAGAACAGTGATAAACACACTAAGAATGCAAACACAATAAACAAAGGCCTCTGAAAACGAAGCTAATGCATAAAATAACTCATAAAAGCATTGTCCAAAATATTACATGAATTAGCCAATGGACAGGGATTGTCTGAGCTATCCAAGTGTGGAAACTACTCAGCATTTCTTCACACTTACTAAATCACTAAAGCACAATTTCAAAACACATCCCAGCCAAACTCCTGTTTTGCTCCTCTTTATACTTTTACAAAGGCCAGCATAAACAATATAAAACCTGATTCTAGATCAGCCCTTCTATCATGCCAGACTCATACCCCTGTCCTTTGGCAATATGAGTAGCATGTATGGGAAGGTTTTCAAGCAAAGCTTCACATTCAGCTTGATTATGGTAATGAAAAACCCTCAGCGGACACTCCATCCATCCATTACACGCATTGAGGGTGCAGCAGTTCTAAAACCAGGCGTTAGTGCTACCAGCTGTATCAGTGCAGCTATTCTTCTGGAACAAATATGAAACCCTCACCAAAGGGCACCTTCAAACCTGCTGGGACAGCACTCTGGGCTACAGCCTCTGACTGATTCTCCTGTGATGGCCGGTACTCAGCCACTTTGAGGTACAGAAGCTTTGCTTCGAGGGTTCTTTTTGCTTGGAGAGATAGCTGGAGTGTAACTGTGGGCAATAACTCTGACCAATGCACTCCGAAAGTCTCTCACACCAAAGAAATGTAATCATTATAAAATATGATCAAATACTTAATCTTAACATGCCTAGTAGACTGTCTGGTTCTGTTCTCCACCATACCACTGATGTAGTCAAGTTACTAGTCAAGTGTTTGGTGTCCAATTTTTGCTTCTGTTGTTTTGCATAGAAGCTACAAGACTAATGTAATGAACAAGCAGTAAAAAGTTATAGCCTATGAACTAGCATGTGCAAACTGCGTGCCTAAATCGTCACATTTGTGCCTCACTCCTGTGGTTTCTGACACTGTATGATACATTATTATCTATAAAAATAGCTCAACACAGTAGTACCATCAGGGCTAGGCAAAAGTACAATATTGATTGTTATCATGATAAACTACATCACTAAATGCTTTTCTGAGCATCATCAGTACTTAAAATAGTCAAAAACCTTCCAACTACATGTTTCATTACAAAGAGCATAATTTGTCCTGTTTCACAGTATGTGAAATGCTGACTGTACTCATATTTTTATATTATGTTTTAAACTACTTTGTCTGTTTATATTGTGATATATCATGTATTGTAAAAGCTTCTTAATCGAAATATTACCCTTTTTCCCTTTTCACCCTAAACAGCAGTGATTACTTTAGTCCATTTTTAAGATAACACTACAGTCATGTACCACCAGTGTAAAACTAAAAAGGCAAACCTAAGAAAATAAAGCATTTTTCATCAAAAAATCACTTTGGAAAGAAAAAAAATACACTGAACAGCAAAGTAAAGGATTATAAATGTCTATACAGACATGCTTCCATGCAACCCCATATAAAGCGAATACAAAAAAGACCCAGAGAAGTACAATTTATTTTCCACATAAAGATAATTGGACCCAAACACCAGTCTGACATTTGAAGATGCCTTTACATAAGCAAAGACATACTGACAGGTCTAACAATGTAGCAGTTTACACTCCTGCTCTCCGTTCAACTTCTCCCCTCCTGCCTTCATGCCACCTGTCCCAATTAGGAGATGTAGACAGAGCTGAGGCTCTCCAATTTTATCCTATCAGTCCCCTGGGCCTATCTGAATGTCAGTCAGAGCAGCTCTCATAGGTGCATTCTCATATAAAGCTTCTTTTACTGAACATGTGTAGGTGGTGTGTATGAGTGCTTGTCGGTTGGGGGGGGGGGGGGGGGGGTGTGGGGGGGTGAGAGCTGCCGTGTATAAGATATGTGCATTGGAGAGAGAAAGACAGAGAGAAACAGAATGAGAGAACACAAGAATAAGTGATAAGTGAATAGCCATAAGCCGCCTTGCTTCTTTCCTCATATCTCCCCAGGAGGCAAAGCAGCAGGTTTATTCACCTCCCCATCTCATGAGCAGCTGGCAAGCCTCCATCACACCACACACTGGATAGAAATTTCTCTTTAAGGCTGAGCCATTTGGAAAATATTTCCTTACCAACATGCTAAGCATGACCATTACAGGAGAAACCGCAAAACCAATTTTCCACTTACACAACGCTTCTAACACTAGAAATAGCTCATCCAGAAGAAAGACCAAAAACAGAGATGGTACGACACATACTGATACTAATATTAATATTCATTTATTATTAATAAATATTCATATTATTCTTCTTTAAAAACTACTCATCTTTAAAATGAGCCATTTTTGAACAACTTTACTAAAAGGACAATTACAGCAAATATTCAAAATGTCTGTATAATTAAATCAGTAAGATTTAAACAAAGGCGCTCACAGTAGTTTGATTTGAAATGTGGCATCCTAGAGAAACTTAACAATTTGTTTACAGAGCTGGTGATAGGAACCAGAAGTCTGAAGCATTCTAAAAGTTACCTGACAGAAAGCTATTATATAAAATGCACATCCTGGTGCTTTGTTTTATACAGTTTGGAGATATGCTTATGACCTAAACCATGTTTTTTTTTAATAATTCATGGTAGAGAAGAACATGCAAGACGTTGTAAAGCAAAACAGTGCCCAAGGATTTTAGATTCATTATCACTATTTTTCCAATATCAACTTTACATGTAAAACACACAGAAGAAACCTGTGGGTTCAACTGTTGGTTTAGATAGTAAAAAAAATTGGCCATATTTAAACTGCAGACATGACAACCCCTGGTCCCTACCACCTCCACCCTAAAGAAATGAGAGTCAGTAAGTTTCTCTACAATTAACCACTTTATTTCAAACCTCTCTGAATGACTTACATCTCATTATGCATAAGAATTATGCAGAAATATAAAATGTTAGGTTGAATTTTCCCGTGAAATAAGCATCTAAAAGCAGGCTATCACACTCAAACTACTCAAACACCCTATTACCTCACAGGAAGAAAAACATAAATAACTACATCACATCACAGTGTGAGTGCTATTTCAGGACAGATCTGTTACAGAATCAAATTCATTCTGCTTTTGCCTCTGATAAGCAAACAAGCATTTTCTGCTGACGTGAGCCCAAAACTGACCTGGTATTAGATTAGAGCCGTCTCTAATTAAAATACACTCATGTCCATGTAGTTTACATAAAAAGCAGTCAAACTCTTCAGGTAATAGGCATCATACCATGTACTATTTAAGACTCTTCCTCGAGATCTACTTTCCTTTGGATTAATGTTCCAACCTGTGTCTAACATCCTGCCCCCCTCAGCTAACACTAATACATCTGATCCAGCCAATCAAACATGTCTGCTCCAGCTAATTAACTTCTTGGTGTGGCCAACTGTGATAGGAACTAAAAAAAGCAGAAAAGCAGACCTCCAGGATCATGGTTGGTGACCCCCAAAACAAAGTACACAGAAACATAATGCAGCCTCTTCTACACTAACCACATCTATACTGCAGGAACAATGCCAAGTTCTTAAGTAACCAAATACTCGAATATGTAAATCTTCCTTACTGGACATCCCCCCAGAGCAGAAATCGGATTAAAGTACAACTGGATCATCACACCCCGCGACCCAGAAGGAGAAGCGGCTTAGAAGATGCGTGTGTGTGTGTGTGCTTGTGTGTGGATCATCACACACTATAGTCAGCACTATTACAAAAGAGGCATTCCTTCTGTATTTTGCATAGGCTGGTGTGCTTTGTTTGAAGACTAATCTTGTTATATTGTCTATTATTCTCGACTGTCTCTACACACAGGAACACCATCCTTTATTTTAATAGATTAAAGTGCATTTTAATGGAGCTCTGCAGGGCCTACGTCTTCCCACTGAGAGAGTATTTTAGCCTGTTCAAGAAATACTAATCAGCAGACTGATGATGGGTTAGATGCATCTGCAGACGTTCAGCTTTGTGATTTATTGAGATGCAGGCAAGAAAAAATCTGTCTTTGTGTTGGTAATGATTTCCAAAGCTGCACTTCATTTCAGGAGTATCAAAATCCAGAGCCTTTATTTTTCTAATTTGGTGTAAAATCACAAGATTCACGGTGGTAACACAGGGGTCTCAACTCTGTAGTGAAACCTAGCACGTAAAGCGAAGCCGAACAGAGACGCCACGCTCCTTAAATACAGTCATGGTCCACTTAAGTGTGTTTACAAATGAGAACAGACTGAATAAAAGTTGCTACAGATATCTTAGAAGTAAAGTGTCAGAAAACAACCATGTAAAATCATCCTGTTACCTTGGAAGAGGTAAGCTCTGGACTCGTCGTGGAAGCCCTGGACCTGAGAAACTCCCTTGAAATCTGCTCCAGGGCTAAAATCCTTAAACACGTTGATGAGGAGAGAAGGATCCACACCGAGACCTGCAACTGGAGCCAACACACACAACAGCACTAGGACATTTCTAGAAAGAAAGCAGCAACATTTCTTCGCTAAATGAGAGTATCCTTAAAGAGGTGAGGGAGCCCGAGCAGTTCTGCATTAACAGCTATGCTTACGAATACACTTTAACTGTAATCCGCCGTTGGAGGTGACCGCACTTGTTTTTACCACGAACCCGCTGACTAACATCAATCCTACCTGAGGAGACGAACAGCGCTCCGAACGCGACCAGAAACTGTAATAACCCCATCGTGGATTGAGATTAGTCCATGTTTTAAATCTCTTCCCGAAAATGAGGCGTTTTGTGGAGGAACCCCGAACCAGTTCAACCAAACGAGGTCTCATACATCCCGAAATGCTGAACTCCGCGACACACTTCAGAAAGGACGAAAAACAGTCCACCAGGAGAGGAAGGGAAATATTATCCTCACAGAAATACACTCGGCAGGACAGCGTGAAGGAGAACAGAGCGCGGAGCCGACCGTTAGCTACCGGCAGAGTGGAATGAAGTAACGGTCTCTCCTCCTGCCTGAGAGAGAGCGAGAGAGAGAGAGAGAGAGAGAGAGAGACTGGGGGGCGCAGACTAAACTCAGAATCCCCCTGGTGGTATGCCAGCACCTTATCAGTTTTAATTCCTGCGCAGGCTATTTCATAGCAGTATCAGTGGGAACTACAGCACGTACGTCAGCTGTCACTTTGCTGTCCTGTAAACACCATCATTCACAGCATTTGAGTTTTTCTGACTTTGATTTCACTTTAATGTCACTCAGTCACTTAGAGTTCACTCTCAGAGTGACTCGTGTCACTTCTACACGGTGTGAATGCACTGACAGTTATCGCTACAGAACACACCAAAACCATTAAACAGCTAATGAACCAGCGAGACTTTCATCACTTCCAAGCTTGAAGTCAGCAACAACAACCGCTGAATGCTAATCTGTGCTAGCAATGAGTACAAGTGTGCGCTGGTTGTACTAGAGCTATAGCTACCTAATAGCTAATAAGCTTCGTAAAGACAGTTTTACACAGTTATTTACACAGAATCTAATTTGCCCAAGCTAATATTCGCTGCTACTTCTATTACTGGGTTCGAAAACTCTGCTCCTGCTATTAATCTGGAGCGCTAAATCTGACGATAACAACACCGCAAACATCATCTCATGATCGACAGATGAAGACTGGGGTGTTCATAGAGCTACGAGCTAAAGAACAGCGACTGGGAGGAAACTGATAAACACTCAGAAACCCAAAGTATGTTTTATCTGTCAGCGTGTCGGTTCTTCTCTCTGCTTTTCGAAATGGTTTCTAATATAAAATTTTCAATGCTTTTGCAAAATCATAACACCTGTAAATGCATGTTTTCTGAAACTGTTCTAACTCTGAGGATATGTTGTTGTTGTTTTTTTTCTTTCCTACAAAATGGATGTTTTTTCCGACTTGATTATCAAACTATTTTCATCCGAAGTGTCAAAGAAAAAGATTCAACTGTTCTAGTGCACAAAGGCCTGCGACTGAATGGATGTTCGGTAAATATTAGTAGTAGTAGACTTTTAAAATTAAGTGTTCTTCAGGGTCTCATGATGACAATGGTTCTATATAGAACCACGAACACTCAAAGAACCCTTGGCATGATCAAAGGGTTCTCTGCATCATGATAGGGTCTAAAATCTTTACATTGGTGTAGAATGTGTTATATGTAGTTCTATACAGCACCAAAAGGGTTCTTCTGTTGTTACAAGCTTGACATCCTAAAAATAGAGAAATGCTTCCAGGTGCTGTATAGAGCCCTTTATAAAAAAAGGTTCTGTATAGATCCATATACAACACATTCTCCATCCATCTGAAGAGCCCTTACACGATGCAAAGAGATCTTTAATCATGCAAATGTTTTTTTGAGTGTTATATCGAATTCTGTATACAATCATTACTAAAGAACCCTTGAAGAACCAACTTTTTAAAGAGTGATAGGACAATGTGGCACTTTAAAATGTGAGTGTGGGTCAATAAATGTTCGATATAAATGTTTTTAGAGATAATACAGCCACACAGTTTAGGTAAGACATGCTATGCTGCCACGCTACTGTAAAATCACTTCATTTTTGGTATGTGAATAATGTAACACTCTCAGCTCATCTGTTATTGTTTCTGTTGGCTTACATTTTTTGCGTGATCATTATTTAGTGTGTTTAGTTCTGATTACTGTAAAAATTTTATTAGCTGATCATATGATTAGGCTATTTTAAGATGGTGCAGTAAAATTACTTCACAGGTGCGTATGTACTCTGAACTGATTGTGTTTGTTGGTTACTTATGGGAAATAATCAGTTTACACTTAAATTTCATATCACTTTAATATGGGCAAAACAACCTGCTCTCTTTGCTAGGTTTTGAACACATTCAGCACAGCTGACTGAAAGACAGCTGGCTGAAACACTGGCACTGAAAATATAAGTTTACATTTGCACTCTAAAGAAACATGCCTCACTGCTGCAGGTCGGTTTATGTCACCCCTATTGACAGTAGCATTAGTAAATCACTAAAAAACAAAGCAGATCAGGCTTAACATCTGTAATACTCAATCCATTTAAATACTTGGCTTGTTTAAGATGGTGCCAGTAAAGTCACTTCACTGATTTGCATGCACTCTAACCTGATACTTTTGTTGGCTACTTATGCAAAAGAATCATTTTACACTTTAGTTTTATATCATTTTAATATGGGCAAAACTTTGCTGCTTTCTAAGGTGGAATCAAAGAGTGTGTTTCTCTTTCTGCTGCAGTTTGTCCTGCCAGGTGACTCAACTCTCACACTACAGCCTCCTCTAAACACCTTAATGTATACTTTAATATTAGTGCCTGAACACTGGAGCAATCTGGCTACAAAGCAAATGTAGTGTTTTTGGCTTTAAATTAAAAATGACTGAATCTTCACTTCGATGGTATACACAGTAAAGTATGAGTACACTCAACACATTCTTGCCCAGCACATTGTCTACAGGTATATGTTTCAACCATTTCCCTGATTAGCTTCCTTTCTTCATAATTGAAGAGGGTTCATTAGTGCCGCAGAGGGATGGTATTCAGGGTTGAAATGAGATTATGCTGGTCCTGCATGGTCTGCAGGCAGAGTTGAGCTCAATGAGGCGTTCAAAAAATTCTGTAAGGTCAGTAGTTTGAAAAGTCATGGTAGGAAGCCAAGAGCAGGAGTTTGGTGGAGTTTATCCAAGTAGTGATGCTGCTGTATGATAGAACAAAGGCCTACTTCAAATTATAAATTGTCAGTGACAGAACTGGGAGGAACTGGTGAGAAATACATTTAATAAAGATTAAAGAATGACTTAATCACTGTGACCTACGCAAAGATAGAACCACTCAGTATAATTAGTACAGCAAAATGCATAAACCACCAATTTTTTCGCAGCGCATATTGAACATCCGCCCTCCCCCTCACTTTACCCATTTAAACTCGGCTCCAAGGCAGTTTAAATGCTTGCCCAGCTCCCCCTCTCTCTCACATTGTGTGGGGTGTGGAAACACTTGGCTACCCAGGCGGGTTTGTGGGCGAGCTGAGCACTCAATTTAGCTCTGCGTCTATGGGAGTCACTCTGGATCATCTCCTCTTGTGTTTGTTAACCTTCCCCTCTGGACCAAGTGTCCTTCACAGAACCATTTCCAATTTGAAATCAGACCAATTTCCATTGCGAGCATAGTGCCAGTTTTTTGTGTCCTTTCTGGGAATCCGTAGAAGTCCACTGTTCCTGCTCCATTCTTTGAGACTGAGTCAAACTATCCATTCGGGCAGATGGCTAATGAGAGGATAACTCTGAGTGAGCCATTTTTGTAGAAGACCCAATAAAACAACATGCTTAAGGCCTGTTCCGGATCCAAATGGGGAGAGGCTTTCGCTTACCCTGGTGGCCTGTTTGGCAGTGCTGAAAGAGGACAGAGTCTTATCAAGGAGCCAGCAGCTTTTTCGGAGGATGGTCCATCAACCTCTGCTTCAGGGCTGCTGTCCAACTGTAAACTAAACCCACACAAACATCCCCTGATAAGGGGAATGGATCAGAGAAATAACAACCTGTTATGGTTCTCTCCTATTAAAAGTTGATATTGGAAATCCACTTTCACACTCATCCTCAGCCATGATGATGTGGGTGTTCAGTCACGAAAGTCCATCTACGACTCCTACATAGAAAGTGATGAAAAATACATATGCATCATCTCAGCAGAGTAAGAAAGACAAGAAATAGAGTTTAGCTGTACAAGTTGATGTTAGAAGGCACAGAGTGGATAGATTATATTGGTAATCAAGGAAATCTTTGATGATTTTGATGTGCAAGTGAATAATCTGAGGTTTATTTATCTATTTATTTATTTTTGCTAATAAGTCTAATAAATAAAAGTAGACTTCACTGAACATTATCTACCCAGGCCAAGACCTTAAAAGATTCCAAAATACTTTACTGGCTAAAAGATAAACTACGACCCTAAAAGGCATCATTAACAATGTAAAGACCCCATAAGGTAAAGTTGTTATGTTAGTAGGCAGACTCATAGTAGTCTCTCGTAGAACTCATATATCTCCATGAACAGAGGAGCTGCACATCTGTTAACTGTCTTGTTGTAAATAAGACATGGAACAGATTACAAACGTGAGAAAGCGAGGCCAGCAAACACTGTAGTGACTTGCATTGAAATAGTACAACAAAACTCCAAAAAAAGATGTTTCAAATAGAAAAATATGTAACAAAAAATGCATATCAATGTGTGTGCGCAACAGAGACCAGTGGGGGAAGTTCAAATAAGCATCATCGTGCATCATACATTGAATGAATGAATTTCATTTATTTTCTTAAAATCAAGAATCCAGTAATCTTGACAGCACCAAAACATAAAGAAAGCACATGGTTTGATGGTATGCTCTAAGAAAAAAGGGTAGTAAACTCTCACTAGGGTGGTAGCCTTAAAAGTACATCTCAGTACCTTTAGTCAAGGAACATAATTGTACCATAATCCATTGAAGTTGTGTTTTCTAGGTTATATTGACTCGACACACCTCTCCAGGCTTTTTACTTTATTGCTCTGTTTTAAAGCATTAGGTTGTGAAAAGGTACAAATTTGTACTTTTCCACTGGGAAAAGCTTATTTAAGGTACACAGTTAGACCTTAAAACCACTGCTGTACCTTTAAGGGTAGATTTTTTTTTTGATGAAAAATGTACCTGTGCAGCATCTTTATTTTTTATCAGTGTAGCAAAACTAGATATATGGCCAACCCTTGAGAGAAGGGGCTTTGTGGCGTCTGCCACAGTCCACAGCTTTGGGAAGCTTAGTGGGTGTGGCCATGCAAGTGGCTCTCTGGATGAGCTCTGCACTAGACAACTGCAGTGTGTACAAGAAATGTTTCAGCATGTTATTGTATTTGTTGTTTGGCATTTATTCACTGTTTCATTTGTTATAGACACTTATTGTAAATGGCCGAGCTAGGAAATGCACTGGGCTGTGTGGGTGTGGGTGGAGAGCCGAGAGAGTTGTGAGCTGGGTGGCAAACAAGCTTTTAGAGAGAAGAAATGTACGGCGTAGCTGAGGCCAACAACAGCTAAAAAAACAAAGCACCACAACTTGTGTGAGACAACCTGTGTCTCTTTAAGTCTCTTTAATAGCATAAGTACGAGGTAAAAATGACAATATATCCATAACATTTCATTTTCCGTTACAAAACTACGACTGTTAGATGTTCATCTCCTTTCGAAAACAGAAAGATGAAATCTGCTGCTTAACTGGGTCATCACTGTAAGCAGGTGTGAGCCTGGGTGTCTTTCTCTTTGTGTCTATATGTATACATGACTGTATTCACGTATCCCTTGTGTGTGTGTGTGTGTGTGTGTGTGTGTGTGTGTGTGTGTGTGTGTGTGTCCGGCCAGCACAGTATCTCTTGTGAGACTGTCCAAAACCTTATCAGACCACTAACAGTGAGAATGAGAAGAGACAAAGCTTGACAAATGGAGTTTCATTGTAGTCAACACAAGTTGTAATTTCCCAAAGTGCCACCAGGAAAACGAAATGAGAAAAACAACACGAGCTTGGCCAATAACAGGAGGTGAGCCATTTAAACAGCAGCCGTATGGAATTGGATCGCTGGAGAGAGAGAGAGAGAGAGAGAGAGAGAGAGAGAGAGAGAGAGAGAGAGAGAGAGAGAGAGAGAGGAGTGACTTTGCTGCAGAAATGAAACAAAGAAAGCACATCGTTACTCCAGACTATGAACTCATTTGGCATTGCTGAACATTCCAATATATCCTCACTGTCACATCAGATCCTTGCAACCGCCGTTTATCTTTTTCAACCATTTCAAAATGCCGACTAATATGGGCGTCGTGTGCACAATTCATGCTGAATGGACCAACAGAAACTATCCAAAATACATTATGTTCAAGGTTTATTCTTGCTGTAAAATTTCCATTTGAGAGAAACAAAAGCAAAGCTATTATACAGTTAACTTATTTAAGTCTAAAAAACAAGAGAGAAAGAGCAAGCATTTGTGATTCGGCCTCAGCACAAAGTTCCGGTGAAAAGGCCACAGTATCCCCTCCTGAGCTCGGTGAGACGCCACATTGATCAGGTGGGCCTGTGCACCAGCTCTAAATGTGCCGACCGCTGTGAGAGAGCACAAAGCGCTGCATTGTCAGGTACACCGCTGGGAAAATGTCAAATGAATGCTTCAAAACCTATGCATGCCAAGTATTGACGACTCACTGCTAAATAGACGGTGCAGCTGTATTTGTGGCGTCAGCCATACGTTATACCAGAGAGTTTGATTAATACATTGAATATTTTGTGAATGATTAATCCAAGTAGGCATTAAACGCTTTCCTATCAGTTTTTTTTTCATATCCCACATCGAGTCTCCTGACGTTCCAAATGTGTTTGAATATAACAATGCTGACATCTAGTGTTTAACTTCAGTGGTGTTTAAGTGGAACGTTTGGTTTGTTACAGCTCTCATTTGTTCTGCAGTGCCCTCTAAGGGTGGAGTTTTTTCCATGCACAAAACCTGTTTGTAAAGATTCAGGCTTTAAAGTAAACATTTAACATTTAACATTTGAATGCTTTGTCATTGCAGTATCTATGTATTTCTAGTCTTGGTGTGTGCAGGTCAGTCCTACAGGTCTTCCTGTTGCTAGAGCAATATCCTGTGCTGTAGTGTAAACTCTGGTGATGTCATACTTGTGTTGCTGGCTATTTAGACATTAATGGCTGTGTGTTGTGTTATTTTTAGAGGACAGTAAATCTACACTGCTAGACAAGCCGTACACTGACTGCTTTGTTATGTAAGTTTCATTTCTATAGTCTTTTCCCCTGAAAAGACAAGACTATATTAAAATATTTGCTTCAACTCTTCTGGGAAGGCTTTCAACAAGGTTTAGGAGTGTGTTTATGGGAATTTTTGACCGTTCTTCCAGAAGCACATTTGTGAGGTCAGACACTGATGTTGGACGAGATGGCCTGGCTCTGAGTCTTCGCTCGAATTCATCCCAAAGGTGTTCTATCAGGTTGAGGTCAGGACTCTGTGCAGGCCATTCAAGTTCTTCCTCACCAAACTAACTCATTCATGTCTTCATGGACCTTGCTTTGTGCACTGGTGCACAGTCATGTTGGAACATGAGGGGGCCGTCCCCAAACTGTTCCAACAAAGTTGGGAGCATGAAATTATCTAAAATCTCTTGGTCTGCTGAAGCATTAAGAGTTCCTTTCACTGGAACTAAGAGGCCAAGCCCAACTCCTGAAAAACAACCCCACACCATGCTCCCCCCTCCACCAACTTTACACTTTCTCCTGGCAACCGCAAAACCCACACTCACCCATCGGATTGCCAGATGGAGAAGCTTGATTCGTCACTCCAGAGAACACATCTCCACTGCTGTAGAGTCCAGTGGCAGCGCTTTACACCACTGCATTCTATGATTTGCATTGCTTTTGGCAGTATAATAGATAGATAGATAGATAGATTCTACATTATGCCTTACATTTACATAATAATCCACATGTTACAGGATATTGTATCTTCAAGCTCACTGAATAAAAGTAAAGCATTTGAGTGTTGACCCTGTAGCAGAAACATCCCCTCTGTGTCCCCTAATGAAAACACACATTAAACAACAAAGGAGACTGACCGAGGTTGTATCCGGTTTGGCACTGCCCTCAGGCTTGTGTAGCAATCGTGCAATCGAAATCAGTAAGTGAGAAGGAGGATGATGTGTGTGTGTGTGTGTGTGTGTGTGTGTGTGTGTGTGTGTGTGTGTGTGTGTGTGTGTGTGTGTGTGTGTGTGTGTGTTTGTGTGTCCATGCTGCAGCGATACACACTGACATATTAAAGTATGCTTTTCTAGGAATTACTGAGGTAGTAGTAGTAAAAGATAATGCATGCTCTTTATTACTGATGACTTTCTTCTGCATAGAGAAACAGGACTGAACTGTGTCATGGAGCAGTGTGCTGAACAATATATATTTTCCAGCCATAGTCCCATCATTATAAACTACAAAATTAGAAAATAACTGTGAAAATGAGGAAAAAACTTCAATGCTTAATCAGTCAGTAGTTTGAAGTTCTGGTAGAGAGCTCTAGGAATGTACTTATATTATTTTCTTAGATACTTTAACTATTTTAAAGTGATAAAGCTGTGTGCAAGTTTGCACAGATATAAACACTCATAGACAATGATAGCGTTGGCAAAGTGTGTATTATACAGTATATTCAAAATATACCATCACCATTATTGAACACCCACGCCACAGAGTCTCTATATAATACCTTCAATAGGTATCACATACATCTGAATCAAATACACATCTGAATCAAACAAGAAAGACTTCCTACAGGCTGAACGTGATGATATGCACAGTTGAGGAAAGAAAAAGAAAACTTAGTCACAAGGAAATGTCCACTCAATGTTCTTTTTAACTGTAGCAAAGTATTTATTTCTTCCTTCTATTAAAACTATTATTATTACTCTGTTGTTGTCCTCCCGTGATGTGAGGCTAATGATGGCCTCAAGCCCTGAAGCCAGCACTGAACTGGACAATAGACAATACATCTCCTTAATCGGAAGGGTAAACAAGGATCTTTCTTATAGTTTATTGTCGGAGGGCAATATGACCTTAGGTTTCCACTCCAGTGTCTATCCCAAACCTCTCCCAATGATTATTTATCTATATAATGTTTTTATTATATAGTGTTTATATAATGTTTTTGACCCCTCCTTCAGTCTTGAGAACTTTTTACACTGGGGCAGATTTTTGGCACTCGACAGTTTGCATTAACAGCATGCTGAAAGCAGGTCTTCTCACTCCTTGAGACTTTTGCCACTCTCTTTGCTCCTCTGGCTCATTACTGTCCCATCAAACCTCTCTCTGAACGACAGACATGTTAGTTCAGCCTGGCTGCCTGCTCTGTGCTCTGGGGTTCAAGGATAATGATGGTGATGCTGATGAAACTCTGGCAAAAGGGATGACGAACTCCAACACGCATATTCAGTCCAGCCCAGCCACCCCATGCATAAAGCCTGCTGTTATAACAGACTTCAGAAAGATTTTCATCTGAGCTTCAGTTGACACTAGTGCAGACCACAGCGAGTAAGGAGGATGCTGGAGATGTCAAAGTCAGGTAGGCAAAACATTTTATAGAAATGCTTGTAATTTCCACTTGTAACATGTGCTGCGATGTTGAAATGTTTTCCGTTGACAGTGTCCTTGCTGCTCATGATCTGTGCACATGGGTATCCTGAATGTCAGACTATCTCTCTGGCAGACCTTTTTAACCGAGTCATTCAGCACTCTGCGCGCTTGCACAGACTGTCCAGTGACCTGTATTCTGAGTTTGTAAGTGTTTTTCTTCATCCTCGCTTTCCTCAGTCTCTGTTTGTTCTCTTCCCCTGTCACAGTTGAAAAGCAAAAGTATGAATGAACACTGCTATGTCTAATTGAGCAGATTACTACTGACACTGTATTGTCTAAGTGTAAAGTTTTGTAAGCTGTATGACTGTAAATATGTCTTCTCACTGATTTTCCTATAAATCTCATTCCATCTAATGCACCCATGCTTTGAAAAGGAGCAGTATTTAATTCCCAGCAAAAACGAAATAGGGACCAGAAAGTGCCACACGTCTTATATAGTGACTCCAAATGGGAAGGAACATGCACAGAAGCTGGCAGTGAGTATGTCCTCTCACGTTTGTGTTTTTTTTTCTCTTTGTATTGTTTTAAAAGCTATTGCTGCATTTGAAGAAGCTCCTTTTTTAAGAGCTGATTATGTTGCATCTGAAATAGCAGTAATGATCAGTGGTGAATTTCCAGTCTGTGCCATTACAAAATGAAAAGTAGAAGTAGTCTTAAGCCAGTTTGCGTATACTTGTGTGTATGCAGGGAGAGGAGTTGACGGAGGTGATTCTGAAGCTGTTGATGGCGTGGGGAGAACCTCTGGCTCAGTTTCATCAGAGCATGACCCAGCAACAAGACTACAATATCTACAGCAGCAACAAAGCGATGGAAATGAGTGACATGGTGCATGAGCTGAAGAACGGTGTACAGAAAGTGGCAGAGAAGGTGTGGAAGAGCTTTGTGTGTGTGTGTGTGTGTGTGTCTGTGTGTGTAAAATATATCTGCTTTTTGCCAATGCTTTTTTAAACCAGCAGCCTCTACTCTGAAAAAGATATTTTAGCCTTTTTTAAAACATATGCTTTTAAAAGGGCAAAAACATTTCTTTCTGGTCACTAGGCTTAAGGTAAGCTTTAAACTTAGAAGATTCTTATATTATGTAGTTACATTCAGCATGTGTATATATGTCCAAAAGTATGCAGACACCTCCTCTAATTAGTGAATTCAGCTACTGTAAGGTGCTCCATTGCTGACACAGGTGTTCTATTGCGCACACAGTTTGTATAATCTCCATAGAAAAGCAATGCCAGTAGAATGAGACATTGCAGAGCAGCCATATATAAGTCTAAGGTCACCATGCACATTGTCAGACATGATGGTGATGGAGCTCCTTCCAATTCCTTTGGGATGATTTGGAGTGTGTGATCCAAAATGTTTGTCAAAATGGCGATTAAGTAAAGGTTATTTGTTTTTATTCTATTTCTGAGAAGATTAGATATAATAGATAAGCAAAAGGAGAAAATCAAGGTCAACTCAAGAAGCCATTATTGAATGTGTTTAGGGTTATTTGGATCATGAGATGCAAAAAATGCAACCAACTTCTTAGAATGAACTGTGGTGATGTCCAATATTATCTCTGCAGATTTCTTTGAAAAGAGTGTAATAAAGATAAATGATGGACACACTAAATACTGAACAAAACTGATATCACATTTAGTCGGTAACCTTACTTCTGCACAGTACCATGCGTATCATCTCACTGTATAAAATCAAACGTATGAGCGTGCATGTGAGTGTGTCAGCTCAACCATTTATAATGGTCTGAGAAGTAATACTATATATATATATATATATATATATATATATATATATAGTATTACTTCTACTTATATATATATATATATATATATATATATCCTTTCTCGTTCTTGCTCTTTATCTTTCTGTTTATCTCTCTCTCGCTCTCTCTCAGATGCAGTTATTGGGTATACTCAGTACCTTCTTGAACGGGGAGGACACCTTGCACTCTCTGGAATCTGAAAGCAGTTCAGTTTTCTCTGTGGATCATCTGAACTTTCTCCACTGCTTCCGCAGAGACTCTGATAAAATCTGGAGTTACCTGAAGATCCTCAAGTGCAGGATCCTGCCTGAGAGTGGATGTTAACACTGAGAACGCCTTAGGAAATACAGCCACAATTTAAAAAATAGGCCAACGTTTTAAGTGAGTTCTCAATGGTAAAAAAGGAGTGTTATGTGTTAAAATGAATGCTAATTGTAAACGATAAAGCAATTTTTTTCCATATGGTTACGCGTTTCAGAGTAAAACACAGTATCAGACAGGGTCTCTGAGCTAGCTGAATGTTAACTCTCAATGACAAGGTTTGGTGGTGGGAGGAGAGATGAAACATGACATTATTGGTTATTAGTGCTGGTGCAAGGTGATGTAATCAAAAATCAGAAGCTGTTTTAGAAATATGTGAAAGTCATCACATTTTACTTTGAGTATTGGAAAAAGTTTGTCTTTTAAATAATTAATGGTGGATTGTGCTTAATATGACCATGAGCATGTAAAAATGTGTTTACAGATTTAAGGTTTTGACTTTAAGAAATAAAATCTAAAGGGTTACATTAGAAGAACACTAAAACAATGGATTTGAGACCAGGTTGGTGTTTAGTTCTATAACTGTTGAGACCATATGTGAGAACCTGGCTGATATGTGCAATGGCAAACTGAAGATGGTGCTAAGCCCCAAGCAGTCACTTAACTTGTAGTCTGTTTGAGAGCCTGTATATTTTGTTAAAATGATAGAAATATATATATATATATATATATATATATATATATATATATATATATATATATATATATATATATATATATATATATATCACTGCTGTCAGAACAAAACCTTGTATCTCCAATTTTTGTTGTTTTTCAGTTTTTGACATAACTTGAAAATGCCTGTTACCCTAGCGTAAATTTTATGGTGAATGGACCAAAAGAAATGTCCCAAAATTACTTGGAAAAAAAAGTCTGGTTCCATTTAGTTACATTAAAAGTAAAGAATGGTTTTTCCTTCTCCTGTGAAGTTATCATTTTGGAGATATGAGGTTTTGATCTGACAGCAGCGATATGTGTGTTTTTGTATGTTAAATCAATTTTTGTTGTTTCTGTATGCATAAAGAGCTGAATATTCATGTATGAAAAGAATGCAAAAATCCTGTAATTTCAATATCTTTTTTGTCTTTCATGTCAGAGATCATTAAACATTATATACAGGTAACATTACATCAACATCATGAGAGATTACAAGTAAAAGCATGTCTAATTCACAATGTTCCATTGTTATTGTTCACTACTGTAAGGTACTCGGTGTTCTGCATGACACAGTCATACAAAAGTCATATGTCCATGTGATCACATTAGCATTTTTACTATTCACCAATCATTTTTGTATTCAGTTACAGCACAGTTAGTACAGTGAATTAGTGTGTGAGTACACTCAATAAAAGCATACAGTCCTATACAACAGAAACAAAGTCTGCTTTGGCTGTCTGTGAAGACATATTTACAGGTTTGTGTTGCTGCACTGCTTCTTAACACATGTAGAAACCTTTGTTTCACAAGCTCAGTGAAGCACAGAGAGATGTGCACACGTTTCTTATCTCTGGACACTGTGAGCAGCCTGATGTGTGAGATCTCTTGAGCATTTGTCAGCTGCTGCTGCGGGGCTGTGATGACTCTGTGGCACTCGGAGGGGTATGCATGTGTGTTCCGTTTCTCCCTCTCCGTCCGAAATGCTCCTGAGCAGCAGCTCCTCCATAGCTGGCCGTGTGCTCAGACTCTCTCTCTCCTTTGAGTTCCTCCACTTCATCCTGCGGTTCTGGAACCAAATCTTCACCTGAAGCAGAAGAAGCAGGTCTTTGGATTTACATACAGCATGCAAGTACACTTACTGGCCTCTTTATTAGAAACAACTACTTTGTCGATTGACCTTGTTGGTGTACACCAAGGATGTCAAACTCACCAACTAAAGTATATTAAAAATCTCAACAAATCCGTGGGCCACAGAAAAATTTTAATTAATGCTGTGCTGTAATCTGAACTGGCCATTGTTTATTCAAAATACACGAAAACTTCAGCAGTAAAATACAAGCACTTGTAGTAGACCTTGAAATGCTACATGAATACTTGAAACGTTCAATATTTAAAAGTCCCCAGGAGCTTTTTTTGTTGGTATTTTAAACCAATGCATTTGCTTGAATTAGACACCTGGCATCCTTTCTTTGTTTTATTAAGACTAGGGCTCAATTTCTGAGCTGCTAAGCTAATGTTAAGTGTTTTGCTGGTTGAACTGTAGCTGAAATGCTGCTACTGTGTTTGAAATGACTCATGTGGAATTGGGCTGTAACTGTGACATAGACTGTTGTTGGAATAGGACAGTTAGAGCACATTATGTTGAGGTGCATGCTGGGGACTGTAGTGCAGTGCAAAACAAGCCAATATACATAATCTATTAAAATACTTTTGCGGGCCAGATAGCATTGGGCCGTGGGCATGATCCAGCTCGCCGGCCTTGTGTTTAACACTTGAGATGTACACTGAGAAAAGGAATTTTAATTTACTAGATTCAATTACATATTGCACTGCCACTTGGTTATACACCCATTCATATACAACTATTAACATATGTTATCATTTACAGCATGTAGTCACTTTGTTCATTCACTAGATGTGACATGCACTACTGCATTGTCACCTGCATAATATTTATGGGATTTTACTTACTTATTTACTTACTTATTTACTTACTTAAGTGTATACATCATTTCTACACAAGAATTCTACACAAAATATATCACAATACAGTTAGTGCCAGGCGTATGTGGACCTGATTCAAAGGCAAAATTTGAGGCGTAGAAGTAGATTCACTTTTTTCAGTGCACATTTCATGACTACAGCCCAACTGCTGTCATGCACAGTTTGTCTCACTTCATCAGTGGTCAGTTTCTGACCACAGAACCTCACTGGACTTCTCTCAACCAAAAATGGCATTAAAAACCCCAGCAACATCAATTTGCTTCACATATCACTCATATAATCAATCTACACAACCATGCAAAAGTTCAAGCAGGTGAGCTACACATTTTGTTGATCTGATAATGGTGCACCACCCAAATAATATCCAGTTCATATCCAATGTCCAGTGATCAGCAACTGGTCAGTGATGAATGAAGCAGAGTAGGGCTGAATTTGTGTATACCTATATAATGATCTATAAGGTAAGTGAATGATATACACTTCAAATGAAAAAGGCTCTTAAGGTGTGATTTAACAAAACTCTGCGTCCTGTATTTCTTACAGTTCTCAGAAGTATAATGAACCGTGCTAAAGCTAGAATGAAAACAACAGTGAAAGAAATTTTAATAGAGGTGCTGTGGTGTCCAACAGTGACACAGCAGTACGTTGCCTTAAATTCAAGACAAGAAAGTTGCAGTTTTAAATCATTTCATGCCACATTAAATAAGTCAGATTAGATGTCAGACACTTGCAGATTCCAATTACCTTTCCACTGTGCTCTGTCATTTTACTCTGAAAAACAAAGTGTTTTCAGGCGTGGCTGCAATATGTTCACCATAAAAAATATTCATTCATCAAATCAAGCATCAACCATTTCAGATCACACATTCCTCCACCTAATTCTGTGGTTCTGGAGCCAGTTATGCACCTGCAGCAGGATGCTCCCTCTCTTTTTGCACACATATGCATGTAGGCACAGTGAGCTGTATCATTACTGAGGACAGCTATATGCTTTTTTATATTTATGTCATATCATACAGTGAAAAAAGGACAGAGTAGTGTGAGGTCTTTCACAATGATTTGTGTGTGTGTTACCTGTGTTTCTTTCAGACAAAGTTGTGTGGCCAGTCTGCTGCGGTCAGTTTTGCTGATGTATTTCTGTCTGCGGAACGTTCTCTCCAGCTCTTTCCTCTGCTGCTCTGAGAACACTGCTCTCCTCAGGATTCCTCTATGGGGTTTAGGGCTCGATCCTGGACTCCACACTGCACAACTTGAACCCTCTGAGACAGAGAGAGAGAGAGAGGACAGAGTTAAACGCATGCGTGTCTGACTAGTTGTAAATGTGTCTACTGAACTCCAGATAAACCCTGAGAGTTAAAGTTTCACAGTTTGGGTCATCCAGTGTGTGAACCCACATTAAACACACACAGCAGTCAAGAGGACTTTTAATGGGCCTGTGCTCAGGGGGCTGTCTAGTTTTGGGCCCCTTTGCATCAGGTTCTGACACACAATGGTAACTGGGGAATATGTGTGTATGTCTGGAGCAAAGTGTTCCAAAGTGTTCTGTGTATCTGAACACCGTCCAGATGGTCTCTTATCACATGTAGTGCCACAACATTCTGACCCCAGAGCATGGACTGTTCTGTTCTGTGACTGACTCTCAAACAGAGAGAGAGAGATAAATATATATATATATATATATAGAGAGAGAGAGAGACAGTCAAAGACATATCAGATTCATAACTACTTTAATGTCTACAAGGGCGCTGGAGTTTAAATTAAATAATAATTATGAGCTCAAAGTTCAGCCTTTCACAATTATTTTATATTTATAATTATTTTATATACATACCCCACCTCAGGAGCTCGAAAGTAATTAGAAAGTGGGCTGCTTGGCTGTTCCACAAACAGGTGTGTGTTATAATTTCTCTAAGCGGATGAATAAGTAAGCAGATAAAGGGAATGTGTATGGAGATGTATATGCGTGCAGGTATGTGAGACAGAGTGTAAAACATGCTTACACAGTTATACTCCAATCGGGCATAACATTATGACCACCTGGTGGTGGTGGTGTTTTAGTGTGTGTTGTGTTGGTATGAGTGGATCAGACACAGCAGTGCTGCTGGAGTTTTCAAACCGTGTGCCAACTCACTGTCCACTCACATTACACACTCCTACTTTGTCAGTCCACCCTGTAGATGTAAAGTCAGAGACGATAGCTCATCTGCTGCTGCACAGCTTGTGTTAGTCATCCTCTAGTCCTTCATAAGTGGTCACAGGATGCTGCCCACAGGACACTGGTGAATATTTTCTTAGTCCAGCAGTGACACTGAGGTGTTTAACTCCAACAGCTCTGCCATGTCTGATCCACTCAGACCAGTGCAACACACACTAACACACAACCACCACTTCAGTGTTACTGCAGTGCTGAGAATGATCCACCACCCAAATAGTACCTGCTCTGTAATGGTCCATGGGGGTCCTGACCACTGAAGAACAGCAAAAAAGTAAGCTAACAAAATATGCAGAGAAACAGATGGACTACAGTCTGTAACTGTAGAACTACAAAGTGCTCCTATATAATAAGTGGAGCTGATAAATTGAACAACAAGCATAGAAACAAGGAGGTGGTCATAGTGTTATGCATGATCAGTGTATATTTTGTATGTTTTATTCTCTATTTTTTCTCCAGTATTACTATCTCTCAATAGCATTTAGCATTTCTTGACAGTTGTTCATTTCTGCCATGAAAGACAATTGTATGACATTGGCCTTATACAGCTGAATGATTCTATATCTGACCTCCTCAGAAATATCTCCTGAAAAATTAATAAACTGTACATAACAGCCATTTCGACTGGAAACAAAAGCTACCAAATACATATTTATCTGCAATATAGACAGAGAGAGAAAAGGGAGAACGCAAGATGAGGAGAGAGGATAGAGAGAGCAAGACTGAAATAGAAAGAGAGAACAGAGAGAGCAAGGTAGAGAGCAAGATGGGGAGAGAGAGAGAGCAAGACTGAAACAGAAAGAGAGGAGAGAGAGAGAGAGACATAGAGAGAAAAAGAGTGAGAGAGACTGCGAGTGATAGAGAAATAGAGGGCCTGTAAGCAGCAATCCCACGCTTTTTCAATCACAGGTGCAGGCCTGACAAAAAAGTCAAGCAGCACAATTTCCCCCAGTCTATTCAACAATACGTCCTTAATCTGTCCAACAAATCGCCGCGCTGACCACCTTCGAAGCAGTGAGTAAGACTGTTAGTCACGCTCCCTAGTCCATCATTCTGGATCAATAGTTTCCACTTAAACGCCCTATTAGTGGGTCAACTCACGAGCAGGCTACTTATTCCCCCTCACTTCTTTGTGCTCTCAAAATCTCCCTTTTAGCTCAACAAAAGGCCCCCTCTCCATTCCTCCGCTGTCCCTTCAGCAACCAGCCATCCCTCACTCCATCCTTTCACCCGCAGGTACACCGTCTCTCTCTCTATGGGAAGATGAGCTCCAATAAGTCTATAAAAGTCATCACCATTGAACGCATTATTCCCCCTCAGCGAAAGGGGGCCCAAAATGGACAGAGACCAGCACGTGAGGGACAGGAGAAAAGAGGAGGCGGTTTTTCAGGGCCCAGCTTTTTATCGCCCACAACAAAAAGGCCGGAGAAGCAACCCCACCCTCTCTCTGCATAGGAATGTAGGGTTGTAGGCCTTCATTGTGTGGAGAGAACTCGCCCTTTTCTTACTGATCTTACAGCAGTGCTGTGGGCTCTCTCAGAACGACTGAGGTCAGAGTGTGAGAACAACACACTGGTCCCAGATCAGGGTAGAAAAGCCACTACTCCTTCAAGCCGAGTTCATTGCTGTGGTGAAAAATGGCAGTGGGGTCGCGTGTGTGCGGCCCAGCTGAAAGAGCTGATTGGTCACGGGGCAAAGCGGCATTGTGTGTGTGAGAGGCGCTGTGGGAAAGTGTCAAGCAGCTAAAAAGTTTTCAGAGGATTTTTTTCAAGGCGGCAGGATGGCAGGGAGGTGGTGAGCAATGTTTAGTTACGTCACAGCACTTTCATATCAGGTGTCATCAGCATAAGACTTGAGCAAACTGAAAATGTTGGACAATTATTTTTCTTTTTTTAGACTTCTTAAAGAACATGAATATTACTTAAAATCGTACACTGCATATCACCAGTATACACTCAGTTCTGTGCAAAAAAAGTAAAAAAAACATTTCATTTATTTAATTTCCTGAAAAACAGCCAAGTAAAAGATATTCATTTTTTGTCACAGGAAAAAAGCAGAAAACTTTCATGGAAAATACACAGAAGCCTCAGCAACTAAATATGAGGCCCATCCTTTTACTTTACACACCTCCAAAATTCAGTCTTCGAAGTTGGTTGAAGTATTGTAATGTAATTATCTGCACTGGTTGCATCAGTGATGTTGAGCACCGGACTTAGGGTGGTCGTTTCAGCTCTGATGTTGAGCACTGGACTCAGCATGGGCATTTCAACTCTGATGTTGAGCTCTGGCCTCAATCCACTGTTCACCAGCTGCTTCCTTGCAATTTTTTGTCTTTTTTATCTGTTTCCTTTTCTCAGTAACGGCTTCTTGACAGCGACCCATCCTCTCAGACTCATAGTGTTGAGTTGTCTTCTCACAGTGAAACTGTTGTGGATTTTTTCAGATCTGAAGTAAGAGTAGAGCTTGATTTTCTCCTCTACTCTTTTTAAATTTTTTTCTTATACAGCTGGATTATCTTATATCTAACCTCTTTTTAATGGCTATTTTGACTAGAAACAAAATTTGTACCGTGCTGCACAAATACATATTTATCTGTGACTCTCATACTTAAACAGTCAATCTTGTTACTGCATTTGAACTCAGAATCTTAAGGGAGCGACACACACACTGCTGCCCGTTCAGAAACAGAAAGCAGGAATACAAAGCAGGCTGGCTGGAGCTCAGTGAACACAGAGGGTGAAAGAATGGGTTTGGCCATTATGGTGCACTTAATATCAATTCTAACCTACTCTGGCAGAAAACAGGAGGTGTGGTTTTATTGTGCTCTCTCTCTCTCTCTCTCTCTCTCTCTCTCTCTCTCTCTCTCTCTCTCTCTCTCTCTCTCTCTATCTATCTCTTGCAGTGTGTGTGTGTGTGTGTGTGTGTCTGTGTGGCTACATGGTAATAAAAGCATCCCTCTACTAAATAGGCATGATTGATGAATAGCTGTGCAGTGGTGTGCATATTAGAGAGGAATTAGCGATTAGCTGTTGAATCATAGACTGTGTGTGTGTGTGTGTGTGTGTGTGTGTAATAGACTCACTGGAGCTGGAGAGGAGAGGAGGAGTGCAGGTCAGTGGTGTGGAGCTGCCGCAGCAGGGGTGAATGAGAGGAGATGCACACAGCATCATCACTGCTACACACACGAAAACACAAACTCATCATCACTCAACAGCACACACTGTCTAATTAGCATGCAACTTTTAAGCTGTGTAATAAAGTCCTTTTCATTTACTCAGGCATACGCAAAAGGTTGGGAGCCATGTTTTGTTGTTTTTTTAAGTGAATATCAGTGAGAACATGTTTCTGCACATTTCAATGCACAATCACTGTTTATTTGCTAAATTTACCATATTGGCAAAAATAAAACACAAAATTTGGCCTTTTCAAAAGTTACAGGAGATTTTATATTGTATGTTTTTTATAACGTTAAATCTTTTGCATACAACTGTGATTAAAGTTGTTTGGGCAGAAGCACTGAGTGTAATATTGGGTAGATAAACAAGTCATTACATACATATAGGTCAAACTAATCATATCTGTCACACTGCTGACACTGATTTACACCAAAACAATCATCCAGTACTGTGCAGCCAAGATTTTTTAAAAATGATCTTGGCAGCAAGTGTGTTTTTTGCCTGTAAAATACCACAAAACATTAGAAAACAAATAGATATTAATACAATAAAATAATACAAGTTTTGTTTTTACAACAAGTTATTAAGAGAAATGCAATTAGAAGAAAACGACTTTGGTTCAATTCTATTATCAGCAGCACCTGATTTATCTAGCATCTAATAGAGGATTGATAAGCTGAAGCAGGTATTGGATGGTTGTGGAAATGGTTAAGCTAATGCACTAAAAAGGCCATACTTACCAGTAAAATGCCAGAAAAATTACAATGCATTGTTTGGCTGGTTATGTGTAGTTACTCAAATTTGAGTTCTTTTACTGTCCAGGTAAACAGCCCTACCTTTTGTTTCCTCAAGATGGACTGAGGCTTTTGGACAGCACTGTGTTATAAGTTGCATGTCACTGCCACACTCTTCTTAACCTCTTAAATGGTTAGGACCTGCCAGAAGATCCCAGATCTTCTATTCCTCACTTATACAACATGAACAACTCAGTCAGTTTGCACTGTTTTCTAATAAGCCTTTGGGTGAAAAAGGGCTTAACGCTAATTTTAAAAGTCTACATACCTAGTGGAATTAATCAAAATAACACGAAGTATTTGTATCAATATGGTTTTTATTTTATCAAAAAATTCATCAAAACTTTAAAATATCAGTTTGAATTTGTCATACTAAATGATACATTTCAATGAGGAAAACTGCTTACTTATAATATAAAGGACATTAGAGTAGGTCCTGCTGATTAAAAACATAATCACAGACTTCAGACTGTTGATCACTGTATTGATTGTGCACTGTTTTGTGAGTCTTTTTTAACTGGAATTATCATTAATTTTAGGTACCATACTGAATGACAGTGAACTTTACTATACAGATTGCAAAGAGTAAAGGCTCAAGTTATCTGTCATCTAAGAGGGGCCATCTAGTTTTCAAGCCCAATATGATTTTTAATGTGTAAACTGGACGAGCAGAATAGTTTTCTAAAATATCCAGAATGATACACACTTTCATAACATTTTACATTTTTGTTTAAAACACTTAAATATGTAAAACCAGGGCTTATGCAGTTATAATATGAGTAGTTATATATAGTTATGGTTTTAGATGTTACCGATGTCAGAACAAAGCCTCTTGGTTTTTGGTAATTTAAAAATGCCAGCTCCGATTTATTTTGTT
The DNA here is from genome assembly GCF_015220715.1 of Pygocentrus nattereri. Taxonomy (NCBI): domain Eukaryota; kingdom Metazoa; phylum Chordata; class Actinopteri; order Characiformes; family Serrasalmidae; genus Pygocentrus; species Pygocentrus nattereri. The sequence goes on along the minus strand of NC_051221.1, from coordinate 29,347,798 downwards.
AAAATGTCATGATTTAAATGCTCCAAATCAGTTACAAATGTTTTTCTTTCTCCTGTAAAATTACAGTTTTGGAGATAGAGGCTTTTGCTGTGACAGCAATGACATTTTAATACTTCCATCAGATAGGATAATCAAAAGAATTAGCATCTTAAATAGATTTATTTGCTGTAGACACAGAAACTACACTTTCGTTACTTTATCATTTATGTGCATTATTTTTACAAAAAATTTACTTTTTCACTGCAAAATCAATCTACCAAGCCTCTACACTCTCCAAAAAAATAACCTGGATTTTTTTAACAGTGACATTACTGAGCTCCACTTTCTAGATATCAAAGAATTTTGGAAAAAAGCAAAAGTACAAAAATATACTGTTTTTTTTCACATAGTTACTTTAGAAATAAGAAAAAAACGTCCTTGGTTTGATGTTTGCAAAGGATCTGTAACTGTCTTTAAGCTGATGATTTTTATTAAGTTTAAGCTAAAAAAATACAGTCACTTAGAACGGTGTGATCACCAAGTAATAATAATACTAATGCTGCACTCACTCCTGTCAGTTCTCCAGCAGCTGCACCGATGTTAGGCCAAATTTATCCCACACTGCATTTACAGTTCTCAAGCATTCAGAACAACTACATGAACTAAGTATGCCGTCTTACCTGAATGTGGTTTGAGTGTCTCTGTCTCTTGCAGATGACTCTGAGCTCCATATGTGGGTCCCCATGTGCCCTTCAGAGCCAGACCGATCGGCCGACACACCAACCCGGGATAGCATCTTTTCTGAGCAGCGTCAGGTATGATCTGAGGAGCAGGTGATTTATTGCCAGGACGCAGCAGATTATCAATAAGAAAACTCTTCCCGGAATTGCCAAAGCCGGGATGCCTTGACGGAGATTCAGCCATCATTCTCTGATCCTCCTTTCCTCATGAATTCACTCCCTCTGTGGCAGATCCGCAGTGCTTTGCAAAGTTTTTCCAAGCTACTAACATTTTCCTGAAAGAGCGACAGGGTAAACTTCATTAAAAAGCAGAAAGAAAACAATAACTCCTTTCCCTCTTTTGCCCACGGGCACCCGAAGCCTGGCCCTGATTGGTTGAGCTACTGCAGAGTGATTGTGAAAGGAGATAAGAGTAGGGCCTTTCTGCTGGACAGAAGGTGGGACCACTTCATTCATTATGTCAAAGCGGCCATTAAATGATAGACATTGGAGACAATGGACTCCTGACCAAAGTTTAACTTGCACACCAAACAGAGTCCAGAAGCAGTAAATAGTTGCGTCTTTTTCAGAGGCACCTATTGAAAAACCCATCAAGAGTCAGCCTATAAAACTATCTGCCTCACAGTCTATCATAAACAGCTCTATTGTCACTTTATGATTATGGACAGCATGGATTTATGTGCTTATATGGATGAAGGTTCAAATAGCTGCATATTTTGACAAATAAGTAAGTGATTTATGAGCCAACAAAAAAAGATAAATGTGAATCAATACTGTAACAAATCTATCCTGAAATAGCACTCACATTGTGTGACATCATGTGTTCCAGTAGTTTTGGCATGATAGCCTATTTTTGGATGCCCTTCTAGGGGAATTCCACCAATTTTACAAAAATTCTGCATAATTCAGTGGTTGAGATAAAAAAGAAAATCATTCAGAGTGGTTTAATGTGAAACGGTTAACCGCAGAGAAACTTATTTGCAGTGGTAGTGAAAGGAACCAGGGGTTGCTGTATCTACAATGCAAATAGAGCCATTTAATTTACTATCCAAATCCACCAGTGAACCTACATGTGTCTTCTGAGTTTTAAATGTGATGTTGGTATTAACAGGTGGTGATACATCTGAAGAAAAAACAACTTTCAGTTTTTTTTTATTTTGCGGTTTCTTTTGCCTCTTCACCACGAATCAATTTGAAAAAATAGACTTTAGCCCAAAAGTGGATCTCCAAACTATTGTAAGACAGTGTCTCAGTCATCAGGCAGCATCTTCATAATTAGTTTAGGCAATAACTGTCTGTGAGGGAGCTTTTAAAGGCATTAAACTTTTCAGATGTCTGGTTCCTATCATTAAGTTTCTCTAGAACAACGCATTTCACACCAAATCACAGTGAATGTCTTTATGTCTTAATGATTTAATTACACTGAACATTTGGTAAGTCAGTGGAATTACCCTTTCAGTAAATTGTTTAAATGAAAAATAGCACATTTTAAAGATTATTACCTTTTAAAAGAAAAATATGGAATCTGTGTGAGCTGATACTCAAACTCTGAACATTTTTATAAAAGAAAGATGGTATAACACCATCTCTACCAAGACTCTTCAAACTTTGTCAGTATCACTTTCACACGTGAAGGTTTATTCCAGTTTGGTCCACTGTGTGCATTATAGCACGGCTAGCTGGAGAATTCATCAGCATGACAGCTTATCTCTTTCTCCTTTTATTGACTGTCAGTCTCCGCTCAGCACTCACAGCTATGACATCAAGCGTCAAAGTGTTCCAGATATTCAAACACTTTGACTGATATGAGTCCAATTTGAGTGACATATTGACAAAATGTCAGATAAGGGTTTATAAAGTACACCTGACACAAAAAGTTCATTTAAGCTGTAGCTAAAGCCTATCTGACAGACTGCACTGTGAAATAGCACATTATTCATTCAATCATTCAGTTACCACTGTCACACTGTAAAAACTGCAGTTTCAACTTTAAAAAAGTAGTTACTGGGCTGCCTTAAAATGTGGAGTAATTTGAACTTTAAATAATAAGTTGACAGAGCATAAAACACAGATTCTTGTTCTGTTCACTTACTATTAGTTCTTTTTTTTTTTTAAATTGAGGCAGAACAGTAACGATCGTAGTAAAAAAATTCAGGTACCACATTGTTAGCAGTGCAGAATGATTTCCAGTCTTATGTGATTTGACAGTTTGCTGAAATATTGTGCTTAAGTGAGGTCCCTTGCTTGTTTTTCAGTTTTTCCACTTTAACCTCTCAGCTACTTAAATTGTTCTAGGGTTGAACATACAGTGGTGGAAAAAAAGTTTACATTCATGCATCATTTAGAAAAACACTTCTTTAAAGATCCATGGCATCACTCCAAATACCCTTTTTTGGCACCTACACTTTTAAAAGTGTATAATAATATAGAATTAAAGACAGAAGGGCTAAAGTTTTAGATAATCACATACAAACACTGCTGTTCCTCTCATCAAGTTTCAGTGATAAACTATAATGAAAAAACAGCAGCGCAGAGCAAATGGCTTTAGCCTCGCAGTGGTTTGGGTGGGTTCTGTTGACTAGCTGCAGTGAAGTGCAGTGAGTGTGAAACACTTCTTTAAGCAGGGATCCTTTTGACCGGGGTCTCCAGCAGGGCCAAAGCGAGCAGAAAGAGCGCTGGCCCGCACTAAACAGGCATGTCCCGGTGCAAGGGGAGCTGGGGGATTCTGTGGGGTAAAACATCACCTCATGCTGGGCATGGTAATCGCCCCAGACAGCCGGACCCTTTGTGCCTCAGCCGCAGAGCCAAAGGGCGCTTGTAATCAAATTTGCAGTTTTATTCCCCCTCGCTGGTGGAGGACCTGCCGTGTGGTGATGAATATGTAATGTGTTTACGGTTAACTACGAGGAGCTGGTTGGATGAGGTGGGCTTTTGTGTGGGGTACCAGGACAGGATTACCTTATGACTGATATGGGGTGAAGGACAGAGCAGTAGATGGAATCCAGTCCGTTTGTGTTTCCTGGCTTTTGGCTTTACACCAGACAAACCAGACTGTATAGACTCAATGCAAATGAGAGAGAGAGAGAGAGTAGAGTGCACTGAAAAGAGTGAATGACTGTACTTGTGTCATATGTGTGCACTGATTCCACAGGAATAAACTGCTATCATTAGAATGATGAGGTAATATATCACTGCTATCTAAAGAAAATGTCAACTTCTCTCCAAAATTGCAACTTTTCAGGAGGAATAAATGTAGTTTTAATCTAATATATGTACTTTAGACCATTTCTTTCTGTCTATTCCACATGGAACTGCCACACAATGTAAAGAAGAGATTTGGGCTGTGAAATCAGTAACAGTAGTTGATATAACCCCTTCCATTGTCTTATTATCAACCTGTAATGCTGATTAGTACATTTAAAGCAAACTTCCAAGTTATTATTATAAATGATTCACTTAGTACTATAAAACCAACATTTAAGAGATTGAACTAAAAGTCTAAAGGGTTTATGGGAGCTCTATATCTTTTCAAAACATAAACATTATTATGTGGTGCAAGTCTGTTATACACAATACAGAAGGAGGGTTGTGAGAGTTCAAGTTTAAATTTAAACAGTCATTCTGAGCACTCACTCCACAACAATAATGCCAAATGTTAAATGCTTGGTATAATTAACCTGTCCTTTCGCCTCTGTGTGTTCAATAAAATAATCCCATAAAGCTCAGCACACATCTCGCATTCCTTTCCATCCTCATGCCAGACGTCAAGCGTCTCTCAATCACTTCCACCGCGAATGGCTTTCTTAAACGAGAGCGATGGAACTGTTGTCCTATTATGATCTCCGAGCTCTTGAGCGCTGGTTTCATGTGAATCCATTTGAAGTCCCTCACCCTTTTTTTAAGACGAATGAAAGAAAATCAGAGGCCTCATAGAAGGGCCATAAAGAGCAGGCCGAGATGCAGTGCTCAGTGGGCCAGCTGTGAGAGGTCTGTCTCTCCTTTCTCTCCCCGACCCCTTAAAAACAGAATGCTCTCAATAGCTGTCCCCCCACTCGCACTTCATGTTGTCAATGGTGGGCCAGACTCCATGAATTAGAGGGAACAATAGTGGTGGAGGCCGGCACACAGGCGGCTTTTTGTAGCACAGCACGGAAGTTTCTAATGTGCTCTCTCTCTTGCTCTGTTTTCAATGTGTCTATGGAGTCATAATGAGGTGGCAAAGAAGAATGAATTGCAGCAACTCTGTTCACATTTACTAGCAAAGTCTGATTCACTCACACACATTTGCACACACACACACACACACACACATACAAAGAGCTTAGCAGAAGGGATGTTACAGCATTCCCATGTGAAAGCACAATGACAGACCAAAATCACACAGCTGAGAGTTGCACAGTCCAGTTTCTATACAATGTCTGCTTGCTTGCACCCAGTAGTGTATCCAACGTTTTGAATACAAGATGGCAAAAGAGAAGCAAGAGCACATTAAGGGGTGGAACCACCTAATTATGTATAAGAGAAATTACAGTCAGGTTCATAAATATTTAAGGCTATTGTTATTTTAGCTGTGTACCACAGAATTTTGGAGCTGGAATTAAATATTAACCTCACAGTGCAGCTTTTAATTTGAGGGTTTTTGCATCCTAATCAGGTAAATGGTGTAGAAATTACAATTATTTGACATACACAGCACCCCCCCTTGGACATAATTGGAAAATTGTCTGCTCAGCTGTTCCAAGGCCAGGTGTTTGTTATTATATTACTCATTATATGTAAGCAGATAAAAGGTCTACAGTTGATTTTAAGTGTGGTATTTGCATTTGGAAATGTTGCTGTTAACTCTCACTATGACATCCACTGAGTCTTAAGGACTCTTATGGAAAGTAACAATCCAAAAGTACTGATGGTGTGACTCCTGACAAAAGAAGTTTTTAAAGGCAAAGAAGTTGAACATTCTACACTGGGCAAATCTATCAACTGATATCAGTTCAATCAAGCATAAACAAGGTGTCCCAAAAAACTGACATAATTTCATAGTCTAATAACAGACAATTCTCTATTTATTTATTTATTATTATTATTATTATTATTATTATATTATACTATTATTATTTTTTATTTAAAAGAATCATAACGTATGATCTACCCAAATTCTCCAAGTATTGCAGTAGCATTCTTACTTCATTTTGTTTTGGGTGGAATTTTTTTCCTATGGTTTCTACAGTAGGGCAAAAAAGTATTTAGTCAGCTACTGATTGTGCAAGTTCTCCTACTTAGAAAGATGAGAGAGGTCTGTAATTTTCATCATAGGTACACTTCAACTATGAGAGACAATATGAGAAAAAAAATCCAGGAAATCACATTGTAGGATTTTTAAAGAATTTATTTGTAAATTATGGTGGAAAATAATTGTTTGGTCACCCACAAACAAGCATGATTTCTGGCTCTCACAGACCTGTAACTTCTTCTTTAAGAAGCTCTTCTGTCCTCCACTCATTACCTGTATTAATGGCACCTGTTTGACCTCGTTGTCTGTATAAAAGACACCTGTCCACAGCCTCAAACAGTCAGACTCCAAACTTAACCATGTCCAAGACCAAAGAGCTGTCGAAGGACACCAGGAAGAAAATTGTAGACCTGCACCAGGCTGGGAAGAGTGAATCTACAATAGGCAAGCAGGTTGGTGTGAATAAATCAACTGTGGGAGCAATTGTAAAAAAATGTAAGACATACAAGACCATTGATAATCTCCCTCGATCTGGTGCCCCACGCAAGATCTCATCCCATGTGGTCAAAATGATCATGAGAACGGTGAACAAAAATCCCAGAACTACACAGAGGGACCTGATGAATGACCTGCAGAGAGCTGGGACCAAAGTAACAAAGGCTATCCTCAGTAACACACTACGCCGAGAGGGACTCAAATCCTGCCAGGTGTGTCCCTCTGCTTAAGCCAGTACATGTCCAAGCCCGTCTGAAGTTTGCCAGAGAGCATATGAATGATCCAGAAGAGGATTGGGAGAATATCATGTGGTCAGATGAAATCAAAATAGAACTTTTTGGTAAAAACTCAACTCGTCGTGTTTGCAGGAAGAAGAATGCTGAGTTGCATCCATACCTACTGTGAAGAATGGGGTTGGAAACATCATGCTTTGGGGCTGTTTTTCTACAAAGGGGACAGGACGACTGATCCGTGTTAAGGGAAGAATGAACGGGGCCATGTATCGTGAGATTTTAAGTCAAATCCTCCTTCTATCAGTGAGAGTATTGAAGATCATGGCTGGGTCTTCCAGCATGACAATGATCCCAAACACACTGCTCGGGCAACGAAGGAGTGGCTCCGTAACAAGCATTTCAAGGTCCTGGAGTGGCCTAGCCAGTCTCCAGACCTCAACCCCATAGAAAATTTGTGGAGGGAGTGCCCAGCAACAGCCCCAAAAGATCACTGCTCTAGAGGAGATCTGCATGGAGAAATGGGCCAAAATAAGAGCTACAGTGTGTGCAAACCTGGTGAAGACTTGCAGGAAACGTTTAACCTCTGTCATTGCCAACAAAGATTATGCTACAAAGTATTGAGTTGAACTTTTGTTATTGACCAAATACTTATTTTCCACCATAATTTACAAATAAATTCTTTAAAAATCCTACAATGTGATTTCCTGGATTTTTTTTTTTTCTCATATTGTCTCTCATAGTTGAAGTGTACCTATGATGAAAATTACAGACCTCTCTCGTCTTTCTAAGTAGGAGAACTTGTACAATCAGTGGCTGACTAAATACTTTTTGCCACACTGTAGGTAGATACAGCTAAGCTAGTTTTCCAACTAGATAGGACTTCAGGAGCTGAACTGAAGGCCTAATACGGCAGTATTTAGGAACTGGCTGTGGGATCAACTAATCACATTTTGATTTAGAATGGGTGGAACCAATTTAGTGAAACAACAGTATCACTCTAGGCCTTCTGGAAAATCTAGATACATCACTGTGAATAGTCTAAGCTAGTTTGTCAGTTGTTAGAAATGGAAAACTGAGGCAGCAGCTCTGCGTCAAGGTCCTTTACTGTAAAACTACTACACAGCAGGTCAAATGTATGTGTATATGGCTGTTACAAGCTTCAGAGTAAACACTGAATGCCTTCTGAAGCTGAATCCCTGATTCCAAGTTTTATTTTTGTCTCCTCACCACAAGAAAAGGACCAAGAAAAACACACAAACATGAACATGCAGTTTAAGACTACATTTATTTCCACCAGTTCAAACACACAAAAGAAACATAAATACAGCAATGTTTGAATAGAAAATACTATCTTTACAAATCATTTTACTCTAGTCTCATTATGTACAAAATTCAGAGTGCATTCAAGGTTTATGTGCTCAGAAAGCTGCGTGTGAGTCACACTGGCTCTACCACAGCAAAGGAGGTCAGCCCGAACAGGAGGAGCCAGCTCCAGCGCAACCCTCACCTTCAACTCATACGGCAAACGGCACATACATATATCAACTCTTGCTTCACACATATGTCATGTAGGCCAGGGGTCACCAGTCCTGATCCTGCTGCACATTTTAGCATTTTCCTATTGGACACCTGTTTTTAACCTCATGAAGTCTTTAGTAATGAGCAGATGCCTTGAGTCAGGTCCAGGCTGCTATAAAAGCTTTTAATTGGCCAAGCTGGCAAAGAAAGATAAGTATTCTGAAGCTCAGCACTTGTGCTGCTTCCACTTGCGTGCTGCTGTGATAATGTGCATGTCCTTCTTGAGCCAGGGGAACAGATGTGTGATGGACACGGTTCCATCGGCGCGTGCTCGGCCTGTGAGCAGGTAGAGCTGGGCACGTCCAGGCCGCACCATGGCGTGCGCACAGCGAAGGTTGAGCAGCAGCCACTGCTGCAGCAGCTGAGTGGTGCTGTACGGCAGCAGAGGCCCACGCTCAATGAACTCCACCTTTCCTTCCACCTCCAGCTCAGGGTCAGCAGAGGGCAAACGGTGCCGGAACAGCTTAGCTTTCACAGCTGCAAGAGGAGAGAAAGGAGGAAAGAGGAACAGTGAGTGGAAGCAGCAATGAGCCACAGAGAGATTTTAACACATGACTCTGTTGTACAGTTGAATGCAAAGTGTACAGTTGTATGCAAAAGAATGGGTGCCCTGGTCAAATGACATGTTTAGTTGATTTTCTATGTGTAAATAAGTTACACATCTTCTACACAGCACACTATTCTTCACATTTTAATGCACAATTGCTGTTTACTTGCTGAATTTAAAACAAATGAAAAAATACATAAAAATGGTAAAATATGGCTTGTGCAAAAGTTATGGAACATTCTTTGATTGTATAAATATAAACAAAGAATAAAATCAATAACTACAAGGTAAAAAGCACTATAATCAGTTTACTAACAATTTTTCAAAACTGGTATGTTAATAAAATGTCACTATATAAAATTAAATCACTAATGTATTGCAGTGATCATAAGCGTTCATGAAACCTACATAAGCCTTTCAGGACAACTACCATAGACCTATATAAACATTCAAAAAAAGCTTATTTCATCAAGCATCAGTGGTCATAACACTTTCTAGGTTGAAAGTGACTGAAGACTTAATGACAAGTGAGGCTTGATGAAATAAGCCTTTATACATGCTTATGCACTTTTATGTCAGTAGGTGTCATGTAGCCTTACAAATGCCACCCTTCAGTAAAGTGACAAAAAATGTTTTAATATCTGCTTCTTACCAAAGTCATCGAGACAGAGAGCGTCCATCACTGTTTTGAGAGAAGGCATCTCCTCCACTGGAGGGCACGACTGACAGGCTGGCTGTGGAAAATCTGCAAAAACAAAGATGAACATAAGATTCCAGTAATTCAGTTCCAAACCATTTAGAATGGTTCACAGTTATGCACTATTGCATGGTAGCCCTGGGTAGCTTCACATTTTAACTTCTTTTATATCAGTGTGATACATTTGTGTGTGAGAGTAGTAGAAGACTCACCTTTAGGGAAGCTGCCAATGTGTTTGGGCAGTGGGGTCAGACACATGTCCTCCTGAGCAGGGAAACGATTGCAATCCAGAGCTTCAGGCCATGAGTGGCCATGACAGGCCAGAACAGGAGCACAGCTGTCCCTCACGGCCACACAGAGGCTACGACACGGCTGGATAAACCTGCACAGGAGATGAAAAGTGAGCATGGTTACATACTGGCCAGTGAAAATTGGAGAGAAAATACCACATACCTACATAAGACATATTACAGTACTTACTGAACCATAGGCCTTAAGATTAACAACTGAAGAATGTGTTTAAGCTGTTTAAACAGTGGCAGATAGAAATAACCTTCTGACACCAGTTAAAGAAACAATACTGAGAGAGATATTCTTCTACAAAACACTTACGTGTCCAGGCAGACAGGAGCGATGAGGGAGCAGAGGAAGGCCTGGGCCTGAGGGTGGCACCCAGTCTGCAGCAGAGAGCGCCAGTCCTCTGAGCGGGGGATCACCTCGCCTTCCAGACTGCTGTGGCCCAACAGATTGGGCAGCCGCATCTCTGAGTAGCCCACATCATGGCACACAATCAGCTGATGAGGAATGGGAACACAGCGGGTAGACTGGCCCAGGTCAAAGGCCCCAGTCTGAGATATGAGGGTCAAGGCAAGCAGGATGGAGAAGAGAGCCATAGTTCCAGAGAAAATGATGATCCTGTGAAAGGGAGGGTCTAAGGCTTGAAGGTAATGCTGCTGGAGTGGATGTGAGTGAGTGGGATGTGCTGGCTTATATACAGGCAGTGCCTGCCAGCCAGGGCTGTTGTCAACGACCTATCAAAGAGGCGCAGACGACGCGTCAAGCAGGAGATAACTACACGCAGACGCAGGGGGACGGGGGCGGTGGGGGCATTAAATAAACAATCAAAGGCTGAGAATGCTTGAGCCCATTAAATAATGTGCACTGTCTGCAGATGTCTGTATGTTCAGTTTGTTCTTAGTGGATGGCCCTTGGTAAAACTAAAAGCACACAACATAACTGTTTTAAATACATCTGATTAAAGCAAGCGAAAAACAAGGAGCAATGAACCGGTAAACTCAAAGCAATGAGGACACGACATGGAATTAGAACAGAGAAATCCTTAACTGGCTGATAGATAGATAGGTAGGTAGATATCATTCATCTATCTATCTATATATATTTTATCTGTGTATTATATATACACAATATACAAATAATATATTTTAATAATTATATATTGTCACAACTGGAACAAAACCTTGGCTTTCCAATGTGGTAAGTTTTGGACGATTTATATCCATTTATCATTAAATATTTACACAATGTGGCATTTTTTGATTGATCAATGATGTTAAAATGTTGAAAAAACAATAGTACACTTCATGCATACTTCTAAAAAAAAAAAAAAAAAGTTTCTGAAGTAAATCTATTTTGTGGGGAATATAGTGCATATGGTATAGTATGATGTTTGAACACTCAGTGGCGGCCACATGAACACAGAAACTTGACTAGACACACTGAAATGGCCACTGAACAAATGACGACTGGAAAGGTAAATGAGACATTTTTGTACCGTCATTAAAATCAACAAAGTCTTTAGCCCCTTTCACATTGTATTTTTATTATTTAATTATTTTCGTGTTTTATTGGAAAGGCCTCATATCTCAGGTGCAAAACTGCAGCTTTGTGAGTCTTGTAGGGAGGGGGCTAGTGGACAGACAGGCAGTCTCCTAGCTGATGACAGGTCCTCTGTCTCCCCATGTTAATTTGAGCTTCTCTGACCCAAGAGACTTCACCATGCAGCCTGTCTCCTGCTACAGCAGCCTTGTCTGCAGTCTACCTGACCACTAGCCCACCTTTGATCTGCCAAAATGGGGAGCCATTGATATTCAAATGCTAAATGCTACGCCACTTAGATACCATGCCCTCGCTAATCCTTACAAATTAGTCTACTGTCTACTTGACAGACTTGGCTTTCATTGTTCAGAGCAATGGATTATCCCACATTAGCTGATACATAGGCAGTTTTTCTTTAGCTTCAGTACTGCTGCCCTTTTCTCTCCCTAAGCTGCTTCAATTTAGTCATTATACAAGTTCAACTTGCTTATAGAAATACTTTTTGGAAATGGAAACTGGGGCTGTTTTAATTCTGTAAAAAATTATTATAATGATCATTTTCTTCTAGGGGCGGCACGGTGGCATGGTGGGTAGCGCTGTCGCCTCACAGCAACGAGGGCCTGGGTTCGATTCCCCTGCTGGGTGACCGGGGTCCTCTCTGTGTGGAGTTTGCATGTTCTCCCCGTGTCTACGTGGGTTTCCTCCGGGTTCTCCGGTTTCCTTCCACAGTCCAAAGACATGCAGTCAGGTCGATTGGACATGCTAAATTGTGAGTGGCTGTCTGTATATGTCTGTCTGCCCTGCGATGGACTGGCGACCTGTCCAGGGTGTATCCTGCCTTTCGCCCGAAGACTGCTGGGATAGGCTCCAGTACCCCCCCCACCGCGCACTAGCTTGGTCTGTTAAGTGAAATGTTTCAGGAGCTGTTTATACAACAGGTGTCTTTAGTAGTGGACTCTCACATTCCCATCATCTACCCTATGAGTACTACTGGTAACCTGACAAAGTATTGCTTCACACTCAATGGCCTGTATATGACACTTGTGTCCCAATTCAGATTAGATTTACATCAAGCTTTCCATGACAAGAGGCCTCTAGCTTTAATTGTTGTCATCTATTTGAGAACTAGCTCTATGACCCCAGTACTGAGACTGGAGGCCAAACTCTACCAGAAGACTAAAAAGGATGGAAACAAAAGAGCTCACTCAAGGCAATGAGAAGTAGACAGTATGAAACTGTTTGAATTTTCCCCTTGGTGCCACTTGAACTATATTGGGCCAAATTGCAGACAGAAGGACAGAAAGCTTAGCCATGCTACCATGTCTCCAGTCCTGTCACGCCGGCCCCAGCCTCGATGGCCCCTTTACTGCCCTGGCTCAGCCTTGTGTAGACGGCAATTAGCAAGGGGACCTAACTGGACAATTAGACACACAGGCCCTTTTTGGAGAACAATAGAGCCTATGTGTTTAAGCTAACCACCCCCATTCTAATACCCCCCAGAAACATGTTTTTCTATCTAATGGCTCTCCTGCCCCTCTTTAGGTATTATGTTTGTGTTGTTAATGTATGGCCTGCCTCTAGACCACTGATGGGACCCATACAAGTATCTGTCTGTCAAAGGACCCTCACATTTTCAAAGTGGGGACACTTCAACTGAGCAGGTCCAGAATTTATGATTTACAGTATTTTTCATGCAAAATTCTGTAGATGACAGAAATTTAGAACCTTCTATCAATATTTAGACTGAAATCTCTTCCCTGTTGTGCATTAGCTGTCTATACTGACCTTAAAATCCATTTCTGCCAATACTACCAAACAGTAACAAGTCAAGTTTTTTGTAAGTCTATTTAAATATTAAAACAAATAAGACATTTTTTAAATATTTTTTTTTACCTCATTGAAATGTTGCTGCTCAAATCACTTAAATTATTTTGTATGTTTTTAATGCATGTTTGTGCCATGTAACAATCTATACATACATAAAAGCCAAGCCAAGCCAAGCCAAGCCAAATGCAAATTTATGGTGGACAAAGTTAAGCAACACAAAGGCTACTGGTTGGCTAACAAGCTTTAGTGGGGTAGTTTATCACCTTGAAATGTTTCCTACTAACTTGGCACATGAACCAGATATTTGGAGTTGAGCATAAAGGAAAAGATCTCACACACCTTGGTTTGTTCAGATTAAATATTTCAGAACAGAAATTCTAGGCCTGTTTTCACAAAGCCTCTCAGAGTAAGAGCACTGATGAAGGACCAGACTCCTGTCACTAGGACTTCGACATAAACAGATGTCAGATCAGTACTGTCTCAGAGAAGCTACATGAACGCAGACTTGGCTGCATTTGACCCAAAAAGCTGACTTGAATGTGAATGCTGAAAAGATCTAATTCAAAAGGTACAGGGACACAGTAAAGCCATAAATGGTAACACACATACACACCTGAGTGTCAGCCTGTGGTTTAAGACAGCTCACTGGCACCCAAGTCATACATCAAAGAGCAACTACGCAGCCAGATGTGCTCTGATTAAAGCAGTCTCCATTTTACTCATTACAACCTCTCTGTTTCTGTAGCCACCCATTACACATTAAACATACACTGTCTCTCAGTGCAGTCTTCACTACACTCTAAGGCAACAAGAAGGATTTTTCCCCCTACATTTTATATTCAGCTGTTTTGCTTTATTTCAAGACTGTGGCCCTGCCTCTTGATCCAAAATTATGCCTATAATAAAACTGGACCATATTTTAAAAGTTACCCTATAAGATAAAAGTTACCCTACTGAACTCTCCTCTTATTTATTCATGTTTTTAACAGATCTATGACTGGGATAAAAAAGTTCTATCGTCTAATTCAGGGGAAAAAAAAACAACAAAAAAAAAAAAAACATATATTGGGGTAGAGGTGCACCTAGTCATTGGCACTCAATTGTCACATCCAGACTCACTCATGGAGACGCTGCCATGACGAGACATTCAGACAGAAGACTGTCTGCAAGCCAGACTCCTTGATTGCTCACTGATCTCAAAACAGGAGACCGGGATGCAGACTTTCAAATGAACACAGAAAATAATTTAATTTTTAAAATATGTGAACTGAACAGTGACAGAAGTAGAGAAATTGTGAAAGTTAAGTATGTAGAAATCAAGTAACAAATCAATGCATCACAATCATTTTTTCTCCACATAAACCAGACTGGTTACACCAAACCTCTTGCAAAATTGGGACACAGTGCCACATTCTGGTTTTCACTGACCCACACAACTTTATCTATTTATTTGAAAGAGTACATCACATAGATGTAAAGATGGTCAAAAAGCTGACAAAGGAAACAATGATTTTAATTTGAACACTTCACAATCATTACAACATATCAATATATCCAGATTTCTTCTCAAGTCCCTATTCTTTTTTAGAGGCAGCTCTGTGGGGAACAGAAAAAGAACATATTTTATAAAAGGAACTAAAAGCTACATTTAGAGCCTTAAACTCTAGATTAATATGTAAATTTGACAGATTGCACGTTGTCCGAGGCCCTCTATGAATGTGCAAAGCCTTTCATGACTTCAGAATACGAGTGACTAACCTATGGGCAACTCTGAGGGAGACAGGAGGGTCACAGCCAAGGAAAGCCCCATTTTCATACGTGTACTGCAGTAGTGCATGGAAACAAGGATCCTATAACATAAACAAACTCACTAGGCTAAACTATAAGTGCTGGCATTATATGCACTATTAACAAACAGAAATATCTACACTCAAAATATCAGTAGCAACTGAAACAAGACCACAGAAGCAGTATGGTATATGCAAACATGTTGCTACTACCTTTTCCAAAATCCCTGTTCTGAATTTTTAAAAAACCTGATGGACACAAAGCAAGCCTACCTTAATCAGTACATGTGGGTTGCCAATGACGATGAGAAGAGCTTTGGGCCGAGTGATTGCCACATTGAAGCGTTTAGGGTTGGAAAGAAATCCCAGAGCACTCTGCAGATCACCACTTGGTAAAGCCTCATTAGATCGTACCTAAGGGTTCAAAAATGTTTTTCTAAAGTAGAGGATCCCAACCAGGGGTTTGAGAGACTGCATTGTAAGGGGTTTGTGAGACTGTAATAGAAACGTCACTGTTGAATAGGGTTACATTTTAGAAATATATTTTCTAGTTTAAAAAAAAAAAAAAAAAAAAAAAAAAAAAACAAACAAACAAACACACACCACACAAAACACCACTTTGTACAAAAAGTGGCAGAAGGTAACACTGAACATACTTCTGGAATACCCAGTGAGTCTTGATATTTGAACCTGCAGCCTCCCACCCTACCTCACCTACCACTAGGCTACTGTCTCAATAATATCAGTAGTACTGATCAATACAGTACAGTATAATACTGAATAGATCACATCATATTCAATGTAGATTACAGTTAGCGTGCTAGTGTGCCAAATCATTCTTTATGTTAAAATATTCTATTTTATATTGTTTATACTTGTAGCCAGCTTTCTTAAAAATGCACAAACTAAATATGCAAATCTGGCCACCAAACCATTTAATTAAAATAAATTAATTAAAAAATATCTTACATTAACCTACTTAAATCAAACTGTAATTAATACAAAGTTTAGGGTGAAGGGGTTCAGCTGAAAAGGTGAAGCCTTGCTCTAAAGCATCTGAAGCTTCTGTGAAGCTTTATCAAGCATAACGCCACCCAGAATCAAACTTATTTTGCCTCTCATCCACAACGAACAGTCCTGAGCAAATGAAAATCTATACTGTTTGAAAGATTAGCCTACAGCAGGTCATAGTGAATCCAAAAGCACGTTACCGTGGACAAGATGATCACCAGAAACTCCTGTCCCTGGAACTCTTCGACTGAGCCCACCTTAATGTCAGCAAGCCCTACCTTTTGCAACAGCACTCTGATCTTCTCTACCTAAGAGTGTGAATAAGTGAGCAAAAGGTGTTTTAAAAATAAATAAATATATGAATGAATGAATGAATGAATGAATGAATGAATGAATGAATGAATAAATAAATAAATAAATGTACTGCACTGGCATTAATAAATGCCTAGATGAGTAAAAGAAGAGGGCAAAACACCTGTTTTTTGTAAGGGGCAATGATGCCAATGTCATTAGCTGGTATGGGATTGTAGAGTCGTTTTGCCAGCTGGCAGCAGTAAAGCATGACCTGCACTGCTTCTCCAGGGTTAAACCAGGAAGGATTACTGCATTCCCTCATCTCTGTACCCTGCAGGGGGAGGCAGAGTGCAACAGGCATTTAGTTAGAAAACTCAAGAATACCAACAAAAACGTAAAAAGGTAAGCTAAGCAAAGAGTTTAAAATAAATAAATAAATAAATAAAAATAAAAACACACCACAACCTGAAACCAAAGGCAGTCCACAATCAATCATCACTCTCCCACAACATTTACACCACACCACTGATCTATTACATCAAGTTATTTGTTAAAACACCCTCCCACACAGACAAAATTAAATAGAAACAGAGCTCCACCCTGACTCCATGGAACATGAGAGGAAAGCCCTTGGTGGGAAGGCGGCTCCAATGGCACAGAGAGTCCACCACAGCTCTCGGTGAGCGTACACACAACTCCCCTCCGTAAAACAGTCGAGACGGCAGAGACAGCAAGACCTCATGGGAACGGTAGTTATACACCAGCTTAGTCACCTGAGCATCAGAAAAGTACAGCAGCATACAGGAGAAAATAAGCAACAATGCTACCTACACTCCTAGAGAGCAATAGTTTTCTTATTCTAAGTTGTAGATAAACTCTTGCACCTAGAAAGTGTTACAGTGGTGCTTTATAACAAATATTTAGCAGTGGCCACTGAAGTTACTAGTAACATTGAGTTAATGAGCTTCTTCACCAATAATGGGTTGTAACCCTTCTCATTGCAGGAATAGAGTGCAATAGCCATTAGTCTCTCCAGCAGAGACACTCCTAGTCCAAATGCTTCAGCTAGTTTAGACTTCACTATCGGGCCCAGTTGCTTAGGGTCTCCAGCCAGGACTACCTTTATTAGGAGTGAGAGAGAGAAAGGACAGAACTCATCTCACAGTAAAAAAAACACTACAGTGTAAACGTAAACTTGCACTCATTTTGTACATTGCTCCTTAATCTCATTCATATTCCAAGAAATAATTAATAGACAAAATAAGAACACAACTGTATGTTATTGTATATCATTCACAGCTAATTCTGAAATCTATGGTATGAAGTTGAACAAATTTTATTAGCACAGAGGTTTCTGAGCAAGGCAGATTATGTTACAGAATATGTTGTCTAACTTGGCCTGTCTTCTCAGACAGGAGGCCTAGGGGAATCAGGGATTCAGGCTCAGTAGCTTGACCAGCTTCATCCAGGAATACATGGGTGAAATGACCAACACTGAAAAGAAAAAGAAAAAGTTAATTTTCCATGTTATGATGGTGGATAACTTTTCATTCACCTTAGTCACGTATGCTGCATGCCTAACTTGCTCCAGGGTCAGCTACCTTTGGGACTTTTAATCATATACAGCTTTAGAACAACTACTAAGGTTGACCCCTTTGGTCTGTGTTGGGTCATTTCTTCCCCGTTTGTGTGGCAACAATCATGTGAAAATATTGCTTTCTAGTGTAGGAAATGTCATACTAGTGATACAGTATCAAAAAAAAAAAAAAAAAAAAAAAAAACACAACCCACACATCACTTCTCCTAATTTTACATTACTGGCTGCGCAATATAAATGTTGCGCTAATCACAGCTTGAGTATGTAAACTGGGTAAACAGAGGAGGTCATAAACCAAGTTAACCATAACTGCGTTTATATTTTTGTGATGCTGAAATGTCATCAGGAATCAGTGATTTATGAGAAAGAGCCCTAAACACCCACTTTAAGCCAGAAAGGGCTAGGAAATGGGTTGAATCAGGGCCCATGTTCACAGAGCCTCTTAAAACGGGAGTGCCGATTTAGGATCAGATTCCTCTCTCATTTACTTTGACTTTACTAATTGGAAACAAAAAAAATCATTACTAATGTTTTATAGATCTTTATTAAATTGTATTTCTAATCTGCTCAACAGCTCAATTTTAAGTTTAATTTATGTAGTTTTAATAATTCTTGGTCCTATCACAAATTTATATTTATTGTTTTCAATCCCTCTTTTGTATAATGCTAGGCTACACTAAATAAGGGTCACCTCAAATGTACTCAAGGTTTAAATAGAGGATGGCCATCTCAACCAATCTAAAATAAGCACTCCTAATCTGAGAAGCTTGTGAAGAAGGGTCAAACTGTGCTAGACCAAAAGATGCAGGACAAGGGCTCCAGGACTAGTACTGGGAGCAACTCCATTTAAGTACTTGTGTCTTTGTTTCTGTATGATCAGCAGGCCAGTAAGAAGATAAACGAAGCACTGGGTCTCTTTGCTGTAGCTCTCACCGCAGACCGATCTGGTAAAACATGCCAGCACTAGAGCAGGTGCTGACCACAATACGGTGAAAAGAGGCGTGACGTACATCCTCCCCAGCACGAGAGTACTGCCGCAAGACATCCGGGATGGACTGCAAAGACACCACCCACACAGAGCGCTCCTTAACTGACCAGTATAATCAAGAACATCAATTCATCTTAAACACAAGTCAGTATAACATTTTGTAGTCCATATAGGGTAAACAATATGACTCAGTGTAAAATTAACCAGTCCTTCCCAAAATTTACATAAATGTATTAATACTCATTAAGCCTGCAATACCTCCTCCTGTCTACATGTGGCATTGACACGTGCTAGACTGGCAGCATGAAGGTAGCCACTCTCATGCAGACGGATGCAGATGAGGTCTGCAGCACTGTTGGATGGAGTGCACACCAGAAGACGGCTCCCTGGCACACGATGGTACACCTGTACATGCATGTGCTCTGGGTTAATAAAGCTACAGGATTTAAATTTCAGTGATGTTCTGATCACTTAAAGCAGGGTCTTTTAGACCCTGGTTGATCCGTACCTGCAGTATGGCCTCAATGAGTGTGACCGTTTTGCCTGTGCCTGGAGGACCAAACAGCACATATGGGGTTGGGCGACAGTCTCCACTGAGAATACGCTTTACTGCCTCCTTCTGGGCAGGGTTAAGGTTACAGTTAAAGAACTGGCCTAGGTTTGGGATGGGCTTAGCAGGCATATGCAAATCTGTCAAAAACAAAGTCCAGTTATTTCAGATGATTTTCAGTTTGTAGTAGCTACTTACTTACTTTAGAATAAGCTTTGAAAGGGCCAATACCACTAGAAATCAGATATACTGTCATTTTTTGTACACCTAGGAATAACAGTTTAGGGTTTAATGTCTGAGTTTTGTTCCTTGAGAAGGACATAAGACAAGAACTTATTTATGCCCATCTCCATTAATTCCTACCACACATGTTGGTGGCAAAGCTGGAACTGGATTTTTCTATCACTGCAGAACAGAGTGAAAGGCAACTGTTCAGGAATCATTAAGAGGTGCATGAGGGACATTATCTTTGCTAACTGAACCTTATAATGACACTGTGCTTAGTTTTGTTTGTGAGCCCATTTAAGTCTGCATTACAGCAGTTTTGATTTAAAATGATTTGGCAATTATACATGTCCATTTTCTATAATGCAATTTGCCTCAAGACATAACTGCTTTACTAAGTCTTTGCCAGGTGGGGAAGATACCTGCAGGTACTCTTACCCCTCCACTCTTTTCTCTCTTTCAGCAGTTTTAAACTGCTGATTTTAAACTTCTGCCTTAGTTATGCCTTTGTGAGTGTGAATACAATAGCATGTTGAATGTTTTCCATGCTCCTATAATCTTGAAAAATATTTCTTATTAAATGTTATAATCCTTTTTTACTTTTAAAATTTAATGTGTTTTCTTTTCATTTTTAGGGTATATTAGATCACAGAAGTTATGAATAGTTGTTTTTCCTACATTTCATACAAAAGTTTAAAAGGAGCAACATGCATTACGCCAACTTGCCAAACTCATTCTGCATAGTCCCTCCTGCACTCATCCCCCTGTTTACTTA
Source organism: Pygocentrus nattereri (assembly GCF_015220715.1). Taxonomy (NCBI): domain Eukaryota; kingdom Metazoa; phylum Chordata; class Actinopteri; order Characiformes; family Serrasalmidae; genus Pygocentrus; species Pygocentrus nattereri. The sequence continues at coordinate 29,327,409 of NC_051221.1, read as the reverse complement.
CCAATCTAGAAGAAACGCTGCAAGTTTAGCATCAAACTTCATCCCTTTTGCCAGCAGTGACAAGTGATGGCAGTTAACACTTCATTGTTGCTCCCTTCAAGGGGCATGTTTAATCTCAAAACTGCATATACCATTTTGCTACGGTTTCCAAATTGAACGTTAGGTTTTGTTGAAACAGCATGAAAGTGTGCAGCTGACTATGGAGGTACATTTTCTCTTGTTTGATGAGTGCGTCAGTCGTGTTAGCCAATCTGCAGCGAAATAAAAATAAAATAAAGCAGCACAATTCATATATACGGTCAATGTGTTGAATGCAGCCCAGAAGCAGGCGTGCTACTTCACCCTCTCATGTTGGACTGATTGCAGACTTGATGTTAGTGACTCACGGCCCCCTTTTGAAGTACAAAGTGATTGAGTCCCCTTTTACTCTGTTCTACAATAATAGAAAAACCCAGTCCTTCTCATATCACAATGTCCTTCTCAAGGAACAAAACTCAGAAATAAAAGCCAAAAGCTATTATTCCGAAACATTAAAATATTCCAACTTTATTATGGGATATAATCTATACCCCTTCAATAAACCACCTACTTAAAGTCGTACCTGTTTTTGTTTGTGTGGCCACAGACACCATGTCCATAGTCAGAGAGGACTGCTTTTGCCCACTCTCATGTGCCATTTCTGTACCCTAACAACAACATTTATAGTCATATTAAACAGCTCCCCTATAGGCACAAGTTATAATTACATGCAACTTAACCACAGCACAACAAAAAAGGCACACTAAAATACTGCAAATCAGGCAGGATTCACCAGTAGGCTAGATAACTTGAGTCAAAAGCTGATGACTGTCCAATAGTAAATGTTCCTTTTCACCCAATGGCCTAAATTAACCAGGCCAGCTGATAAATCCTGTTTTGTGAAATACCCCCTGGGCAAGAACTAACTTTGCTTAAGAGAAGGTGATTGTTAAATGGACTTAATTCAATGCTTGCTGGATAACTGCAGTCAATACATTTGAGTTATGGCCTTGCTAATAAAATCATACAATCTGTATGCCACACACACACACACACACACACACACACACACACACACACACACACACACCTTTTTGTCTTGTCGGGGAGGTTCACCCTCATTCTCTACTTGCAGCTGTTCAGGTTCCCATTTTCCAGTCCATATGGGACTTTGCAGCTGCAAAACTCTGGGGAAAAGTACTAACACAGCAAAAGGAGATGAACAGCACTTTACTGACAGACATTTTTGGAAGAGGAGTTTGGATGCAAAAGGGCATAACAGCAGGACCAGCTCACCATTCTCTCCAAAGTGCTTGGTCTGTTCCAGAGCACAGTGGCACCTCCTTATGGTGACCCTGATTTTAGAGGCAGAAACCATACCAACAATTATGCTTTTGCTCATCATTTGTAATGAATCTCAAGGCAACTTTATCATCATTGATATAAACAGCTCTTCCAGGTGTTTAGCAAAGGTGATGCACCTGTTAAATGTAAACTCCACGTCCAGCGGCTCCCCCAGGTAGCTCTTTTGAAATTCAGAGTTTACTCGCAAACTTACATCCTCCTCGCTGATCTGTAAGTGCAGACAGCATTATACAGTGCTATTACAAAACTAAATTACAAGCAAAAAACTTTATGTAAACACTACTTCATTATTTCAACATTCTTCAAACTGAAGCCTCTTAAGTAAAACAGCACCTCAGTGACATAGCCGATATACTCAACAACACATCCTCCGCTGCACGGCTTCTTCAGAACAACTCTGTCTCCTGAAAAGATCATACAAAGAATTTAACATAAAACTTTGGGCCTGATTAGTTAAGCAATAGGATTACAGACACTGACCGTCAAGTTCCTCACCTATGAAGAGGTTTGGCCTTCCCTCGCTGAGCCCAGGCACCTCTAAGTGCAGGTATACTGCTCCCTTCCTGAGCAAGGCACCACTAATAGTGAACTCTTTGAGCTCTTTCTCTGCCTGCAGCTCCTCCAGCCACAGCAAGGCTGAGAAACGAGGAATCATGGAGGACAAACACAGCGGCTAAAGAGGGAGACGGACGAAGTAAGAGGGACAGCAAGACAGACCGATTAATGTTAAAAGGACTGTAGTAGATTTTGCGCTGTAGATCTTTAAAACAGACTAATGCTGAGGTTTACAACCAGCATCCTGTAAACTACACTTATAAAAGCCCAGTTACAACTGGTGCACTTGCAGTGCAGAAGTCCACAACTGTGTATGTATGTGAAGACTACAAGGCTGAATGTTGTTTCATTTCTCATTTTCCATTAAAAGGGATAACTTCTAGCACCCTCCAAGTGCCCTAACTGGGCCTTCGGCAAAAACCGTAATGATGCAGACTCAGCCAGAGCCCATTACGAAAAATTTTATGTAGATACGAAAGGCACTATAGGTCTGACATCACAAAAATGTGGAATAACTGCAAGGCTTGGGGTGCCATTTGCAACTGGGGTGTACTGCATGCAAACACATTGACCCCATTTACACCTGGTTATTTCATATGACTTGTATCTGCATTGTACCCTGATAAGATTTTAACCACATGCAATTACACTTTGTAATCAATTAAGTCTCTAAATCAAAGGTGTCTACATAATGTAGGGAGACAGCAAATAACGTGATGAAGTGATGATGAAACAAGCTAATGTGTTATTAAATAGTTGGATCTGTTAAAGGCTATATAAACACAGAAGAAAAAAAATCATGGCAAGAACCAAACTCAAAAAGCAGCAATGCCTCCGTTTAGTGATAGTCCAGTGGGGGTTCCATTCCCCCATGCAGAACAGCTGAGGCAGGTGCCATCACTATTCAGAGGGTTTTTTTGGTGAATGCCACTTGGAGAGATACACATTACATCTGCATTTTTATGTGACTGATCTCTACCTGGATGTAATCGTCTTACTCAAGATCCATAAAATGACCAGGCGTAAACAGAGTCAGTGAGTGACCCCTCACCTCTCCAAGTGCAGGCTGAACCACCAGCACATCATTCTGGGCCTCCACACACTCCCTTAGAGCCTGTGGCACTGGGTAGTTCCCCAGGAAGTTGGGCAGACGACGTCTCGCCAACCTGCCCAAAACAATTCCACCAGCACAGTCTCTCACATATACACAAGCATAACAACTCAGCCAGAAGCTATAACTTAATTTGCTGCCTTGAGGATGGAATAAGTAATCAAACACACCATAGTCAGACAAACTGATTCTGAACAGTCAGGAATGCAAATGAAGATGAAGATGAATATTAGTAGGTGCTAATGAAGGAAACTCACCTGATTGGAGGTGCAGGAGCCATGACTGTGATCACCTGAGCATGTCTTTGAGGTTGGGGTAGTGGCACTGCTGGGCAGTAGGGGGCACTGGGCTTCAGCAGGCTCTCTTCAGCGCTGCTTACAGACACTTCCAGCCGCCGCCCGATGGTGAAGGAGGAGAAGTGTAGCAACAGCAGCTCTGCACAGCGACCCAGGTTCCTACAGAGATGACATTTACCATTACACAAGTGATGCCCTGTGGAAATGAAACGGTGAAATATCATGACTCATTTACACCAGTGGGAAATGCACTACAGAGAACCCTTCCAGATTCAAGTGAAATTCAAGCGAAGGATATATGTGGCTATGAAGTTTTGTTTCACTGCCAATACTGTCTATTGTCAACTATACAACCACTGCTAAAGCATCACTTGTCTAACAGCTAGTGTTGCGAGTCAGCGTGTTCTGCATTCATAGTATTTGTGTTGCAGACACAAAACCCCATCTATATTCCCTGATGCTTAACTTGTGTTAATGAATTCAACATCTCCATGTCCATTTTTAACATTAGAAATATACACCAAGTTCTACTACCCTGACTGTAGTCACAAAATTTCTTGACCTGAACATTAACATTCTTACTGATTCGATCAATCAATTTCCAAATGTAGTTTCTGATACAATCCCTGTAAACTGTAAAAAGAGGCACAGAAATTAAACTGAATTGATGCATGTCACAAAACAAAACCACACTGTATTATCCAACATGTAGGCATATACAATGATTTAAAGAGGAATTCCACCCATTAAAAATCTACATAATTCAATCATTGAGATGTACGGTCATTCAGAATGGACTGGTGTAAAAATGTGCATTGCATACAAAATTACAGAGTCAGTCGTGAGAACCAAGGTTTGCGATGTCTACATTAAACAGCAATTTTATTTACAAAACCACCAGTGAACACATTAAACACACAGAATCCCTCTTTAACTTTGGGCCATGCAAAGGTTTGAGGGCATCTTGCTCTTTTGCTCCCTCTGCTGGTTACAGAGATGAGGGACAGTAAGTAATACATCATTCTGGACAATTACCAAGGCTGGACAAGGAAGTGAAGAAGGGAGGGAAACAACAGGAGTAGTACTCTTCTGCCACAGGCAATAAATAAATACAAAAATTGAACAACCAATTGCTACTGGTGATTTTTTTCCCTGTGAACCGCATGTTAACATTGTCAATAAATCACTCACTTAGCATGGCAGCTCACAGCAACAGACACCTTCTCTCCTGGTACAATCTTCAGATTCCTTTCCACTGACAGCAGAGCTGGTGTTTTTCCAGAGTCTTTTTCTCCATCATCCTTAGGCTCTCCATCTTCATCTACCTCACTATCAGTTTCATTGCCTTCTGCCTTTTCTTCCACAGCCTCATTGGAAAGACAAAGTAGAGGATAGAAGCCATGCCCCCCTACAAGTCCCCTGCTTGCGGCACGGAAGGAGGGTACGAAGGGATTTTTCTGCAAGATGGCTTCATGATTTTTTGGTTTAAGGGGAATGCTGGGTGTGTCAGGGGAAAGTATGGGGCCGAAAGTAAACTGTTCCGCAGAGTCCCTGCCAGCAAATTCACAGAACTTCAGTGTGTGGGTCTCTGAGCCAGTGTTGCTGCATGAGAAACAAGATATAGAGCAATTATGAAGTTAGAATCAATAGCAATAAGTATAACTAAAATATGCCACAACAAGCATCACTGAATAAAATAAAAGTATAATTTTTTTTTATTTCACTTAAATGTTACATGCTAGAATGCGTAAAGTTTCAGTATTCCAGTTGTTCTGAACACCAGCCCTGGGGAACCCATCAGCTGCACAGGTGTGTTGAGACACCAAGCTGAAAAAACTTACGAAATGCAGGAGATCCCCAGGAATGGAGTTCAGACCCACTGGCTATTTAGTTATTATTACATGAATCATTGGCACTGCTCATCAAAATGTTTGTCACAGTAACACACTGAATCCAGATGAGCAGCTCCTTAGTCTGTCCCATTAACAGAGATCCAAACTGGGTTTCCTCACTGACCACCAGCCCTCCCTTATTCTGCAGCAAGATCTGCATCTCAGCCTCTGGCAAGACAGGCACTGATGCATTCAGGCTACAGCAGAGGACGACAAAGAGTAAGAAAAAAAAATTAGAATCTACTTAGTCAATGGCAAATAAACAACTGGATGGATCCATGAAGGGGATAGACTGAATGAGATGATGTCTTGCCTGTGTTTAATCGGGGCCATGCACAGTGCTCTCCAGCAGTAGAATGACTGGCTGCTCTCCACAACCACAACACTCACTACATCTCCTGGTGTGGGTTGGTACGCAGTAGGCAAGAGCAAAGAGTCGAGACAAAAAAATACACAGTCTTCCACAACTCCACTCCTACCAAAAACACTTGACACACAGACCTGAAACAATAAAAAAAAAAAAAGGAAATAAAAGACAGAAATAAAGATAGATTTTTGCTTTATTTGGGCATGTAGTCTTTTTTCTTCAGTTCAGGTCAACCTACATAAATCTGTAATGTCCTGTAATAGTAATAATACTACTAATAAGAAGAACAATGAAAAGCTGTCATATTTAATACAAAACTGTCTGACGCAATTAAGCTGATTGCAGTTTCTTTCCACACTTTCATCATCACACAAACTACGTATTGCAAGCATTTTGGTCAGCAGACAAACACGTACATAAAAAAAATAATTTAAATGAACACAATTTTAAAAGGGCAAATAAATGCTCCAATTATTCTATAATTGTGGTTGGTGTAGTGTAATGGGTAACACCACTGCCTCCTACACTGTACACTAGGGTTCAATCCCCCGCCTGGGTAAGCACCCTACACTATACCAATAAGAGTCTTTGGGCAAGACTCCCAACACTACCTTTGCCTACATGTGTAAAATGATCAAACTGTAAGTCGATCTGGATAAGAGTGTCTGCCAAATGCTGTAAATGTAAAAAAAAAAAAAAAATTATTCAGGACCCATACTTAACTATTTATATGGCAATTAATCATCAATAACAAAAAAAAAAATGCAGAGTTAACCCTTTCAAACACCAAGTAATACAAAACATAGCCTGGTTGTGCGAATGACAAACACTTTTAAAGCAATTACAAATAGATACAATACTGTAGAGGTGACAAAATAACTCTCCGTTTTGTCATTTTATCTCTATTTGTAAAGGACAGAGAAGGTAGAAAGAGGCACAGAGACAGGAAGATTTATCTTGCGTGTGCATGTGTGGACTGACTTGGTCCATGCGTTGGTACCGCAATGGGGCTACAGTCTGAGCCTGACTGCTCCACTCCGTGGGGCTAATAAAGTACTGTGCCTGCACCCAGTCTCCTTTCATAGGCTCAAAACCTAAGACAGAGATACACATAACAGTGACCAACAAATCTACCGCAACTCTTCCAAAATGCTGTGAATTACCTCTTTAAGAACATACCTTCATATTTACACCTTTACCTACATTTACAGTATATTCAATATGTAGCAATAAGCTAACAGACAGCAAATCCACAAATAAAGTGGTGAGCTGTACAGTTTATATGAAGTATATACTTAACCTTGACACAGGGCTGATCGAGGAAAATATGTTGTCCGATTTATAAATCCGCCATCTTTATCACATGATGATACTGTTCCAATCAGAGGCCTGAGCTTATTGGTATCTAGGTCAAGTGATGCCCTGCCACCACCCTCCCATGTATCCATCTGCCTCTCCACCTGCAGAAACAAACATTTGTTTCATTCAGACAAATGTACTACTGGAACAGATTCTGGTTGTCAGGTGACTTGTCACTGTTGTGACAGAAAGACACCTTAGCTCAAAGTGTAGGAGCACCAGCCCCCTAGACACTGTCAAATGACAGGCACACAGTTATGCAACAACAATGTGCTGTTTTTTGACTGAAGTTACAAAAGAACAATTGACACAATGTGTCCCACCATGGGGTAAATTTTAAGACAATGGAAGAAGATACATTAGAACTACTTACTCTTAGTGCCCTCCACCCTTCATGGGCTCCATCTCGAACAGCCAGGGCATGGACAGGGTCACCCACACATAGTGGCACTCCTCCCAGCACCTCTCCAGCCGTGAAGTACACAGAATGATCAATCAGCCCATAATCCTGACATAGCTGGGTCACAACACCACCCCGTACTTGATGAATCTCCTTTATATCTGAACATATAGTAAGACAACTGGTCACTTCATTAGGAACACATACCTTGTTTCTACATTAATGGTCCAATCCATCAGGTCCACTTTCTAGTTCTAGAAATGAAGCATTTCGTTCTAAAATTCAATGCAACACTTTTAATAATCATTTTCCATAAAATACATTGTTCGGCATGGGCTCCAGAGCTTCATTAGAGAAATAAAAAAAAAATGTTTTTCATTATACATCAGTTGTTATTCGTTACAAAAACGGTTACAAACTGATATACAACATTTTGGAATTTTAATCTTTACTTTCAGACTGTAGTCCATCTGTTCCACAACACAATTCATAAGACCCCTTTTCTCCATGCATCAATGGTCAGGACCACTTCACAGCAGGCATTATTTGCCTGGTGGCTGATGGTAGTGGGATGTTAGTAGGTGCTGCTGGATGTTTTTAAAAACTGTTCATTCAGACACCTACCTGGTGGTCCTCCTTTTAGGTGTAAAGTTTGCTCATCTGCTGTTGCATAATTTAGAAATTTAGACTATTCTCAGCGTTCAACCCACACTCCGCTGCAAGCCACTGCCTACCCAAATAATACCCGTTCAGTGGTGGTCCTTCATGAGCCCTGTCCATTGTGACAATCGATGAACTCTGCCTAGGAAAGTATGCTGAGAAACAGATGCACTGTGATCTGCAACAGCAGAACAACAAATTGGACCTAACAAAGTGGTCAGTGAGTGTTGTTTAACATGTGACAAGCAATGCAATCAAACGCAGAGGTCTTAATGTAGGTTGCAGAGATGATTTCTGGAATAAGAGTTTTTGGAGTTTAAAAAAAACAACTGTTTTTAATGTCCAATTATTTCCTCAGATTACAAATAAGTCCATTATGAAACAAATATATTTTCCCTCCAATCATATGTTTACAATGTCCTGTACTCCTTATGTATGCACTGGTGTCCTGTGGGGTCAGTTTGTATAAGCTGTATAAAATATAAGAATTATCAACACGTTAGAATGTGCTGGTTTGGATGGTACTGGGGTCACTATAAATGTTAATTATAGCTACAACAATAATCTTATCTTCATAAATAAATAAAAAACAAACAACTTCACTCTGCTTTAGAGCCCTAATCTAAAGTAACCAGTGTTTCCATTATGTAAACAGGGGAGGCTGGATGTTCTTGACCTGGCCTAGGGTGGGGGAGATTTAAGTTGCTGGGGTCAAACTGATCCTGAGGATGAAATACATCAGCTGGTAGATTTGAAGATGACAGGAGAGATATCTTGTGTTCATTTTATAGGAGGCTGCAGAGCAGGTGGTCAGATGCAGGCTGCTTACAGAGGAACACCATCAATTCCCAACAAGACAAAAATTTTGAGGAGACAGGCGTCTTCTTCATTAACTTTACCTCCACCACAATAAAGTCCATCTTCTTCATCCTCCACTCTCCTCCAGAGCGGCGAAAGCAGCTTCGAGATCAAAAACTGCACGGCTGTTACCATGTCCTCACCACCAACACCCGAGAGAGCCGCAACGATGAATAACGGCGAGGAGGAACACAGGCTATGGCCAAATAACAGGTTCTGAATTAACTGTAATAAAGCAGACTTGTTAGAATAGAAGCCTTTCTGAAATAAACTGCACAAAATATGAACACGTGTGACATTTCAGGTAGAAAGTCAGTCAGCGTTAACAATAGCATCAGGTACTTAGCTGGAGAGTCGGTTATGTTAGCTTAGCTAAGCTAGCTGTATCAGCAACTAAGATAGTTAGAGAGCTACTAACATTAACAGCCAACTTAGACGCAGAGCTCTGCACAGAAACCACAGCAGTGCAGCAGTTTTCTGACGTCTAATCGAGCTAAATTAGCTAACCTAGCTAGCTGGGTTAGCCAACTACCTTCAGTTGAGAACTTTGCTCCTAGTCTTCAGTGTCTGACTCCCTGAACGAGTGACTGCGAGTGGTGATCTCTGAATCCAACACGTGCAGCTAAAGGGACGACGTTTTTAACTTCGACGGATTGCTGCTGATAGAAAACCCAGAACAATGACTATAAACAATAACGCTGTGTTATTGTTTATGCATTCGCGTCAATCTGCTAAACTTTCAATCCAGGATCATGTTAATTAGGCTGTACAAGCTTAGCTCAGACGCGAAACAAACTCCTCTCAAACGTTTCTGCCCCTTTCATTAGGTTAAGCTAATTAAGCTGCTACCACATGGCCTGAGGGACAGCCCAACCATTACTGCTGTAATGGGAACCACACCAGGCCAGTCTACACTGGTAGGCTTGGAAAGGGGACGTGTATCAACACACCGAACATTTTTCTGTGTAGTTCCTCTTTTATATATATATATATATATATATATATATATATATATATATATATATATATATATACACACACACACACACACACATACACATCCCGCGACCCTGACGGAGAAGCGGCTTAGAAAATGGATGGATGGATGGATGGATGGATACATACACATACTTTATAGATGTGTATTTGAACTACACACCCAAACACACACATTTTCTAATCTGCTTATCCTCCTGGGTCACTTGGGTGCTGGAGCCTATCATTCCAAACCACAGAGAGTGAAAATGTTCTGTTGGTAAGGAACTTCAAATTGTACAGGATCAGTGAACAGTGGTTTATCAGGTAACTAATTTCTAGTGAGGAGAATGTAATGTCCTCCTGGTTTGTTCAGATGCTAGAGGGCGCTCTCGAGCGAGTCCAGAGAACCAGAGAACATGAATGGGTTAATACAGAGCCGGTTTATGAGGAGCCTGGCCACTCACTGTTCCTCCCGTTATAACAAGAAAAGGACTGCCAAACAGGAGAGGGCGCCAGCGAGTGAGTCCTCAATGAATGGGAGTAAATGGAGCTCAACGGCTAAAACGAAAAGTTAAAATAGTTCCTAATTTTTTACCCAGAATGTTTCTTTAATTTTAGAAATAAAAAAGGTGGATTTCGCTAAAGAAGCAAAGAAAACTCACCTCTATGTTTCCCTTTTTCTACAGCGAACAGCTTTTTGGCAGTAGGAGGCGGGCTTTACCACTAGAACGTGATGATTGATTGGCGAGCGGAGCAGCTCATTGGCTGTTCGCGCTCGCTGACGTCATGGACAGACATGAGGCGCTGTTTTAAACTATAGCTCTATATATAGTTTAAAAGCTCTTAAAAATATAATAGCGGTGTTAAAATGTTTTATGCTTTATGTTTTAGGCTGGGGTTCAATCCTCGCCTGGGAGAACACCCTACACTATAACAATAAGAGTCCTGGGGCAAGACTCCTAACACTACCTTTGCCTACCTGTGTAAAAATGATCAAATTGTAAGTTGCTCTGGCTAAGAGCGTCTGCCAATTGCCATAAATGTTAATGTAATGCTAACCAGTCAGCCCTCAGTCTCAGTAATGCTAAGCAGTCAGCCCTCAGTGCAAGTAACGCTAACCAATCGGCCCTCAGTCTCAGAAATGTGGTTGGTATAGTGTAGTGGGTAACATCTCTGCCTTCTATGCTGTAGGCTGGGGTTCAGTCCTCGCCTGGGCGAACACCCTACACTATACCAATAAGAGTCCTTGGGCAAGACTCCTAACACTGCCAGACCTGGTTTTTGAGGAGCCTGGCCACTTCCTATTCCACCTGTTATATCAAGAAAAGGACTGCCAAACAGCAGAGGGCACCTGCAATTGAGTTCTAAATAATTGGGAGTAAATGGTGCTCAATGGATAAAAACGAAAAGTTAAAATAGTTTCTAATCATTCGCACACAATATTTATTTAATTTTAGAAAGTAGAAGGATGAATTTCTTGAAAAAACAAATCTATATATTTCCTTTTTGCTACAGCTAATGTTTTTGGGGGAGCAGAAGGCAGGCATTACTGCTAGAGTGTGATGTTTGGTGCAGCTCATTGGCCGTTCACGTTCACTGATGTCATGGATGTACATGAGGTGCTGATTTAAACTCCTATAACTCAAGTTTAAAAGCTCTTAAAAATATAACAGCAGTGTTAAAATGTTTATGCTGTTCAGTGTTCAGGAAATGATTGCAGTCTTTTACACTAAAATGTTTAAGCATTTATAAACTCTGATTTTGCTCAAATGCTCCTTATCAACCCATTCATTTTGGACTCACTCGGGAGCGCCCTCTAGTGTTTGAGACAACCGGAAGATATCGCAGAGCGGTAATTACCCTCTCTACAAGTTCTCTGGTTAATATGGAGCATTTGAGCAAAAAAATAGCTTTTAAATGCTAAAATACATAAATTTCCTGAACAAAGAACAGCATAAAACATTTCAGACCTGCAGTCATGTTGCTGTATTTGTATATGAGTACATATGAACTCGAGTTGCAAGACTTTACAACATGCTGTGTTTGTGAACTGACTCTGCCCGAAAGTGGTGAGTGGAATGCAGTAAATGACCACAGTGACGTTCCCCAGTACAAAGATACCCGGATGACGTACTGCTCCGGCCAAATGTTCTAGTCCAGGACCAGATGTTACTTTATCATGTACTGCACCTCAAAATGCGGTGCGATCATTTCAGGAGGGCGTAAACACCTCGATATTTTAATAGCTCTGGATTCAGCCTTTCCATACATTTATAATGGCAAAATGAAATACATTTGTCCAAGACCCACCAACTTTCTTTGATGGTCTTGAGGTGAGTTTGCTGATTTCATTTATTCAAATTGTTAATCTATTTAATGATATATTTTATCTATTTTGACTTCATCAATTTTGCTAACTTTTTAAATTTATAATTCTTTCTATTGTTATATTAGGTGACGGTTCATATTTTTGATCTTATTTTTTTTTTACCGTGTGTATGTGTGTGTGTATGTATATATATATTATATGTATATATATGTATGTGTGTGTGTGTGTATATATATATATATATATATATATATATATATATATATATATATATATATATATATATAAACAAATAACAGACTGACCAAAATATACACGTACATACTGAAAAGAGTCTAGCAACGGTTGCTAAGCAGTGATTGGGATGCTGAGTAAAATGGGGGCGGGTTCAACACAGTCGTACCAATCGTAACCAATCGTATCGGAAAATGGTTCAGCGTTTTGAAGCGTTTAACACCTGGCTCCATGCTGCCATCTACTGCCCTGTTCAACTTCCTACAACTACGTTTGCCTCGATCCTGATTGTCATATATTGCCATTAAGTGTTCATTTGTGCGAATAAACTTCATTACATCACAAATGTGTTGACATGATCATTAATACATTAAATAAATACACCACTGACGTAGCAGATTTTCCACCTTTACTATGGACAATGAAAATAGTAATAAAATAAACTTCATTTGCCCATTACATTGGCTTCTCATCATGCATATATTATAAACTTCCCAATGATGAAGAGTCATATTGTAACATTTGTGGTAATGGAAATAATTCTAGTATCGAAGAGATGTTATTTGAGTATGATAGCGTTTGGTCACATATCATACATCTCACTTTATTTTGGCTGACTAAATATGAAGGTTATCCTACCCTTATAACCTGGGTCTCTTTCTTGATCCCTCCATTATAAATCGATCTAACTGATGGAGCGGTCTCTGTGATGTTTTCTGTCCATGTACGTGTCACTCAGTCTACCTCTCTCCAGAAAAGCCTCAGGTTAGTTTTTTTTTCCCACACCTTTTTGATCTTCCCCTGGGTAAGTGGGTGTGAATGCATTTGGACACAAAAATGGGCCAGTTAGAAATGTCTTTTTATTTATGGAATATTGTACAAATAATGCATGAACAAGGTAACACACACTAACACACCACCACCATGTCAGTGTTACTGGAGTACTGAGAATGATCCAACCCCCAAAGAATGATCCAACCCCCAAATCCTGACCACTGAAGAACAGGGTAAAAGTGGCTAACAAAGCATCAGAGAAACAGATGGACTACAGTCTGTAACTGTAGAGCTACAAGTACTCCTATATAGTAAACGGACAATGAGCATAGAAACAATGGTCATAATATTTAGATATGACTATATATTAAAATACAACACCCATAACATTGAGACTGCCTGCCTAATGTTGTGTAGGTACCCCTTGTCATAACAGCTCTAACCCATCAAGGCTTATGTCTTGACACCTTTCACAGCCAGCATGAACTCTTACAGCAATTTGTGCTACAGTAGCTTGTCTGTGGGGTCAAACTGACAGTTCACATATTGCCTAATATACCCAACAGCTTGAGGTTAAGGTGCAGCTGTAACGAGACAATCAATATAATCCAATTCACCAGTTTTGTTATGATCGAATATGTAGTCCATCTGTTTCTCTGATGCTTTGAAATGCATTTTAGAGTTAACTTCATGTTTTCAAACATCTAACGTGTTATTTCAGAAACTAACTACTAGCTAACGCTACATCCTTCCAGGCTCAGAATGGAGCAAACATATTCAGATTCATTCAGATTCCGATTCCTTTATTGATCCCAGGGGGAAATTGCAGTTGTTACAGTTGCAGCCATTTATATAAAAGAATAAACACTTTAATAATTTAAAACAATATAGAGAAATTTGCATTATGTACAGGAGATTTAAGTACTTATGAATACAGTAAAGTGGCGGTGATTGTGATAATAAATATGAAACATCTGGTATGATTATGGATGAGTCTTGCACTAAATGTGCTCCTGTGTCTCATCACTGTGTCATAGAGTGGGTGGGAGCCATTGTCCATAATGGCCTGCAGCTTAGACAGCGTCCTCTTCTCCGACACTGCCATCAGCGAGTCCAGCTCCACACCCACAACATCACCGGCCTTGCGGATCAATTTGTTGAGTCTGTTGGCGTCTGCCACTCTCAGCCTGCTTCCCCAGCATGCAACAGCATAGAGGATAGCACCCGCCACCACAGACTCATAGAAGATCCTGAGCATAGTCCGGCAGATGTTGAAGGACCTCAGGCGCCTCAGAAAATAGAGACGACTGTGGCCCTTCCTGTAGAGGGCATCAGTGTTCTTAACCCAGTCCAGTTTATTGTCAATATATACACCCAGATATTTGTAATCATCCACCGTGTCCACACTGACCCCCCTGATGGACACAGGGGTCACCGGTGCCTTGTCCCTCCTCAGGTCCATCACCAGTTCCTTTGACTTTGTCACATTGAGCTGCAGGTGGTTCCACTCGCACCATGCGACAAAGTCCTTCACCGTCGCCCTGTACTCATCCTCAACTCCCTTGCTGATACATCCAACTATTGCAGAGTCATCAGAAAACTTCTGAAGGTGGCAAGTCTCTGTGCAGTAGCTGAAGTATGTGGTGTAGAGGGTGAAGAGGGAGAGAGGACAGTTCCTTGTGGAACCACTCTGTCCGACACACAGTGCTGCAGGCGTACATACTGCTGTCTGCCAGTCAAGTAGTCAACAATCCAGGACACAAGGGGGGCATCTACTTGCATCACTGTTAGCTTATCACCCAGAAGAGCGGGCCAGACGGTGTTAAATGTACTGGAGAAGTTAAAAAACATGACCCTCACAGAGCCGGCTGGCTTATCCATGTGAGCATATACACGGTTGAGCAGGTAGATGATGGCGTCTTCAACTCCCAGGCGGGGCTGATAGGCAAACTGGAGGGGATCTAGAAAAGGCTGGACTATGGGTCGGAGCTGATCCAACACGAGCCTCTCCATGGTCTTCATGACATGAGACGTCAGTGCCACTGGCCTGTAGTCCTTGGCGTCACTGGGTCGTGGCGTCTTTGGAACAGGAACAATGCAGGATGTCTTCCACATCATGGGGACCTTCTGGAGACTCAGGCTCATGTTGAAGACATGTTGAAGTACTCCACCAAGCTGGGCGGCACAGGCTTTAAGCACCCTGGGTGGAACCCCATCAGGGCCTGCAGCCTTGTTTGTGTGGAGTCTCTTCAGTTGTCTTCTCACCTGGTCAGCAGTGAGATACACTGTAGAGGTGATGGGTGGGGAAGGGATGGAGGTGTGAGATAGGCTGTCACGAGAGGGTGGCAGGCCCTTAGGAGGGGGAGGGGGGGTGAGTGGAATGGTCTGCTGAGGACTGGCAGCAGAGGAGTCAGGCTGGGGGGGGACAGAGCCTGCCGTGTCAAATCTGTTAAAGAACAGATTTAGCTTGTTGGCCCCGTCCACACTGACCTCTGCTCCTCCGTTGTTGCTGGACCTGAAGCTGGTGATGGTCCTCATTCCATTCCAGACCTCCCTCATGTTGTTCTGCTGGAGTTTCCACTCCAGCTTCCTCCTATATTTGTCCTTCGCCTCCTTGATAGCTGTTTTCAGTTCCCTCTGGATCGTTCTCACCTCCACTCTGTCTCCAGCTCTGAAGGCCCTCTTCTTCTTGTTGAGGAGAGCCTTAATGTCCTTTGTTACCCACGGCTTGTTGTTTGTTTAACAGTCCTGGTTGAGACAGTGGAGTCCACACAGAAGTTAATGTAGCTGGCTATCTCCATCAGAAATACTGAACTGTTATTTATTAGCTACATACATCTTACTTACCGACATGATTTCACATAACTGACTTCACAGAAGTAAAATCACTTCCACCTCCCAGTCCAACGGGGAAAACAACATGTGCCAAAATTGGGTGTTAAACTAACCTAATAACGTCTAGATCGGCTAATGCAGAAAATGACAGACAGCTCGTTCTAATCTGTGGTTGGCCAATGCAAACTGTGATTGACGGCCAAGAGTAGTTATTTAATTGGTTGACGCAAAAATGGATTGACAGACTCCGCCCCCAGTTCCCTCCCCTTTAGGGTTCCGGTCTGCATTATCCTTCTCCATTCAACGGCTGATTATAGCCTCGCTATGGTGCATATTAGCGGCTCAGTAAACACTTCCAAGCGAATGTTTGGGGTTGATTAAGGATCGTTTTTTGAGGTAAGCCGATGTCAGCTTCGTATTCGCCAAGGTTTCGAAATTCGTCCGCACCTTAGTGTAACTGCAGCAACATTTAAGGAGGAACAGAAAATTCAGATGAGAAGTTGGCGAATAAGGGGTTTGATATATGTGCACGAGTTTATTATTTAAGAGTTTTGGGAGCTTTTGTAGACGCCTTTCTTAGTTTTGTTTTAATAGAATATCACGCACTGGAATGTTCTGAACTCTAGGGACATGCAGGTTAAACAGATCCAGTCCACCAATCTAGTGTTTTCTGGAGACTGCATCTAAAGTGTCTACATGTCTTTAAATCCGTTTAGTAGTCATTCCGGTCTATTTAGCTTGGTTTTTATCCACTTGTAGGGGTTGTATCTTCAGTAATGGTTATAAGATGAGCTCATCAGAGCAGCCAGAGAAACAACGTGCCTAACTACCAAAATCAGCCCTCAGTGGCAGTAACGCTAACCAGTCAGCCCTCAGTGGCAGTAAGGCTAACCAGTCAGCCCCCAGTCTCAGTAATGCTAACCAATCAGCCCTCAGTCTCGGTAATGTGGTTGGTATAGTGTAGTGGGTAACATTCTATGCTGTAGGCTGGGGTTCAATCCTCGTCTGGGCGAACATCCTACACTATAACAATAATTTATAAAGAGGAAGGGAAAGAAAATGGCAATTTGAGTAATATAAAAGATCCCGTTTTCAAATTTACATACACATACTGTATATTATTTATTCATCATGAAATAATGTAATTATACATATTTATCTGATGTTATCTATACAAGTTTATATACAAACCTAATAAAAAATTATTTAGAGTTTGTAGCATGCAAATATAAATATAAAGCAGTGATTTGTAAATTCACTTTGAAAGTTTCAGCTTTTGAACTTGTAGTTCTGAATGTTATTTTTGTAATATATGCTCATTCTGAGTCTGAGGCCTTTTAGGCATTTCACCCTCTAAGGTGCAGAACATCATCACAGGATGCAGAGAATCCAGAGAAACCTCTATGCACAAAGGGCAATGGCAAAAACCAAAATTGAATGCCTGTGACCTCTGATTCCTCAGACAGCACTGCATTAAAAACCGACATGCTTTTGTAATAAATATAACCATATTGGCTCAGGAATTTTTCAGAAAACCTCTGTCAGTAAACAGAGTTCATCCCTGCATGAACAAATATAGGTTAAGGCTCTACTTTGCAAAGAGGAAGCCATATATTTAAAAAAAAATCCACAAACCTTGCTGACTTCTCTGGGCTAAAGCCCATCTGAGATGGACTGACGCACAGTGGAAATGGTCAGACAAGTCTACCTTTCAAATTGTTTTTGGAAATAATGGATGTTTCGTTCTCCGGGGCAAAAGGTAAAGGACCACTTTGACTATTAAAGTTTAAAATCCAGCATCTGTCATGGTAGGGGGGTATTGGTGCCAGTGGCATTGGTAACTCTACATCTGTGAAGGCACCATCAATGCTGAGGTGTGCATCAAATTTTGGAGCAACATGTGCTGCTATGTAGATGACCTCCTTTTCGGGGATGCTGTTACTTGTTTCAGCAAGGCAGCGGCAAGCTGTGTTCTACATGTGTTACAAGAGCATGGCTTTGTAGTAAGAGAGTATAGGCGCTAGACTGGCTTATCTGCAGTCCAGATCTGTCTCCCAATGAAAATGTGATGCATTATGAAGTGCAATATTATGATTACTGAAACGTTAAAAGGAAAGGTGATGTAACACAGTGGTATATGCAATTTTATGGAACATAGCTATATACAACTTTCAAATAAGCATATGTAATTCAATAACACATTGAATATTATTGTGCTGTTTTCAATTAAATACAGGTTTAAAAGTAGTTGATGTCATTGCTGTCTGTTTTCATTTTACCCACTGTTCCAAATGTATAAGTTGGATGTGTATATATGTATGTATGTAATAAGATGTATGCTCGTTTGCCATGCGTCTTTGCGCTGCTTGTTCAATTTCACTGAATAAAAGAGTAGCCAAATAATACATTTTAGATTTTATTAAATGTTATTATTTATAAAAATGACAGTTAAAGTGTGTTTATCAATCCTACTATAAAACTGAAGGAAGGAACTCTATGTGTATACACACACACACACACCCCGCGGCCCTTAGAATATGGCTTTACTTAAAAGCAAAAATATTTTTAGTTATTTTTTTCGGGTCTCAACTAAATACACGCTACACGTAATGTGAAGGTTATTATAAGCTGGCGATGTGGTAGAGGTCCTGTAGGGAGCTCGAGTGGGTGTGGCCTCGATGTGCCGGTCAAATTCCGGGCTTGCTATTGGTTGAGTGAGTGCTACGTACGTTTTGCCCCGCCTCACTTTCTCGGCGTTTGCCTCCCTTTTAAAAAGCGGGCGGGAAGGTTTTGTCTTACTGCTTTCTCTCTGTCAGCTGAGGACGCGCCAAAAGCCTGCAGACATGGTCAGGACGAAAGCCGACAGTGTCCCTGGGTCTTATCGAAAAGGTAAAGTTGTGTTAGAGGGTTATATTAGTAAGAATGGTCATCTCTTCCTCGCGGTGTCGGTAGCTGCAGGGTGCTGCTGTTGGGTTTTATACTTGGCGCGCGCTCCGCTACCTTGTGTGGCTAACGTTCGTGTTAACATAAGACGCTAGCGAGGTTTAGCCAGCAGCGGCTATGGATTAAATATCGATTTACTCCAGTTATTTTATAGCCTGTGAGTAAACTACGCGATAAGTGGCCTTGCTGAAAAACTGTTACTAATTCTTTCTAATCAATGTATTAGTTCGGTGGGAAAGGTTGGTTGAAGTAGCTCTGTCTCCCGCCAATATGTTTGAATAGGTTCACAGCAAAGTAATACGTTATCTGAAGGTCATTAGCTGTACACGATGAAAGAGAAGGAAAAAGAAACGTTTCTCGTTTATCAGCGTACACTCAACAAATGTGTTGAAATGAAACTATGGCAAGTCTTAACTCTGTTACTGAGCCGCTCAGCAAAATTCATGTGACGCTAGATTTGAGTTTTATCATTCGGATTTCTTTCTTGGTCTCGCCCTGTTCTGTGAATATTCTAGTTACCGATGTAAAGAGGAACTAAAGTTAGAAGGCTAGGTTAGCTAACCTAACATTAAGCGGCTGATTAACTGTACGCGAGCAGAAATGGCGCCAGATTGTACAAGATGTGGGCTTTTAAGTTGGGCGCTCAAAGTTTCCTCTGAGCCCGTGTGTTTTTAGTAGGGCTGTATTGCGTTAACTTGTAATAAAGGTTCATCTAACCGGGCTGTCTGTTTTTTTTTAGCGGTCGCTGCTTCTGCGCCCAGGAAATCACTTGGCGCCTCCAGTTCCGCCAACTCGTCGAGCAGCAGCTCTCAAGCGGGAACCCCTGGTAAGACGGAGGCGAGCTTCTCTGCCTGTCTGCCGTGCGTCCTCTGAAGTATGCCGGGATGTTAACCTTTCTCGCCCTGTGAGGAAAATATCGAGCCTTATTCGCCCCCGCTTTTTGTTTTTGTTGTAGGCAAAAACAAGTATGCTGGTGGAAACCCAGTCTGTCCACGTCCTACCCCAAAGTGGCAGAAAGGAATTGGTGACTTCTTTGGTGGTTCCAGCACGAAGCCGGAGAAAGAAAACCAGCACCCTGTGTCTGATGGTGAGGAGGCTGGAGGAAGCGGCATGTCCAAAGCACCCAGAAAGTAAGTTACGTGGCTTTGGTTTAGAAGTCCTAACTCATGGGGTGAAGACTCTGTTTCTGTTTGATTGGTATGGTTTGACTTGCAGATCCAGACCACTTCCAGATGAAGAGGAGGAGGAGGATGAATAAATGAATTTTTTAATGGATTTTTAAAACCATTACATTGGTACACAATGGCTTGAATTGTAAATCTTTGTACATAACTTATTGCAATGTTGCCTTCATTTTTGTACAGAAGTTTAATAAACTTGTCTTTTTCAAGAGTTGCGAGTGTTTGGTGACCTGATTGATGCATTGCGTTTGCATTCAGAAAACACGGCAGTAGACTTGATGGGAATGTATGAGGAATACTTGAAAGGCTGTTCGTGGAAACTGGATTCTGTAGTACTGCTGTGGCTGACTTGGTGCGCTGTTTTATATAAAAATAAAAACTGCCAGTTTTGGACAATTTGCCTGCTCCGATTTGAGCTCTAAAAGAACACATGCATTAAATATCAACCATGAGCTCTGCGTAAAAGGATCAAGCCATTTTTGGCTCAAGGATAAAGCGACATGGTGTTGCTTAAAGAACTGAAAGGAAATGATGCAGAGCTAGAATGGTGTCAATGACCGCTCGAGAGATGTACCTGAATTTCAATCACGTGGTACATCTTTCAGCAAAGTGAATCTGAAGCGACACAGGTAATTAATTCAACCGGAGTGTGCTTGTATACAGTGAGATCACTGTCCTCGAGAGGGCACCAACAGAAAGTGCACTGCTGTAGAATAAGCGCTTTAGTCCAGATTTGACGCGGGGCTGCACTGACGGAGAAACGACTGGAGCTCAGAGTGGTTTGGGCGTTTGGCGGTTGGGAACCACGCCGAGGCGTATAGGACTTGTTTTCTATGCTCTGATGAAGTGATCAGATGGATACCGGGCTGAGCTCAGTTTAATTCATCTCTCTGAAACGATTCCGCCAATGCCTGTACAAAAACATGCCGCTGTTACCCGGATGAGCTCTATAGGCGGCGGTGTTCCGGGACTGTAGGACCCACCGACGACCACAGACACGGGATTGGAGAAAGAAAACAAGTTATTGGTTTTTATTTCACTCCAAGAAGACTATTAAAGGATTGTATCAAGGCCGGGGATGAAGTGATCCTGGCGTCAGTCGGCTTTCGTAGAGTAAGCGTTTGTTTTCATTTCCCAGTGAAACGCTGCTGAAACGCTACCCGAGCTGCCTCTAGCTTGTTGGTCTGCTAACTTGCAAGATGGTAAGCTAGCTAGGTTAACCACTTAAAGACTGGTAGCTAGATTTGTGTCGTTAATGAGAATAAAGGGACAGAAAACCTGCTCGAACAGTATATTGAACAGGCTTACTGCCGATTCATGTTTAATCAGCCAGGTTTCCCCCTCTTTTCCTGGAACCGTGTTCGTGAGTAATGTTTTTGTACTGGCAGTAGGACTAGCTCGGATGATGCGCTGATTATAACTCTCGACGCTGATGCTTGAGAGTTCAGAAGGGAAAACTGTTCGCTGTTGTAGTATAGGCAGTGCTCAGTCCAGGGACAGGTTACCTTGCTAATTACCATTAGTGTTTCCTCTTCATGTCGTAGCTATAACGCTTTGTATATGTCCTCTTCCACCGGGGACCGACTCTCATCCGGTTTGGTGTGTCGAGCCAGTCAGGTTGGATGAATGTTTACAGTTGCATTTCTCGCTTGCGCGTGTGTGATGAGTCCCTTAACAACGAGGCTGAAGTTGGCTTCGTGCTCGATTTTCCCCGCTCCACCTTAGATGGTGCTGCACCCAGAATGTAAGTGCTGCACCATTTAAGGTGGAACGGCAGAATTCGAACAAGTAGCTGGCGAGTAAGATGCTGACTTCAGCTTCGTCCTTTAACCTATGTTCCGGTTTGTTTAGTGCTGTCTGTGGCTCGTATTTTTAGCCAAAGTGTTGTTAATATTCATTCAGACCTTCACACCGTTGAAACCCCAGTTGAACAGTGCGTAGACGTTTTCACATGGTTGACAACGCTGCATTGTATGAAATAATGAACGCATGTCCGTAAATGAGTGATAACCGTGATAACTACTCTACCTGTAGGTTGCCTGTCCCAGGACTGGACTCTGCAAGGTGCGAAGTGGGAACGACCTAGTGCCAGATTACTGCCAGTTGAAAAAAAATACACATGCGGAACAAGAGAATAGTCTTCTTATTAGCTTACAAAATGTCTGTTTACCTTGAAAAAATACCAACGTAAATGAACAAGATTTTGCAATCAAAATTTGGTAGTTTATGTATTTTTATTGTCTTTATTTGAGCCTAATCATGTTAGTCTTGTTGCCCCGGTCTTGTCTGGGTTTCAGTCCAAATCACCGGTCGTCACACTCACCAAAACTACCAAAATGCTTTTAGGCCGTAGCCTAGTTGGACCAGTTTTTCCGTGGACTTAGCCCAACATTGTACAGTTGTGCATTGTGTAGTGGCTGCTGGTCTGTTTTGGTTTTAGTTTTAGTGAACTTGTACAGCCTTTGACTGAAAAACTTTATTTCCCCCATGCATGGTTTACATTGCTGCAGATTGCTTGCTTGATCAGGTTTGAGGATTCCTCATCCACTCTAACACAAGATCAATGTGTAGCAGTAGAGACTCTCACTTAGCCTCATAGTTAAGCTTGTCTTTAACATTATGACACTTTTGGGAAGTATACTCCAGTCTTTTGATGAAGGCAGTGGTGAATTTAACTGTATTCAAAGCTGTGCAGTAGTTTGCTGTAATGGCCAGAGATGGTGGTGGCCTCCTCTACTATGTAAGAGACCCAGGACAAGTGATTGAGCTGCATGTGAATGAAGAAAACTGATTTATCTAACAGGTGAGCCATGCAGTCACGCATGAACGGAAGCTGCTCTCAGTTGGTTTGCCATTGAAATGACCTGAAGCTCACTGTGATTGGAGCCCTAGCTGAACCTTTTAAGGGTTTGAATAATACATGATCTCTCCCAGATTGAGTGTCTGTGTCTTGTATGATCTGTGAGCTGTGTGGTGGTGTGCTGCACAGCTACCTCATGGCAGGGCTTATTTACCAGTTCTGATCAATGGCTCTGAGAATAGCTCTGCATCACTGCCCACCACGCTGACTAATGCCTGTGTTCTGCAGACAGACATAGAAAACCTGCACTTAGCCCAGGATTCTCTTGTTAATCTGAGTCTGGATTGTTTATTGATGCTGAGACATGCCTCAGTGTAGTCATTTTTTCCACTGTTGTAATAGCTACTTTTTAACTTCTTTTTTTTTTTAACTTTTTTACACTTATTTTTAAAGTTTTTCTTTTCAGATCTGGAAAGGCCATATGATTGTATGACTATGAACAGTGCCTCCCCTCTTTAAAGTCAGTATAACCATGACTCGTAGTTGTAGCACTATGATCATCCTGCAGGATATCATTCATAGGAAACCAGTCTAATTTGACTCATTTGCGTCACCTAAAGCACAAACAAAATGCATTGAGAGACTAGTGTGCAGCAGCTGAGGCCCTTGCCCATTATTGTAGTGGGGAAATGGAATGGACAATACTGGGAAATGAGTTTGGATCTGAGGGTGATGGTTTAAAAATCTTCTGCCATGAATTATTTACAGAGTGCTTAATGTAGTGCACATGTTGGAGACATGATTTAATATTTAAAAGGTATTAAATATGCATGGTCAGCATGTTAAAGATGAAGTAAAAATGTTGTTCGTTATTACAGTTGTAAAACTTGTGTACACAAAACTTGCAAAAAGTTCACCAGGAACCTATGAACGCCCGCATATGCATCACAAGTACAGCTTTAGCTTTAGAATATGATTGGAATAAAGATATGAGATGGTATCTTGGCAAGGCTGCAGTGTATAACCTGATTTGTGCATTGGCTCGTTTTAATTTCAAATGCCTTTGTTCAGTTTCATGCTCATTTTTGGAAAAATACAATGGATTTATAGCCAAATATAAGAAGCATGGACACTTCATCAACGCAGTTGTGGGCTGCACTAGAGGGGCGCCAAAACGATGCCGGAAAATTATTTCTAGTCTGCATTTTCTGTAAGAGCTGTTTGTTCAAGTAGGATAATACACCTCAAAAAACAGCACAGCACTAATCAGGCGCCCATCCACTTCTCAAAGTGGTTGAAAGACAGCAGGTTGGTCAGTTTATACGCTTTATTCACCTACGTCACCTTTGTCTACCAAAACGAGACTGTAGGGTACGAAAGTAGCGCTGGACCACTGGGTTCTAGCAAAGCTGCCTCACTGCTGCGTTCCCAAATGCACTTATTCAAAAATAAAGGAATCTAATAGAGGTCAAACCTTCCATAGTTTCCCCAAAGATCCCGTACTTCACCGTGAATAGATTCACACAATCAGAAGAGATCGCCTTTTCAGTTTAAGATGTATGTTACTGTGCTAGCTAAGGCTAGCCATATTAATATTACTCCGCCAGCCAGATGAATGATAGCAGTGAGGCAGCAAGCTAACGTTAAAGCTAAACTTGGTTCTCCAGCTACGACCTGATTAACCCTGAACTGGTTATATTCTCGGTTTAACTTCAAAACGAGTGACATTAGTCAAGCCATAGCTCTTTGTAGTAGCCTGTTTAGCTAGCTAACCTAGCTAGTCAACATTCTAGTTAATATCCTAACCGTGGTAGCCTGGTCTAAAGCTCAGCTCGCTGGTGTCACTAAATCATCTTAAACTCTTAGTTTCTAGCCACATTCAGACACATTCAGCCTGTAACTGTTTTAGTTGAGTTTTCCTTTACATTTCTATTTATTTTGTCCTTTTATTTATTTAATTTTCTGTTTTACCTTTTTATTTATTTTATTCCATACTTTTCGCCTTGTACCTTTTTATTTCATTTATTTCTTCCTTTTATTTATTCTGTCTTCTGTTTTACTGTTTATTTTATTTCCATAATTTACTTTTTTATATAAACTTATAATATAATATAATATGATTATATGATAAGATAATATGTCAAGATAATATGTTTGCATCCACCTCAGAAAGTATGTAGTTGCACCCCTGGCTGGAGGTTAGGAAATCAGCCCTGTAACTGGAAGGTCGCCGGTTTGATCCCCTCAGCCGACAGTCTGTGACTGAAGTGCCCTTGAGCAAGGCACCTATCTCCCAAATTCCCAAAAACATGTGGGTGTTTCACTGCACGGATGGGTCAAATGAGGAGGTCTAATTCCACAATGTGCAAACACAGTTGGCAAAATGGTTCTAAATTTAAAAAGGAAAAAAAAATCAGTATTGCACAAATGTTAATGCTAGTAATTGAAGCTAGGCGTTGACATTAGTCATTCCTACACCCCCAGCATCTCTTAAACATTAAAATGTTTAGCTGAGTCTCTGAGACATTAGTAGTGAGGGTTCGTGTTGCACAAAGCCTTCCTAAAGAGAGTTGGCCTTAGTGCTTTATTGCAGAACAGGACTACACACACACACACACACATACATTTTCTAAGCCGCTTATCCCTCAGGGTTGCGAGGGAGTGCTGGACTATCGGTCAGCGGTCATCGGGCGGAAGACAGGTCGCCAGTCCATCGCAGGGCAGAACAGGACTATCAAAATTAAATGTTACCGGAATTTTAAACTGAGAAGGGCAGTGGGTGCTCAGAATTGTGGTTGAGAAACCTTTTCTAGAAGATAATATAGAAGATATTGTATTAATTATAAGCAGTTTACTACAAAAAAGCCAGTAGTTTTGTTTACTTTTATTTTCGCTTAGTTTTACAGGATATTAGAATCCTTAACTGAGCAAAATGTGTTTAAATACTTTGTCTTAAATGTCTTAAATACTTTAAATATGCAGACATTAAAGCAAGAGCTGATGTACAAAAAATTACTTACTTGTAATCATGTTATGTGCCTAAACATTACTGCAGGGCATTATAGAGAAGTGTTTTCATGATATGTCATTGGGTGAGGTGTTTTGTGACTGACATAAATTAAGTTTTGTGTAGGTAAGTGGAGCGGAGTGAGAAGAGGTCTGGAGATGTATTTTCTACCTTAAAAGTATGTGGGATGAAAAAGTGTTGGAACATGCTATGTGGGGAAAAAATAAGAAGAGCATGTTATTTATACAGTTTCTATGAGGCAGGTTTTCACTGTTTCCTACTTTGAAGAAAATAATTGCATAACAAATTGTCTTAATGTACATGACTAGTGTACAGAATGTCCCTCCTCACTTCTAGGGCAGGCATTTCTTTCCAGCAGTTCATGAAGTGGAGTAAAATTGCTAAAATTGTTCAGTTAACATGGAGAATTCTTGGATGACAAGGCCCTGTCCATATAACAGTGAGGAGTAGGGATCTGTGGGTCGTATACTAATGGGTAGGCCAAATGCACAAACAGGAATGCCAATATGTGTTTCCGCTTCCAAATTTGTGCCAGTGCAGTTTTTAGTTCTGACAGTTTCTCTCAGAAGCAGATGAACCAGTGATCTCCACATTATACAGTATATGGACAAAAGTATTGGGACACACATTACATCCACAAGGGCTTTTATGACATCCTATTCTAAATCAATAGGCATTAATATGGTGTTGGACACACTTTGCAGCTATAACAGCTGGAAAGATTTCTACAAGATTTTGGAGTGTGTCTGTGGGAATTTTTGACCATTCGTACAGAAGTGCATTTTTGAAGTCAGACACTGATGTAGTGTCTGTAGTTCATAAAATTGTCCAATGTCTTGATACGCTGAAGCATTAAGATTTCCCTTCACTGGAACTACAGGGACCAGACCAACCCCTGAAAAACAACCCCATAGCATTATCCCTCCTCCACCAAACTTTACAGTTGGCACATCCAGTCAGGCAGGTAATGCAATTCCTAGAATTGTCCATCAGACTGACAGATAGAGAAGTGTGATTTGTCACTCCACAGAGTATATTTCCATTCCTCCAGAATCCAGTGGCATTAGCAAGGTGCTTGGTGAAGTAAGGCTTGCATGCAGCTGCTCAGCCATGGGAACCCATGCCATGAAATCCCGGCACAGTTTTTATGCTGATGATAATGTGAGAGGTTTTTTTGTGGAGTCAGCGGAGCATTGGTGACTTTTATGCACTATGTGCTTGAGCACTCGGCGACCCCGAGTTGCTGTGGTTCCTAAACTTCCACTTTTAATAAAATCACTCACATATGATCGTGGAATATCTAGGAGGGAAGACATTTCACGAAGTGACTTGTTGCAGCGGTGGCGTCTTATTACAATAGCATGCTTGAATTCAGTGAGCTATTTAGAATGACCCATTCTTTCACAAATGTTTGGCAGACTGCATGGCTTATTTGCTTGATTTTATACACCTGTGGCAGTGGGTCTGAATGACACACTTGAATTCAACAATTAAGAGGCGTGTCTTAATACTTTTGTCCATATAGTGTATGCTTGTCATATAAAAATGAATCAGCTAATTGCAGTCAGCTCATGAAAACAAGCTTCTAACTTTCCCTTCAAACTTTCCTGCATGCAGGTCAGCTGCACTGCATCCCCTGAGCCGTCATGATGTTCCAGCAGTAAGAGGCTGCCGTGTGGTTCCTGATCTCACCGTCCCATGCCAGCAGTCCCAGGCTGAGGCGCTCTCTCAGGGGCCTCTCTTGCTCCCTCAGTGCTCGGGGTCATGGAGCACACACGGGAGAAGGAGGGCGAGCGGCAAGCTCGGAGCAGCAAGGCTGCTCAGGGCCGCAACTCTCGCCCCTCTGGTTCTGGGTCCTCTGGCGTGCTGATGGTTGGACCAAACTTCCGTGTGGGAAAGAAGATTGGATGTGGAAATTTTGGGGAGCTGAAGCTTGGTAAGTTTTATATCTTCTGAAATCAAAGTAGAATGTGATATAATGAGATACGGTTAGCCATAACAAATATTTCATTAGCCAGCAGTTGAAACCAGCAGCTTTGTAATGTGTAAAATGCATGTTAAAGTTAAAACTGGCAACATATACAGTTATATGCAAAAGTTTGGGCTCATCTGGTCAAGTGATGTTTTGTTGAAAACAAGTTAACCCATCCTTTAAAAATAACACACCTCTGCATATTGTAATGCACAGTACTGCTTATTTGCTAAATTTAACATGTTGGGGGAAAAACATGAAATATGGCCTAAGTTATGGCACATTTTATGTTTTGTTTCCAATATAATAATATATATATCGGCATAAAAATAGATATTGTGGACTAAAAGTTGCATAAAAATGCCATATTGAAAGTCAACAAAACATGCCATTTGACCATGAGCGTTCAAACTTTAGCATGCGGCCGTAGGTCACGAGTCTGATAGCTTTAGTGAGATGTGCTTTGCATCTCTGTGTTTAATTTGACTGTTGGTACAGACAGACGTTTTGACATGACACCCAAATTTAATGGCCATGAGGAACATAAGTGTGCAGTTGTGAATTTAAAACAATTGTTTTGATTTGCTTAAATGCTTTACGTACCAGAGATCTTCCTTCTTTACAGTTTGAATGTTCCAGCCATTGCAGGAGTAAAAGGATTCTTTCTGATAGGCTATTTGAATAGATTGAGTAGAACAATTTGTACTTAGCTGATGTACAAAACTGTTTACATTGTCCTCTGATATATTCTTCCTGTGTAGTTGAAGCATGGTTGCCTGTGATGTATACTGAGATTTGTGTGATTTTTGGAGCTACTAGTGGTGTTGGCGGTATTATTTTTGAGCATGACACCTTCTCAAGTGTGATTCATCATGGAAAGATGGCTGCACACAGGTCTAAGAAGCATAAGGAAGTGGTAGAGAGTGATTATTTTCTACTCTGTCATTTTGCCTGTGTTTTATTTCATGAAACAGTTCTCACAGAGTTTCATATATATGTAAAACATTTGAAACAGGACATTTATTGAACTATGTGAGCAGATATTTTGAAGATGCATTATAGGCTTAAATGCAGTGATCCCCAATTCTAGTCCTGGAGATCTGATGCACTGAACAGTTTGTTTTATCTCTGATCTAAAGCACTTGAACCAACTCATCAGCTATAAAGCCATTCATGAGGGGTGTTGGTTATTTTAGAACAGGAAGAACAAAAATGGAGAGAGCATGACATCCCCAAGACCACCCTTAATCTGAATAACTTTTTGTTACTACAAGCTAGTAATAAGAATTCGTACAGTTTAGAATTTAGCAAAGTTTTAAACGAGAACTTTCAAGACGTGACCATGGCACTTTATTAAAACATTTTAGCTACAAAAATTTATTTTAATACCAGCCATAACCCAAAGCTTTTCAACCTCAGTCATTGACCATGACAGTTTTTCTCTCTACTTTCTTCCAGGTAAGAACCTCTACACCAATGAATATGTGGCAATAAAATTGGTAAGTAACGTCTTCCTATAAAGCAGAAGAAATAGTCTGGAAACTCATTGCAGCCTTTAAATTTGTACACAGGGCTTTCTTGAACATGCTTTAAATCTCTGATGGTGTTGTTTACTATCATGTTTTCCCTAACATCATGTTAGGGTAAACAAAGCTGAGTGCTTGAATTATCTAGGAAAAATTGCCAGTCAGACTGCAATTAAAGTCAATATCTCTAAACGTTTAATTTGTCAAGAGTTATTTTGAGTCTATTTGCTAATAGTAACATACCACAAATCTGTGTCATGTCATCTGCAATACTTAGTTGTTTACAGAAAAATTCTGTAAAATTAAAGTCAGTGTGACTTAAACCCCCAACTGGACTAAGACTGATTTTGGATTGTGTCTCAATGTGTCTGTTTTGTGATTGCTATCAACGAACTAGCTAAAGCTGGGTAGATTTTGAAAGAAATGTTTGATGTCCCTTTAAATGAAAATCAGTTATAGAGAGAGTATTATGCTGTTACACGGATATTGGATGTGAATGTGAAACTTGAGATGACAGATATAACCCAGGTTGTCTGATAACATGAGTAAAGTATCTTACTATGGATATGTCTCTTGAAGGACTTTTTTCTTATTTTAGTGCACTAGTTCCTGCTTGAAGGCAGTTCAGGCATATGTCTTGGGGAGGGGCCAGTACATCCTTTGTTTTATGGTCAACACAGTGCCTCATCATCCTTTAAAATTCTCATACCTCTTACTTGCTTCATGCAAGCAGGGTGATCCAGAGAGGAAACTCTGTTATGCCATCATAGAATCGGGGTTACTTTTGTAATAGAAAATTGACTTTCCAGCATTTATTTCCAGTATTTCAATCTGTGATAAACTGACTTTCGAATCATCAGTACTGCTTACCTCAAAGACCAACAGCAAAGCTAAATTAATTGTCCATTTGTTCTAACATGAACAATTCCGGGTCTACTGGTTGAGTACCACTCCCAAGACAAGTCTCTACAGTACTCATTGGTGTAGGTAATATCCAGTTTCCTGGATATTGGAGTAACTGTTGTAGACTAAAGCAGTCTCTACTCACTGTGGTAGGTGTTGCTTAGTAATATTTTCACCAGTATGAGGCTTTGCCAAAGACACAGACGTCTGATCACTCCTTCTAAAGCCATCTGTTCTGTCTATGTAAACAAGTGTTTTAAAATAGTTTTCAGATACATTGCATTGCACATACATTGCAACTAAGGGGAGCTGCCTCCGTGTGAATTTGTTCTAAGGATGTGAGGCCATTACCAAATTTTCCAACTAGCAGAAAACCGCTCTCAAGCTCACCATTCCAGCCAAATCCAGCAGCAGCAGAGTCATCTTTGCTTCTTTCTTATAGACTAGTTGTGGCTCTCAGCAGCAGCTCATGACCAGGCAGACTAGCTTGGCATAATAACCTGATCCAGACATTCTTAAGAGATAGATGAGCAATGCACTCACAGGAGCTCTGAGGCTGATACCTCAGCCCAAGGCAAGCAGCACACAGTGCAAGTGTCTGTAGCTGTGTGAAGTTATATTTATATATAAAACACACACACACACACACACACATAAAAACTCAGAGCCAGCCAAAGACATCAAATAGGTCTTTAATTGAGATTTAACATTGTCGATGTTCCTGAAAGACCTAATGAGTTGTAAGAGACTATTCCACCTAGGAACAGCCATGTAGGAGGCATATTCACCGTTTCCATTTAAAATGGTCCATGGCATATACAGGAGAAATTGTTCACATGATCTAGGGTTTGGAATAGTATTCGAGGATGTCTGTGATATATTGTGGTGCTGATACCTGTAATGCCTAAATAACAAACAAAAGAACCTTAAAGTCTGTACCATAACCAGCTGTTAGGCCAGGATCGGCGAGATGTGGTCTTTTTTGTACATGAAATCTTGTAGCTTCAGCACATCCACAAGGGCAACTTCTTGGTCTTCTTTGATCCACATCCACCATTGCAAGCAACTACAAATAACCTTTTTAGAAGCTATGCTTGGCAGGCTAACTAAATGCTAACTGACAAGTTACTAATTTGGATGAGTAGTTGTGCTGTTTGGGTATAAGGTGTCCTACGAGTGTGCTCTTTGGGAGTAGTTCAACAAGATCTCTTCCTGTGGCAACAAAATGAGGTCAGCACACCACTGCAAGATCCAGCAAGTTAGGAACCAGTGATCAGCTTGTTAGCAGGAGCTGTGAACTGTTAACCTAAGCTGTTTTGAGGGAGGGCTTGCTAATTCAAAGCAAGACAAGGTTTGTGATTAACGATGAAACTGTGTTGTCAGTCCAGTCTAGTATGAGCCCATCCACAATGCATGTTTCACATGCTAGCAGAACTGATCAGAATATTACAGCAAAATGTCTGAGGATTGCATGGAGAGGTGTACTAAATGCTTGAAACGTTTCTGGGAGAATGGCACATAAAAAATGTAGTTGTGAAATCCCTGAAGTGTAATGTCAATACTGCGTCTCTTTCTTATCATACAGGAGCCTGTGAAGTCGAGGGCACCTCAGCTACATTTGGAGTACCGGTTCTATAAAACTCTGGGCAGCACAGGTGAGCAGCATGTTTTTCTCTATCTTGCTCTTCATTTTAATCTCTATTTTAATTATATTTTAATATGAATGTGAATCTTCTACTTTACAAACGATATTCACAAGTATGGCGGTGAAGGTACAACCCCAATTCCAATGAAGTTGGGACGTTGTGTAAAACTTAAATAAAAACATAATACGATGATTTGCAAATCCTTTTCAACCTATATTCAATTGAATACACTACAAAGACAAGATATTTAATGTTCAAATGGATAAACTTTATTGTTTTTTGCAAATATTCACTCATTTTGGATTTGATGCCTGCAACACGTTCCAAAAAAGTTGGGACAGGGGCAACAAAAGACTGGGAAAGTTGAGGAATACTCAAAAAACACCTGTTTGGAACATTCCATAGGTGAACAGGTTAATTGGAAACAGGTGAGTGTCATGATTGGTTATAAAGGGAGCATCCCTGAAAGGCTCAGTCTTTCACAAGCAAGGATGGGGTGAGGTTCACCACTTTGTGAACAACTGCATGAGCAAATAGTCCAACAGTTTAAGAACAACGTTTCTCAATATGTAATTACAAGGAATTTAGGGATTTCATCATCTACAGTCCATAATATCATCAAAAGATTAAGAGAATCTGGAGAAATCTCTGCAAGTAAGTGGCAAGGCAGAAAACCAACATTGAATGGCCGTGACTTTTGACCCCGCACTGCATTAAAAACCGACATCATTCTGTAATGGATATTACCACATGGGCTCAGGAACACTTCAGAAAACCATTGTCAGTGAACACAGTTCGTCACTCCATCTACAAGTGCAAGTTAAAACTCTGCCATGCAAAGCGAAAGCCATATATCAACAACACCCGAGAAACGCCACCGGCTTCTCTGGGCCCGAGCTCATCTGAGATGGACTGATGCAAAGTGTAAAAGTTTCCTGTGGTCTGATGAGTCCACGTTTCAAATTGTTTTTGGAAATCATGGATGCCGTGTCCTCCAGGCCAAAGAGGATAAGGACTGTCCGGATTGTTATCAGCGCAAAGTTCAAAAGCCAGCATCTCTGATGGTATGGGGGTGTGTTAGTGTCCATGGCATGGGTAACTTGCACATCTGTGAAGGCATCTTTAATGCTGAAAGGTACATACAGGTTTTTCGAACAACATATGCTGCCATCCAAGCAACGTCTTTTTCAGGGATGTCCCTGCTTATTTCAGCAAGACAATGCCAAGCCACATTCTGCACGTGTTACAACAGTGTAGCTTCGTAGTAAAAGAGTGCGGGTACTAGACTGGCCTGCCTGCAGCCCAGACCTGTCTCCCATTGAAAATGTGTGGCGCATTATGAAGCGCAAAACACAACAACAGAGACCCCGGACTGTTGAGCAACTGAAGTTGTACATCAAGCAAGAATGGGAAAGAATTCCACCTACAAAGCTTCAACAATTAGTGCCCTCAGTTCCCAAACGCTTATTGAGCATTTTCTTAAAAGGAAAGGTGATGTAACACAGTGGTAAACATGCCCCTGTCCCAACTTCTTTGGAATGTGTTGCAGGCATCAAATTCAAAATGCGTGACTAATGAGTGAATGCAAAAAACTATAAAGTTTATCTGCTTGAACATTTAAATATCTTGTCTTTGTACTGTGTTCAATTGAATATAGGTTGAAAAGGATTTGCAAATCATCGTATTCTGTTTTTATTTAAGTTTTACACAATGTCCAACTTCATTGGAATTGGGGTTGTAGTTTAGACAGTGTCTGATCAGCAACAGTCTCCTGAGATATTGAGCTTCAATCTACATGCAGTACAAGTACAGCAGTCTACACAGACTAAAGACACTTATTAACTGTCAACACTGTTAACACTGGTGTGTGTGTGTGTGTACACACAAAATCGTATACAATGGAGTATCCAGCGTACAATTACTGTGTGCTGTACCGTGGTTACATGAACACCAAGTGGTTAAATTTGTAGTTGCATTCTCTTGAATGTGTTGCATGCAATATAGTATGAAGATGGCTGCAGGGACTATTTGGCCAGAGTAGTTCATTTTTAGTAATGAGGACTGTGTCTTCATGATTCACTCACTAGTTCTGCATGTAGTGAATCAGTACATACTGGCTAGGTCCTTGGAGGTGTGACCATTGAGAAACAGAATGCAAAAACAGTGTGCAATGACAAAGTGTAAACAACATTGACTGGGAAGCTTATCCACTGTGCTGTGCTTGGCCATGCTGTCATTTTGGATGTAATATTTTAGTTTTTTCATGAACAGTCATATTTTGTTTGCACTGAGGCACAGATACAACTGTGTGTCAGTCACGTATAGACCTGTTCAGTGCATTTAAGGTGATTAACACTGGTAACATAAATTCTAATTTCTGTTAGCAATGCTTACATCAAACTAACCATGGTTCACCTAAGCAGTTCATAGCAGCTGTAGCTAAAGCATAGTCAACTAACAACTGAATAGATATTACAACTGATTCATTCAGTAAAAATGTATTTCTTTGTCAAATTAATCAAATGAATAAATAAAGTGCAATACTTGTGAAAAATAGCTTGTTCACTTGTGTTATTACATGAAATACGGTCAGGGAACAGGCATAATAAACAGTCGATGCTCAGTTTTTACAGGGCATGGTGGGAACGTCATAGCAGTAAGATATTGAAGTTAGCGCTAGGTGAGCTGCTTGACTAAGCACAGCTGCACACTGCTACCAGTTAGAGGCTTTTTTTTGGCTACAACTCTATAATAATAACATCATATCATTGATGTGGAAAATACATCTACCAGCCACTTAATTTAACTAAAACTCGTGGTAGCTACGCTCTATTCTGTTTTACATACAGCAGCACTTAGTAGTTCTATAGTCCTTCTGTTTCTCTGCATCATTTGTTAACTCCCTTTTACCCTGTTCTTCAATGGTCAGGACCCCCACAGAGCAGGTACTATTTGGATGGTGGATCAACACTGCAGTGACACATGTGGTGGTCACGTGTTAGTATGTTTTTTGCTTTTACAAGTGGACCGGACTCAGTAGTGTTGCTACAAGTGTTGTAACCATCCTGTGAGCCTCAGGTTGAGAACCAGTATCGTAGAGATCTGTGTTTCTGAAGATGTAGGGCCCACTGCCACAGGATGGAATCTGTTATTTTGTTTTTTTGGAAAAAATGCAATAAAGGGCTTTTGACACATGCCTGCTTCTCTCTCACTATCAGTATGTGTCACTGTCTCACACACTCCCTTCTTGGAACCGCAGGTGCCAAAGTGCAGCTGTCTTCCTGTAGTGTTGATGAGACACATGCTTGTCCTCTTGTAGAGTGTTTGTGTTAATGCGTGTGTTCACATGTACATGTGTATATTAGAGAGATTGGCTTGTTGTTATCTGTGAGTATCAGTATGGGGCTGATAGAAATTGCTGGACTAGATATTGGAGGGGAAAAAGAACAAATCCGTTCTGTAGCAAATCTATCCTGAATTAGCACACCGTCACTGTGTGTGTGTGTGTGTGTGTGTGTATAATACACATACACACACGGGGTGAGTCAAGTCACAGGACAGTTTTATTTTATTTTATTTTTTCTGCTGTCAAAAGCCTCCACGATGCAAAGCTGAAGGGGGTGTTTGTTGCAGATTTTCTCAGCATACACAATTTGTTTGAGATGACCCTAAAGATAACAGTCGATAAATAAAATAAAACCTGTCCTGTGACTTTTGACTCACCCTATATATATATATATATATATATATATATATGTATGTATGTATATATGTATATATATGTGTGTGTGTGTGTGTGTGTGCATCTATGTGTGTGTATGTATATACATATATGTGTGTGTGTGTGTGTGGAGGATGTGGGGGCTCTCACAGCTGTTTATACCTGTATCTTGGTTTAGTATCAGTCTCATATGTAGTGTATCTGCAGTAGCACTTTGATAACATGAGCTCTGTCTGTGTGTTAGATGGAGCCTAGTGGTTATTCCTGAGTAGTGACTATCATTTTAGGTCATCATTGGGAGATTTCATCTCTGTGCATGCTGAGAAGAACAGGAAGTTCTGTTGAGCACAGGAAGTTTAGCTTAATTTCGTGGCTTTGCTGTGAAATGCAGCTGTCTTTGAGAGACACCAGCACATTTCCAGAACTTCGCTGTTTATTTGTTTGTTGGTAGATATGTGCGTGTTGTGTGTGGAAGGTTTTACAGGGAATGACCACTTAGTGCTGAGCATGAATGTTACAACTGTCATCCCTGTGTATTCACACACATCCATGCTGCTCTCATCTGATTTCCCCTGTTTATAGCTGTTGACTGCATGTGAAGTGCTGTGCAGCATTTCTCTAGCGAGTCATGACTGATCCATGATCAGTGCGGTTACACTGAGTGAGGCTTTCTGTCTTTGTCTTTTTGTGTCTTTCTCTGTATTAAAATGGATGAACAACTCTCTGTAGTGTATGGTGTACATTAAGCACTGTTTCCCTAATATGGATATTGATCTGTCTCACACACACACACTCACACACACACACAGTCTCTCTCACATATAGACACAGACACTTCCTCTCTGAGTTTTAATTTATCCTAGTCCTCTGTAACCTGATATTTTTTTCTCGTAAGACGTTGAAAGATTCTCAAGCATTTAATGAAGGACAGTCTGGCTCTCTGACATTGAATGAAAACATCATACACTCTCTCTCTCTCTCTCTCTCTCTCTCTCTCTCTCTCTCTCTCTCTCTCTCTCTCTCTGTCTCTCTCTCTGTCTCTGTCTCTGTCTGTGTGTCTCTCTTTCTCTTTATCTCTGTCTTTCTGTCCTCTCATTCTTCTTCTCTCTGCTTCTCACCCTCTCTGTCTGTTTCCCTCTCCTTCTCTCACTCTCTTGCTCTCTCTTTCGCTCATGTACCAATCAGCCAGTGAAATCAATGATGTAATGCAGTAAAGCTTACATGTCAGAAATAATCTTTATTAGAAGCTCAATATTAATTCTGGGAATGTGTGTCAGTCAAGATTCAGCTAGAAGATTTTGCACACAGTGTTGCTGATTGGTTCGAATTTGGTGTGGGACGAGTTACATAATTCTGTTGTTTCCAAAAGCCTACATGCTGCGCCTATGATTCAGGCAGAACCTGGTGAACTCTCCCAGATGATTAATGCTGGAATAGGGTGATTTACTGACACCAGAACTGTCATATGGTGATGTATAAATCAGTGATTCAGCCTTTAGGAGTACTTAGATTGATCGTGCGTGTGTGTTTTAAGGAATGATCTGATCAACGCTTTAAAAGCAAGAGTAGTTTCTGTTTCATTATTGCCCACCTGAGAGTGGAGCACCCACACTCAGTCCCTCCTGATATACCTCACTCATTTTGAACAGAGTTTCTCTTCAGGACATTTAGACCTTTTAGAGATTCTGGTTTTGTTATTATTAGGCTCGAGATAACATACGAAACCTTTGCAAATGATATTGTGTCCTTTTTTTTGTCCTGTACTGTCTGTTCAGTGCACATCTGTAATAAGAAATACACCAACTAATTGGGAGAAATTCTTGTAGAGTGTAGTGAATAGAATTAAAACAGTTTTTATCTGTTTTACAAGTAG
The DNA here is from genome assembly GCF_015220715.1 of Pygocentrus nattereri. Classification (NCBI taxonomy): domain Eukaryota; kingdom Metazoa; phylum Chordata; class Actinopteri; order Characiformes; family Serrasalmidae; genus Pygocentrus; species Pygocentrus nattereri. The sequence continues at coordinate 29,289,785 of NC_051221.1, read as the reverse complement.
CATGTTCTGTTGGTACTGCCAGTAATGACACCCAGTTGACAGATAGCATTCCATTATCTAAATTTATGCCAGCTGCTATAAGCCAGTAGATGTGTTTTGTGGGTTTATTTTTTTAATGAATTTTTTAAATGAATGCTTGTCCTTTGTGTGTGTGTGTGCGTGTGTGTGTGCATGTGTGTGTTTGGGGGTGGAGTGCTAAAATGCAGCAGTGTTTATGTTCGCACTTAATTCTTCCAGTCTGTATTATAAAACAGAAGGTGATTTCAGCTGCGCACATAAACATGACTGAGAACTTGTCCAGTGTGATTCACAGAAACCTTTCTCTGGGCTGCTCTGAATCATTTCCTGTCATTTAATGGTATATTTGATGACTGGGCTTTAAAAGAAAATTACTTTTTTTTTTTGGAGTGGTTATCCTTCTTACAACACAGGTTAATGTGCCTGTCTGCAATAACAGGATTCCAGTGACATGCTGGAGCTGTGGACAACAGTACTGTAGCAGGCCCTCTGCAAGCATACATATTTATGCAGGAATTTCATGGTAATTAAATGGAAATGGTATCAACACTAGGAGTTTAAATCCCATCAAGACTGATGCAACAGTTCATCTCAATGAGACTGATTACAATTCATGCAAAAATGACTGGAGGGCTCATATTTGAACAGAACATGATCGATCACCACAAAGTTGAGTAAAGTATCATCATCTGTTGATTTTACAGTCACTCTTTCAGTTTTCCCCAGCGTACTTTGTATGTTTCTAGTGGCAAACAATTGGTGTAAACAAAACTTTGCCCCTCGTCTGTACATGGCTGCTATTGCATAGAAGTGATACAGCATGGCAAGTGGAGCGTTTCTGCAAGGGTTTGAAGTTCAAGCATTACCTAGCAGGGAATGCTGTAATGTACCGGGTTTGAGTGTGGGTTAGTTCAAAGAACAGGAGAGTCCTTTGAGTGAAAGTGTAAAGCAGTGCCCAGGATTTAGCTAGTACTTAGGGTTCAGGTGCTTTAGCAAATCATTTCCTCAACCAAGTACTAAATAGATAGTGAGTTTAATAAAGCTCTTAAGGAAGCTTATTCCTTTTTCATAACTCCACAACTATCCAATCACTCAATTAACTCCTCCCAAATTAAATCCATATTAAATTTACATACTTTACATTTTTGGCTAAATTAGTCATTAAAAGATAACGCAAATTCTCCGTGTCTCTCCCTCTCTCCATCTCTCAGTGGAGGGCTTGCCGCAGGTCTACTACTTTGGCCCATGTGGGAAGTATAATGCAATGGTTCTGGAGCTGCTTGGTCCCAGTCTGGAAGACTTGTTTGACCTGTGTGACCGAACATTCTCATTGAAAACAGTTCTCATGATTGCCATTCAGCTGGTGAGTATGTTTGTTTTTTGTTTTGTTTACACTTAGTGTATGAAGGTGGTTGGCGCTTTCCTCCGAGCACGTTCAGCTGTCCGGTGACGTTGCATGAGCGGCAGGTAAAAAATAGATGCGGCAGTGCTTCACAGCTCTCGGGGGAAGCCTGTGCTACCCTTCCCCCTCCTAGCATTGGTAGTATCATGTGATTGGGGGAGTCCAAACTAGCAGGTGGAATTGGAGACGACTAAAGACTAAATTGGGGAAAAATTGGATGAAAATCAAAAAAAAAAGAGAGAATAACTTGACTATCCTTCTCGTCTCACACCAGGGCCAGTCGTGTATAAGTTAAATGAGCAGTTTCCAGTCTCACTTATGATTACAACTATTTAGTGTTTTCCTGCTTTAAAACAATGGACTTCTCTTATAAAGGGCTTGATAATTAGTTATAGAGGTCAATCAGGTATGCAGGTATGTTGGACAACTAAAAGAATTTTGTAGAGTATGTCTTCCTCAACTCTGGGAAACACTGGATTTCCTCTAAAGTAATTTCCTAGTAGTCCCTCACACATGTACCCATTTGTTATGATCTAACAGAAGTGTTTACGTCTCCATTATAAAATGAAATTATGATATACATTTGAAAATCTAATCCTAATAACCCTCTGCTTTACCCTTGCTAGTTCATTTGCCTAAACCTCACTCAGATTGTTGAATGATTCCTCCGTGTTGTTTTTGTGTGTAGATAAGTCGGATGGAATATGTGCACTCAAAAAACCTCATCTACCGGGATGTCAAGCCAGAGAACTTCCTCATCGGTCGTCAGGGCAGTAAAAAGGAGCACATCATCCACATCATTGACTTTGGACTGGCGAAGGAGTACATCGACCCAGAGACGAAGAAACACATACCTTACCGAGAACACAAGAGTCTAACTGGCACAGCGCGCTATATGTCCATCAACACGCACTTGGGAAAAGGTATACACACACATATAAGCCTGCTTAAAGGCTTTCCTTGATTGTGAATACCTGTGATATATTTTCTTTTTAATATGACATGGATCATTTAGTCTTACTCAACTTTTTGACCTTTTCTCAGAGCAAAGTCGACGAGATGACCTAGAAGCACTCGGTCACATGTTTATGTACTTCCTGAGAGGAAGTCTGCCATGGCAGGGCCTGAAGGTGAGTGTGTTTCCTCACACTAATTTTCAGCTCATTAGATATTTCTTGAAAGAAAATTTTAATAATAAAGAATAGTTTTTTAGGATTAAGATAAAATTAAAGATCTGAGAATTTGGGGTTTTTTTTTTTTTGGTCCAACAGGCTGACACACTGAAAGAGCGTTACCAGAAAATCGGAGACACCAAACGGAACACTCCCATTGAGGTTCTCTGTGAGAACTTCCCAGGTATGACTGGACTCCTCTGTTTAGCATTTGAACACCTACCTTTCACATTCTTTCAATCTTCTTGAAATTAAGTCAAAACCTAAACCACTTGCATAAAACAGTGTGCGCTGCTCAGTTAAATGTTATTTTATGTATATGAAGGAACAAGAAAAGCAGTTTAACAAATGTGGACAGATGAAACGTTAATTAAAACATGAGATTCACAGAATGTTCAGGAAATTTGCACTGCAGTATTGTTGAGAGAACTGTTTGTATATGAAATTACACTTTAACAATAGCTAACATCATATTGCAATACTGTAATTTAAATATCAGAATTCCCACACGTCCTGGAAAACCTGAAAATGTGTAGACTAGTTTCCCAGTTTTGGATATGCCAAGAAATTAAGAAAATGGATAATCTGTCCTAAAATATTAGTTTCTGGAAAAGTGTAAAGTTGAGATTTTATATTTTAGCATATTCTTTCATGCATATATTTCTCTCATAATGCCCACTGTCTGTTGGTACCTACTGTAGTCTGGAATAGTAGTGTTGCATGTGGATGGATACATGGACGCTGTGTCAGAGCCCTGATGTAACAAGGCTATATTAACACATGGCAGCTTTTTGCAGTATCTTGTTCATTTCGGATGGTTTGGATGAACTTGTGATCAAATGATGATTGCTTGAGGATGGTGGTTTGTGTGTGTCAGTGTACCAGTAAGGTCTCATTAGAGGCTGTATTATTGGCTTTAATAAGAATACTGTGCATCATTTTAACATGAGCTTTTGTGTGCAACAGCGGTCATGTATACAAGTCATGGAAATTGTCCTGGAATTTGTCCTGGAAAAAGATTTATGAAAAAAAAAACTGTGATCCCTGTCTTATGTTGTCCAGACCTAGAAAAGGGCTGTTGTATGTCTTTTTGTAATATCTTTTCTTTGCCTCTGTAGAGGAGATGGCTACATACCTGCGCTACGTGCGGCGGTTAGACTTTTTTGAGAAGCCTGATTACGATTATCTGAGGACTCTCTTCACTGAACTCTTTGAGAGGAAAGGATATACATTTGACTACACGTATGACTGGGTTGGGAGACAAATAGTGAGTATTCACTGCTTTGGTTAATTAAATGTTAAAGATTATGTTTTTTTTTATCCAGTTTTGCAGAGCTACCTAGTGCTATGTATTTCATTTCATGGCTGTGAATTTCTGTTTGTTTCTCTCCCAGCCAACACCAGTTGGGTCAGTTCCTGTGGATTCAGGAGCCTCTGCCATCACCAGAGAGACCCACACCAACAGAGAGAGACCATCACAACATCAGCCATTGCGTAACCAGGTATACAGCACCATTCAAACATGCTCACTTAAAGAGGGATCTACTCCAGAAACTGTGAAAATAAGTGCAAGATGTAAGAATTTAAGGAGACAGACTGATAAAATACCTTCTCGTTTGTGTAAGGTATTAAATAGATTGAGAAGAGAGTGAGGCAAAAAAGCAGTGGAATCATAAAGACAGCCCTGGAGAGAGAAATTAATTTCCATCCTGGAGAAGCTCCAGCCCCCCCACCCCTTTCCTCTAGCAGCTCTACTGCATGCTGATTGGCCAGGCTGATGGGCTCTACTCTGATTGGCTAAGCTGGAGTGGTGCTACTCTGTCTGTCCTGTGGCTTGTCTGGCTGATCTCAGACTGCTCCTATACTACTGACATCACACAGCACTGCACCTTGGCCTGCATTTATAAAGTATCTCAGAGTGCTGGCCCAGAATCAGTGATGCCTCTGACTGTACTGACATTAGTCACTGTGAGCTGCACTATGTAAACTGATCCCTACTTGGAGAGAAAGAAGGAAAACGAAGAAAAAAAGAGAGAATGGAAAGAGAAGGAGGCAGAGATAAGAGAGGTGATGGTTATAAAGGAAAGAATGAGGAGAAAAATGAAGCGAAGCACTTCTGCCTGGTAGAGGCATCTGTCACTGCTAGGAAGCGTCCTCTGTTTCCATGTGCTTCATGTGTGCCCCTTAGTGGAAGGGCATTCTGTCACTTTAGGCAAAAGTCTTTTAGACTAAAATTGATTAGTTTTACATGGTTTTACTTTAGCCCATGGGGAGATAGGGTAATGTTATTATTACTGTTGTTTCTCCGTGATTTTAGTCCTGTCAGACACCAGAAATCAGGAGCATTTTAGTGCAACACCAATGCATAAATCATGTAGCACCATAATTTAAAGTAATTTAGACCAAGATTATCCTGTGTAAAAATAGTTACGTCTGAATAATAGTAAAAACTCCTGGTTAAAATTGAACCATGTACACTACCCAGTCCAGTGACAGCCTTGGAATATGCTAATATCACAAGAGCAGATGGATGGATTATGCGTTGTTCTGGGTTGACTGAGGAAGACAGAGTCACTGGAGCGGTGCTGGGGATTTAAGCCTGAGAGAATGGATGAAAGATGGATGAGTCATACTGAGTATTAGCCCTTGCATCATTGTATGTTTTAGTGCTTATGAGCTCTCCTACATGCTGTACAGACACATGCCACTAGTGTTTGCCTTTCATGTTCTTTTCAAGTTGATCGGAGTTATTTTAACTGTTTTTTTTTTTTTTTTTCTGTGTTTTGTCACTCCCCCTATCTTTTGTCTCATAACCTTGTTGCTCTTGCCACATAACTAACACCGCTCTGCCTTGCCTCTGTCCCCTGTGTTGGTCTGTTTGCTCTCTGTGTGCGATGCATGGCTGCCTGCCTCCCTTCTCTCTCTCTCTCTCTCTCTCTCTTTTCTCTCTTTCTTTTCTCTCTCTCTCTCGCTCGCTTGTCCTATCTCCCACTGGCTATTACTTTTGTGTGGGGTAGACGGCCAGCTCGGAGCACAGGGGAGCATGGGATGTGCAGCCTCTTCGGCAGACCAACCTATCCTACCTGAGCTCGTATCTGGCCGCTGACCGGCATGGGGGCTCTGCACAGGTACAGCGAGGATCTGGACACACCACGGCCCTCACCTCACCTCGCCTCTGCCACACTACAGCGCCTCACACGCTATTCCCTTTGCACAAACGCAGCAGTTCTGTTTACGCTCTTCATTTTTCCCTCATCTTGGCACCAGCTAAGCATTAGCTTTATTTTATTTGACCAGCTCATGAATGGACAGCACTGTTATTCATGACAGGGCTTCAGAGGAGCGCAAAAGATACTCACTGTTTATTAAAGGAAGTAGTTTGACAAAAAATCTGATTTGCACTGTTTTCCCTTTATCTCATATGTGTTTGATTTGCCAAGACATGTTTGTTGTCTGGAATTTAGCATGTTTGGTTTTGTACTGGAGTTTCCAATTACCTTGCTCACATGTATGGGCAACTTTTGTTGTACTTTTGTCAAATTGGACAGTGCTTAGTGGGGCTTAAAGGAAGGTTTCTGCATTAAGTCACTGAGATGTATTCAAAGTAGCAGCAGAGTAACAGAAATAAGGCACTCAGTAATAGAAACGGGTAATAGTAATTCAAAGTAGTTTGACAATATCACTAAGATTCTCTAGAACAGAACATTTCACATCAAACTAATGCCTTTATTATCATGTCAGCCATTTAATTGTGCAGAAATTTTGAAAATTTTTACTTGTTAGCAACGTTAGCTTTGTAGCTCCAGGGCAAGACTAAACAGTAAAACTTTGGACACCAGACATGTTTTGGCTGATTGACTTCATTTGGAGTAACTCAAACTTTTAGAATAATATTTTTACTCAACTATTCCTTTTAAGTTATCTGTTAGTTTATGAACTTGGTTTTCCTTTATTGGAGAAAAGTATAGTTTTAAGTTTATCTTTGATTACTGTTATCAAGGCAATAATAGGTGGAAACAATGCCAACAAGATCATATAATGTTCCTTTTCTAATTATGTGAAATCCTTTTTCTGATTGGCTAAACTTCTGTTGCAGGTGGTCAGCTCAACCAATGGGGAACTGAATGCAGATGACCCTTTAGCAGCCCACTCCAATGCACCAATAACAACACAAGCAGAAGTGGAAGTGGTGGATGAGGCTAAGTATGTTGTTTTCTCCTCTCTTCGGTCTTCTTCTTCCTCCTTACTTCTGTGTTGTAAAGCTGTTGTCCTCAGAGCCACTCCTATTGGTTTCACAGGGTCTAGCTGTTCCCGTTTCTTTTTTATGCACCGCCCCATTCATGTTGTCTATACATACTCCGCCCCTTTGCCTTGTGTATGAATGTGCTATGCGTTTCTTATCACCCTGCATTGTTGCATGTCTTGCCACTCCACCTGTTTGTGTGTGTAGTATTAATCTCTATCTCTCTCTCTACGCTTTCTGTAGCTGCGTGAAAATGCTCAACTTGTGGTGAGTCTCTCTCTCTCCTGTACTCATCCCACTCCAGGGACGGGCAGACAGGATAAAGTCTAGTACTGACCTGCACTGCACAGTCACCTGCACAGGTTATAGTTCAAACTGCACTGTACTGTAATCAGGCAGAGGCCGGCTGGGCAGGGCGCTGTACCTTAGACATGTTTCCCTCTCTATCTAATTTTATATGTGCACTTAATCATTTTAAATGTTACCAACTTCTGGAACATAGGTTAATAGTGCTATTAAAAAGAGGTGCAAATAAAAGCACAAAACTTGGAGCCTTTCTATATTGTGATCTAATTATCATCATGTGGCACTATGTTAAATGGCAGTGTATTAAGTTTCATTCTGAAGTCCTAATAAAGTTCACTGATCTATGTTGGCTGATGTAGAGGCAGCAGATTTGCTCCTTTGGGCTCAGAAGTCGTCTGACGTATCACTCTTTGTCTTAGATCTCTCTCCACAGCATGTCTGTACACCCTCTCATTAATGCCCATGTTGTTGTCTTGTGGTCTGTTTTGCACTTTGTGTGGTTCTTGTGAAAACCCCTTACAAACCTGTTGACGTCTTTTTCTCATATATTACAATGGCTGTGCTTGTGTGTGGTCTGTGAAGTACAGTTACCATATATGGAGTTGCCGTCACACATACAGCTAATAGTTCTGTGTTTTGTTCTTTTTCTCCCATCAGGTGCTGCTGCTTCTTCAAACGTAAGAGGAAGAAGAGTTCTCCAAGGCACAAATGAGCCGAAATGTTCCTTATTTTCACTGCACTGCTGATGTGAGCCTCTCTAGGGAACGCCATTCATGGCTGGAACCGAAAAAGGCCAACACATACACACAAAGGTTTATTGCCCTAGACTCCACAGACAGGCTCCTTAATAGTCCAGAGGCACCTGGGCAAGACTGTGTCTCCCCACTTGCACTCTTTTATTCTGCCTTTCATCTTGATTTTATTTGTTTTTATTTATACTTCTTGTCTTGATGCTTTTGTGGAAGTCTGTCTGTGTGAAGAGCCAGTCGATAGAGGACCATCACGCTGTATTACTCTTGCAGGGTCACATTTCGTTTTTGGCAGGACTTCTAGTGTCCTTTTTCCACTCTAAACTTTTAAATGGCTCGAAGGCCTGCCCTGCCTTTCTGTTTGGGCTTTTTATTTTTCCATTCTTCCCATGATCGCATACCTTTAGACAGAATTCATCACCTGGTGGTACCCCTACTCCATAGCACAATATGCTTACACTCCAGTGTACAGTTTTATACTGCAGGTTCAGTGCGGTCTGAATATAAATTTCATGCACTGATTCAACATCATTTTAAACCAAAAGTCAGCAATACCAACACATGCACAGTGGTGTCACCACAAAATAAAGCCTCATTCTGAATAATTCAGGAGCGCAGTAAGAATAGTGTTTACCCAGCCCTCCCCCCAACACCTCATGACAATCACAGTTAGGGGAGTGCGTTAGAGTGGACCGAAACATTATCGCATGTAAAAGTGCAATACATACCACATGTCTGTATGTATACATGGATGAAATTCTGAAGGATTTTGGCATAGATGACTAACTTGTGGAAGGATTTTGTCCTTGTCCCTGAAAGGTTGCTCCATATATTAAAGTATTTATCCTGAAGGTATTTGTGGCATGTGAAATGTTTGATTAGATAACCAAAAGCCATATTTCATGAAACTGTATTTAATCGTATTGTAGTTTGCATGATCTTCCCCATGGCTTCCTACTACTACTACGTCTACAGCAGGTGTATAAAGAGAGAACCCAATTCAGTGCCACTCATTTTTAGCTTGAGACTGCATAGCGTGTTGCTAACTGCTGCAAAATAGAATATTTCAACTGCTGAGTGTGCAATATCTTTTTCCCCGAGCACTCTCCATTTTCACTTTCATCTTTTGATTGTCCCCCACAGAGGAGACCAACAGATTGTCTTTTTTAGTGGGACTCTTTGTATATGAGAGTATGATTGTACATTAAGGAGGAGGGACTTGCTCCGTCACATTATTTCTGGCATCTGCTCTTGTGTCCTCTGCTGGCCGTACTGTGTAATGCCTTAACAAGACTCACTTAACAGAGCTGCACTCACACCAGCCATTTTAGCTGGGTACAGAACCCAGTCTGATACCTGCATCAGATATAAAACTCCTTAAAATCCCTTTAGGACCAGCCCCTGTCCTAACTCTATAGGTGTATTTTGACTGCAGATTAGTCATATCTGGCAACAGCCTATGGAAAATTGCAGTGATGAAGTGTGATTTATTTCAGTTATTATTCTGGACAGAGGTATTAGATCTACAGATGTCTGTGGCTATTGTGGCTAGAAGGCCTAGGCTAGCACATTGATAGGGGTGAAATCAATATAGGAATGAATGATGCTGAAGATCATTACAGGCCATGTGAAGGTGTTGGTTGTAACGAGGGGAAAGCTAAGGCTTCCTTCAAATGTATCATGTTCTGTTCGGCGTCGTTTTGAACTTCTGCTTTGGTCCTCAAACTAGCTTTTGATGTGATTGAGTGAATGTGAGTTTGTCCCATGTATGATCTGACTTGCAGCTGCCTGTTTATAGCATTAACTCTGCTGCAACACTTTCCTAATATAACGACTCTTGATGACTGTTTTTTTTTGTGTGGTTTTTAATGTTTTTTCTTTTACATGCCGTTTAATGCTTGCTGTTGGAAAGATGGAATTGTCCTTTTTTTCAGATTTTTGCCTTGAACAAAATGAACTTTTATTTTATATTTTAATGCCTCAAAGGAACGTTGTTTTATCATGTGATCTGTGCATGTACACTGCATATGAGTGTATGTGCTCACTTTATCCATGATTTTGTTGATTGTGAATATTTGTATGATTTAGTCTGTTTGGAAACACTATGGTCTCAGTGGCACCTCCTGGTGGGGTGGATGACAGTCTGGGCTGCATTTACGCTTCTCTCATAGATTAGCCATATTAAAAAGTATAAAACTGTTTAGTATGATGCTGAATTGTGAGTAACTGCTGTGCATTTAGTTGTCTTTTTTTTGTTGGGTTTTTGTTTCATTTTAAATTATAAAGCTTTAATTTGATCACTGACTGAACCAGTCTTGAAATGTACTTGAGTTTGAAATGCACTTGTCGTTATTTTACCTTGGCCTTTATTCTCAAAGAACCCTAGAGTAGTTGATCTACATTCAGATTACCTCTTTTACTCCCAGTTAAGGCATGCTTGAAACTGAAACATTTAGAAGCAGCCACTGTACACTGAGCTGCTTTGTGTGAAAGTGAATGAGTGATAATCTCTTTCATGACTGCATCCTGCCCCTGAGCACTGCATCCAACGTGCAGTGGTGAGAGGACTTTCAAACGGCCCCTTTCTGAATTTTAGCTTTTCAGTACTCAAACATTCAGGTATTACTCGATTTATAATTCCATTATTTTGTTAATTGGCGACTTAGAACTTCTTTTAAACAGTGAATTAGTTCTTTCTTGTCTCCTGTTTAAATGGATCTTTGTTGTGCTTTTGTCTTGGTCACTAAACCAGTATCAGTTCTGGTTGTGAGACATGCTGGTTCACAGGGGCATTGTAAAGAAAAGAGTAGAACTTTCGGTCTGTATTTGTGTCACAAACTGGCCCGGTTTTATTTTTACTTCTGTTTAGTCAGGGAGATTGCACTGAGATGATGTGCTCATTTACAGACATGCCCTGGGAAAGTGGCACCAGAAGGTGTGCTGTAGATGTTTTCCTTTCGTTAAGCCACTGTTATTTATAAAGCAAAGAAACTCCTGCTTGAATAAAGAGACCACTGTTGGAGAAACCATCAGTCATCAACCTTCCACTCTACTCAAAAGGTGTCATCTGGTTCTGCATTTACAGATTAAACCTCATCTGAAATATCTTAAATGGACTACGTGAGAACTAAGAGCACCATTGTGCAAAGTGAATCAGTGCAAGTTTGGCTTGAGATGTGAGAAATGCATTCCATTGCTTCATTTCCTGACCTCTGCTACGATGGACGTTGAACTGATGAATATGCTGAGATCAGTCATGTGTTTGGCTGCAGAATATTATTTCTTTCCTGTTGTAAATTCTGTAAAATATTTAATTGTTTGATGGTCTTATGGTCACAGGTCTATTTCAGACTTTTAGTTTTTTTTTTTTTTTTTTTGCCTTTCTGTTCTTAAAGTGTGTAAAGCAAACCTACATAAAGCTTTGAAAGCAGTTGTCTGGTATTGGTCTGATTATGTTTTCAGAGTTAAGAAGATACAGGAAAAACCTGACGGGTTGTTTTTCCAGACACAGTTTCAGCCTTAACTTGGATTAAAGGACTCTTTATTTTTCACTGGAATTTCTTTTCCATATATAGTACTACTGGGCTTAAACAGAGATTCCCACTGAATTTTTCAGTTCTGCATAATGAAATGGTTGAGATGTAAACAAAGTCAGCCAGAGTGGTTTGCTGTGAAATGCTTCGTTCTAGAGAAACTGATGGGAACCAGACGTCTGAAGAGTTTCATTACATTTAAAAACTCCGAAGACACAAGTATGTTCACTAGTCACTTTGGATAGTAAATAAAATAAAATAAAATGTTTGGGTTTAGTCGTCTCCACCTCTGGTTTCTATCACCACCACTGTGCAAAAATGTTCCTCTACAACAAACCACTTTACATCAGACTTAATTCAGTCATTATCAATGTAAATAATCAGAGACTTTGAAAAATCAGTGGACGTTTATCCTGTGTCTGGTAAAACGGCCCCCAAAATGTGTTATTAATAAGCCTATTATTGTGTTAAAATATTGAATGTCACTTCCAAAATGTATCTTTATGCTTTAACTGTGCTTAAGGGCTCCAGTTGTGACGAACCCATTTGTTTTTGTTTTGTAATTTTTTTTTTCCAGATTTTGAATAGTTTCTGTTGCAGACAGCAGGCTGGCCTTGTGTGTAATGGCTGCTGTTCAGAGACAACCTCGCTGAAAACTCACTTTGTATTCCTTACACCCAAAGGGGGAAGCTCAAGTTTGGACCCTTTTTTATGTCAAATAAAAAAAAAGTCTCTCTTAACCTTCACTTTGTGTCAGAGTCATTTCCCTCCGAGTATCAGCTGAACCTGGCCGCTGTGTCTGAGAGGAAGGTCTGGACTATTGTAAGAAAGCAGCTTTCACTGGAAGCCTTTAGCCGGCAGCGTGTCGAGCGGTAAGTTAACAAACAAACATCTGAGAATTAATCCAACATTATAAATAAGGCAGTGTTGATAAAAATCACGGATGTTCAGAATTCCTACAAGCTTCAGAAATGAAGTCTGTATGAGTACTTCTTGGGATCATTTCGGTCTAAAATAAAACGCTGAAACCTGAGAGGCCACCAATCTCAAAACAGTACAGGTACTGTCAACAGCAGAAAGCAATTAATAGTGTGATGGGCATGAAGGGGAGGGGTTGTGGGACAGCGATGTGAGCTGATGAGGATCAGGTGTGTAAGTAGAAAGGAGGGGGGGGTGGTTTGAAAAGGGGGGGAGAGCATGATGGCGTTGGCTGGAGCTTGGTGCGGGGCTTCGTTGTGGTGGCGTTTCGTCAAAGAGTTTGAGGACTCGTGGTAGAATGGGGCAGCTGGAACGCGGTTGAAAGACTTTTGTGAACTTTGTGCGATGAACTAAACTATTATTTTGGGTGACTATTTAACTAATTAAAACCGAGCGAGACGCTGACCGGAGGAGGGCAAATATTATTTGGACGACGACGGACTTCGGCATTCCACGGGGGGGTCTCGACGGCCACCCGGCGAGGGAAGTCTGGAATATTTTTATTACATTTTGTGTGTGTGTGTGTGGTGTATTGTCATTTAACTGCTCAGGGCTATCGACCACGTCAATTACAGTACAGTACAGGGTATATCGAAGTGTTTTATCACAAGCGTGTGTGCGTGCAGTGTTAGTTTGCTGTGAGATATTTACATTTTGGAAAGAGTGGCACGTGTTGCAGTGAAATTTACATCCTGGACTGTTGAGGGACTAAATGTTAGCCCTTGTATGTTTTAACACATTTGATTGTTAATAAAGACTGTTATATGGAGACAATTTATACTTGCTGTGTGTGCAGGTGTGTTATCGGGCTCACCCGGACCAGACCGGGTATTTAAAGGTGGTGGCAGCGTATAATATTGGTCCAGTGGCTGAAAGCCCTCTAGTGGTTCCCAAAGAGAATTATAGGTATTCCTTTAGGGACACCACATAAAAAAAAAAAGTGGGGGGTCATTATAGTAGCTAAATATGGAGAGCTAAATGAGTAAAACGTTTCCTCACTAACATGCTTAAGTAAAAATATCACTCAAAGTACAGATCAATTAATTTCACTTTACTGGGAGTGAGTGTAACTACCTCGGCTCAGTGAGAGGCTGGTTGGACGACGTGCTAATCTCACCAAAATATCCCCAAAACGTAAATTCCACCACCAGCCGTTGAACACTGAGCAGGGTCTATCACTCCTCCTGCCCGACAGGGGGCGGAAGAACAGCCTCATCGTTTCCGCCCTGCGCCTTAAACTTCCCTTAGAGCCCTTTGAGGCTCTCTTCGCTTATCCCGATCGACCATGGTGGGTACCTGAGATTTTCACTCTCGCTGAAATCTGTTGTAATCCTTGTTTAACGCGTGTCGTAGGGCGCTATTAAACTCGCTGCTGCTGAATTTAGCAGCACACGGCTCCGTATGTGTGAGTATTAGAGGCGGATGGCTCTTATTTCGGAGATAAATGCTGAGCGGAGCGGCAGGAGCTTCTCTGTGAGGGCAGCGCTGCGGTTCTGCTCGCTAACACGGGAGCAGCGGTCAGTCCGGCTTCAGGGCGGCGAGGACGGAGCAGAATAAGTGACCAGTGTGTTTGTGATAATGAATGTAGAGTCAGCCTAGAGTGGCCGTGGTGGGGGGTTTGGGGGACTGTCGGAGAGTGTTAGCCCGGTGACTGCCGGCTACCTGCTGCAGAACCTCTGGCTGGATCACTGCAAACTGGTTCACTGTTGGTGAAGCGAAGCGGTGTTTCCGGCTTGTTGTGGACTTTATTGACAGTGGTCATGATTTATATAGCGTGATACAGCTTTTGCTGAGAGTGACCCACTCTGCGTTTATCAGACCACCCAGTTGTGGTTTAGTCGGTAGCTGAGCTAGAATCAAGTGCAGGCTTCATTAGGGTAACTAAGCAGGTCATTACTGGGTAACCCGTGAGTCCCGTGTCTTGTCCTGCAGGTATGGTTTAATCTGGTGGATAAAGGTGGGCGGTAGTGCGAGATGTCGGTGCTTCGGCAGGATTTGTATATGTATTTTTGATGACAGCTGGTAAGTTGAGAAAAAGTAATGCTATATTCTAAAATATGAACTAACCTACACTCAAACGGTAAATGTTTCACACAGTGCTGCGCTGAATCCAGTCTAACATGACTAATGAAGCTCTCTTTAGTCAAACATGCAGCTGGAAAGTGATTAAGTACTGACGATGTATGTGATGTACTCAGTGCTGAGGTAACTTACCACGATAATGATAAATATCAGCATATTGTCCAGCTGTAGCGGTGTCTTCATTAGGCAGGTCAGTTGTAATAAGAGAGGCAGCAAAGCACCGCAAGTGTAGTTCATCTGTCCTCCTGGAGAGCTCTTTTTGTGTATGGAAGTAACAGTACTCTTAAATATTCATTCTTCTAATGCGTATTCCTGCCCTTTTTCCCACAGGGACGAGTCAGGACCAAGACGGTGAAAAAGGCCGCACGGGTCATCATCGAGAAGTACTACACCCGGCTAGGCAGTGACTTCCATACTAACAAGCGAGTATGTGAGGAGATCGCCATCATTCCCAGCAAGAAGCTCCGCAACAAGATCGCTGGGTAAGACACTGATCAGCCTTGCTTTGCTGTAGTTTAAATTAAACAGTAAGGGGCTTTACAAATGCATTTTCTGGTTTCATAGGGTCGAGACAACCCCGTTCAGTTGGCCAGTTCACAAACTACAGCTTTTAAAACTGGCTGATTAGTCTGACCGTGCTGTTCGTCTGATTTCTGTAACTGTCATTACAAATTAAATTTTGTAATCGCAACTTTATTGCATTTCTTAAAATTCTGAAGTTTATAAAATGTTGCAGAAACACTGAACTGTACTTTTGGCTCTGAAAAAATGCAGTAGGAGAGTCGCATTTAAAAACTGTCAAGCTATCAATGCAATCTATATGCGTCTAATTAAACGGACTAATTCTGCTTTATTTATAATGAAACAAGCAGATGGTCACTGTCCTTTAAGTACAGAGTCTCCAGTATTCTCAGAAATGCATATCATTTATCAGTGATGATTAAATATTGACATGTTGCCCACCCTTATTTTGAAATGCATATTTCATAATCTCTTGGAACCTGGTCTTTTGTAGCACATTGAGGTCATGTTGCAGTGTTACCTGTGCGTTTGCAGGTATGTGACCCACCTGATGAAGCGCATCCAGAGGGGGCCAGTCAGAGGCATCTCCATTAAGCTGCAGGAGGAGGAGAGGGAAAGAAGGGACAACTACGTCCCAGAGGTATGTTTGGGCTCAGGCCTGCTGATTTTGTCATCTGCTGCTCAGCAGAGAATAGCCTAATTAATGAGCTGTTTAAGAGTGTTGTTTAATCTTCTGGGAACCTCTTTTTGACTTTGGCTTTGTTTATAAATGTGTGCTGGATCTGAGCAAATGCCTGACACAATAAGTGTTACAAAGTCATCTTCTGTTTGTCTGAAATATTAAATGTGCAGAAAAGTTCACTGTGCCACATTGTCTTTGTTGTGAGGTTCAAAGTGTTTATAGCCAGTTGGTCTTTTGGCTTGGGTGAGGATGACCAGATGTTGAGCACATCCTAGAAAGTCTTTACCTAGGAGCTCCCCCTGGTCACTTTTTACACAGCGGTTCATATTCTGCCAGTTGCGGCGGGAGTAAAAATTGATGCAGCCTGATGTAATATTTTGTTCAAAAATGTCCAGGCTTAAGTGTCCCTTTTTTATTGTAAACACTTATATGCTGAATTAAGACTAATGGAATACCAGAGCGCAGTTCTGTTTTAATCCACAAGATGGTGAGACCAAGGTGTCTGTCAGTGGGTTAGAAGTCAGTCAGATTTCTGATATGTTTGCTTGATGTTGTAAATTGCACTGGAATGGTGTATTTGTTGAAATATTTAAGGCTAAATCTTTTTCCCCACTTCAGTTCTGTTTTGCTTCAATTAAAAGAACCAAATCAGCAAAGCATAGACTTAATTAGTTTTTAGGCAGAACAATTTTTGGAGAAGTAAACCAGTCCTAATGAAAATGTTTTCAAGATGTCATAGTACAGTATATCACAGCTTTAAATATTGCACTAGAATCACACAGTGACTCAAGCATTGTGATGTATCTTGGTGTTGAGTGAATCGCAGCCTCACTTGTCGGTATCTATTCCTGCCTGCAGAATGTAATTGGTGGTTTGTGTTGAAAATGAATTGAGTTTTTGAATTTTATGAGGTTTTCTGGTGGATTTTTCACTTGGTGTAATTGTTTTTCCAAGTCCTTATTGAAGTTTTACATATTGGTGAGTTAGGTCAGCCAGTCCATGTTTCACACAGTAGTGCTATGTTTTGATGGAGCAGCTCATGACCGAACACAGTTGCAGTTTTGGTTGATATGTTTTGTTTTGCCTAGTTAAGGTAACATTGTGTTCATTTAACTTTAAGTAACTGACCAGTGTTTTAGAAAATATGCAGGTTGATGTTCTGTTGCATAATCCTTGATTCAATTGAATCATCAGTCAGGAGTTCCATAGAGAGAATGTGGCTAGTAGTAGAACTAGCCACTAGTGAAAGTGCATGATCGCTTAACATCACGCTGTTAGCGTTTATGGGAATTACTTTTAACATTTAGCGCTTTAGTGATGCCAGAATCCTGTATCGAAAGTGACTGTGGCATGTCTGGTTGCCAGGTCATTGATACTACAGGAAGAGAATGCTGAAATCTTTCCCGTGTTTGCAGGATTTGTTCCTGTCAAACCCTGTATATTTCAGACATCTGCATGTTTGTTTCTGTATCATCTAGACAACGTTTAATCTCCATTCTCAGTTTAGTTTCAAAGTGTGTTTGAGGTTAATTTGCCGCAGTAACACAGCTGCTCCTCTGCTCGCGGTTGAGGAGGAATGAGTGAGCTTGTGCTTGAAATGCTTTAGACCTATTTATACAATCCAGATGGATTTAAATGTGGAATTTATTGTTTTAGGTGCATAGTCTGCAGCTGAAAGCTTTTGATCCCTTTCTTAATTGGGCATTTATGTAACGGCAAGCTGTCTGGAGCGGATAGTCTTACACTTCTTGGTAACACAATTAACTTTCTCTTTACAGGTTTCTGCCTTGGACCAGGAGATCATTGAGGTAGATCCTGACACTAAGGAGATGCTTAAGCTTCTGGTATGTTTAATTTTAATCTTAAAAACTGAGGAGTGAGCCCCTGTATCGAAAGTGACTGTGGTGTCTGGTTGCCAGGTCATTGATACTACAGGGAGAGTGAACTGAAAGTCTTTCCCGTGTTTGCTAGACATGTTCTTGACAAACCCTGTATCTTTCAGACATTCACTCACACACTTGTTTGTGCATTGACGAACGTTCTTGTGTTACTTTTTACTAAGCATTGTTTTGAGTTTCAGTTGGCCTCTAGTGGCCCTTGAGATGTTAGAGTCTTAACCCATTCTTCTGTTTGTTCCTCTTGCAGGATTTTGGCAGCCTGTCCAACCTGCAGGTCACCCAGCCAACCGTTGGCATGAACTTCAAGACTCCACGAGGAGTCTAGATGTTTGTAATATATCTCGTAATAAAACTGTGGAAAATTTTACTAATGAGCTTGAGTCTTTGTGTGCTGTTAGTTATCTGAACTAATTGAGACTTGGGGTCTCTGAGTCAAAAACGAAGTTGAACAGCAAAAGCAAGCGATTTGGGCAAGGCAGGCAAAGGTGGGGGGATAGGCAGAGATATCTACCCAGATATAGTGCACAACTCATTACTGCAAAGGTGATGTTTCAGTGTTCACATGCAGTCATATTTTTGGGATCTCGGTCTCCCAGCCACCAGGGGGCTCCACTTAGAACATTTCAAATTAAATAAAGATGAAAGCACCTGGTTTGACAGATTTGTTCTTGATTTAGAACTTTCACATGCATCACAGGACTTGAATTGAGATGAACTGAGCAGAGCTCCAGTGCATTTGGTTTATGTAATTAAGTGTAACTACATTTTTCATGGTTGGCATGACCAACTATTCAATGAAACAAATTGCAACAGACAACTACTTCACCTCCCCCACTTCTAATGTTATGAGTGAAGTGACACTTGTTCTTATGCAAGTATGTATCAGTCCTGCTGTCTTTATTTTAATTTGCTACAATAATTATGGCCCAACTTTTGAGTAGCCCAGAGAGTGCCAATTTATTTTACTTAATCTTAAAGCAAATTGTTCTGACGTATAAATTTAGGTTTTATGCTCATAACATAGTTATGTGACCTTTTCTAAACTCAAAATACATCCAGGCCTGCCATCAGGGGTCGTTTACTGGGGCTATGCCTAGACATTCTATTTAGTACATGTTTCTTTAGTGGATAGTGGCAAACAGCTAACTAAGCTTTTGTGTGCACCTAATATTTGGTTCTGGTGCAGGGTCTTCAGAAACCCCTTCTAGTTGGTTAGATGGGTATAAATCTGGATCTGTTTTGTGGAATGATGGAGCTCCTTTGGAATGAGCTTTTGAAGGCTTTCAGATCCCCACAGCAATGTTTCAGTATCTAGTGTAAAGCCTTCTCAGAAGAGTAGAGGCTTTTACTGCAGCAAAGCGGGACAAACTTGTGTACATGCACTATAATCAAAATTCTTTACTGATCCCAGAGGAAAATTGCAGATAAGTCCTCTGGTGTGCTGAAAGTGACCTGAAGGAAGAGAGTACAGTGCTTAGAACATATTAATATGACTGTTCCTACAGTTTGGTGGTCTTTATCTGGCCATTTGGGAATGTTTTTAGACAAAATAAGTTCAGAAGGTTCAAGAAACACTCTGCACTTTGGTCCGGAAGTGCTGGAATCCTGCAGTTTGGTGATTTTCCTAGTTAATCACATCTGACTAATTGTCAGGTTTAATAGGTTTGTTAGAGCAGACATCAAACATTGCTAGAATCTGGCCTTCAGTTCTCCTTCCCTGCAGTAAAGCCTAAAACAGTCATTTAAAAGTCAGAGGAGAGGGGTCTGATTTTCGGACGACGTTATACGTCTTTACATATTAACATCACATGCACAGGCTGAAAAAGAGGACAAAGCAAAATGTCCTTCTGCAAACTGCATGCAATTACACATTTCCATCAGAGAGGAAAAACCAAAGACCAAATCCCCAAAACTTACACAGTGCTACACTAAAGACCTAACGTTGGATTAAAACAGTGGTGTTGAATCTTAACCTGTAGGTGAAGGTTCTTATTCAAAGAAGGAGCACATAATCAGTGATTGTAAGCACTCCTTCTTGTTTGGAATAAAAGCTGCAGCCACACTGACCCTTTGTGGATAGGACTGGGCACTCCTGGGTTAAGGTCTTGGTTTTGGTCTCGTAACCCTGTAGTATTCTAGATGGTGCATGTGGGACCGTTTTGAACAAGTAAATTCTTGAGAACCAATTGGCACCCAGTATGCTGTATCTTGGGAATGATTTAGAAAACAATGTCTCTGCAGGAATCAAACAGAAAATATTCTATTTTACCTTGAAAACTAATCGAATCGTGCTCCAATTTACTCAGGGTACCACAAAACACTCTGCTTTACATGAAGTAGGAATCACAACACGCTCCACTACAGAACAATACAGTCTGTTCATTTCATCTTTTGTCATGAGGAATATTACTGTCATTGAGTACACCTCACAGTACAACTCTTTGGTTGTAAAGACAGAATAGTGTGCTGAAACTGTGGATAGCTCAGATGAAGGGAAAAGGATCCATTAATTTACAATTTTATTAAATCTGTCAATGAAAAACACAGACAAGGAGAGATGCTATTCTGTCAATGTCGGGAAGAACAGTCAGCATGGCTAAGTGAGAGATCAGGAGCTTTTGGTGCAAAAATTCATCACTATTATTGCAAAAATGTTTGATTAATTTCATCACCATCACACTAGTCCATACAGAGCAGCACTGTTCAATGTAATGAGAAAGGGAAGAGATGACAACAACAAAAAAAAAAACAACAAAAAAAAAAACTAATGGCAATAATAGTTAATTATAATCATATAATAATTACAAAAGAAATAAAAACATCTCTAAACAGACAAAACACAATCACCTCAATAATAAGACGAAATTCGGTCACTGTCACAACATCAGAATTTCTTCTTTTTTTCTTTTAAATGAATTAAATATTGTTTTTAAAAATATTTCACCATCTATTTATACTCGTTTTTATTGCGAAAATAGGCGACTGGACTAACTGTGATGATGAGAGATTGAGTCTGGACAGTGGAAATGTGGCGTTGGCACTGAGAGAGAGCTGCAGTGTGTGCAGGGTGTGCAGTACCCTCTTTCAGCCACAGGGGTGACAGTCAGTCTCACATTCCAACAGCCTCCCACAGCAACAGCTGTGTCACTGTAACTGTCTCCATGGCAGCAAGGCTCCATCCTTCAACTAAGCTGCATTTTAGTCTTTGCGGTGGAGCAGATTTTGTAGCTGGACCAGTGGAGCTCTGTACATTGGTTGTTATCCTTGAACGAAACTTATAAACACAAGTGCAACTTCAGTTTTTACACATCCTCAGTTGGAGATGTTCAGGAACAAAAGGGGTTCAGGTAGAACCAGGACAGGTTTGGGTTCGCCTTGCTAGAAACATGAAGGTGCTTGCTGACGAAAATAAAAAGAATTGTTCTCATCTTACAACAGTAGGAAGCATAAATGTGGCAGCAGGGTCAGGAATGCTTAGAGCGTCAACAACAGCAGGAGGCTCTAACCAGAGGCCCTCGCTGTCAAGGACTCCGGCTTCACCCTGTTTAAAAAATGAGCGAACTGACAGAAATGAAGTAGAGGAATCTCAACACATGAGTGAAATGCACATCGTTTTGCTTGTCCTTTTTCGGCATCAGTCTCTCCATGTTTTCATTAACTCACCACTGAGTAATCAACAACAATGAGCAGTCTGTAGAAGTCTCTTGTATTCCTTTTTTGTTCACTCTATGCACTCTCTTTCATTTCTGTTTTAATCCAGAGGCAGCAGGTGTGGCTCCCCCTGCTGTCTTGGAGTCTCCTTTGTGTCTGCAGGGGCCTGGAGAGTGGCATGCAGCTCTGGGTGAGTGTAAGCTGTGAGGTTTTCTTGGGGTGGATTCTGGGGGGCGAGGGAGGGTTGTAAACAGTTCTGTGGCAGAACCTTGGCTCAGGGGGCTCTGTCTCTGTGGTGGGGGAGGGGGGAAGAGGAGAAGAGAGAGAGAGGAGAGGGATAGAGCAGAGAGGGACTCAGGTGGGCTTCCCGTTAGACATGAGAAACAGTAACAGCAGTAACACTGACATGCATGTCGGGATTTTAAAACATACAACATAATATGATCCCCCCAGCTCACAGTGCACACTGTCAATACAAGGCAGTGATACCAATACTTGAGATTCCTTGAGGTTTTTGGAGGCAACTGGAGTTTAACTACTGGAACATTGAGGCTGGTAAAAGATAATGAGGGGAGTTCAATAACTATTTAAACTATTCAAGAACATTCAAGAAAACTTTGCACAAGGCTTGGGTGCATGCCTTTCGGAACATACCCACAACTATTAACTAAAGATTTAAGACACAAACATGGCTGAAGGATGTAAACTGAGCAGCAAAAGATGATTCCTTAGTGTGATCCACTAGTATATTCTTCTCTTGCTGTTCTGTTGTGATTCAATGCATCACCCTATTCATACAAGTGTTACTGATATGAACAAGGGTGGGGAAGAAAAAGACCATCATAGTTACTGGTCAGCACCAGCTAAGCATGTGTGAGTTTGTGCCTGATGGGCTGACCATATGTAACGAATGCAGATTTCAACCTGAACTAAAGACCAACAGTCATATAGTAGCCCACGTACGTCCCTCCTTTAAGCTTCATTCTCGCCCCCCTCTCTTTCACCTCTCTTTTTTTCCCCCCCAGACTGAGAACAGGGTGCAGTCCTGGAGGCTGCCACTAGGGGGTGGGAATGAGTGTCTGAGGGGAAGATGCTACGAGTTGAGCCAGGGGTGGTTCAGGCAGTCTCTTGCCGAGGCGCGTTTTTCTGGAACCATCTCTAGCATGGGCAGCAGGAAATGCGTGAAGTGGCCTGCGTCCTCAGGCGACCAGCCATACTTCTCTACCAGCACGTCAAACAGGGACCACGGCTTCAGTTTAGTGATGTGCCGCAACTCACCTACAGAGCAGAGAGAAAACTGCAGTTAGTGCTTTTAATAGTGCTGCAGTTTTTGTTTGACCCTTTTGGGACAAAAATGTAAAATTGGATTCATTTTTGGCAAAAGAAATGAAGGCTCACTTTGCCAACAATTAACTATTATCTTTATACCAGACACACTTTTCAAAGTTTGAGTGAGTTCTAATAAATTTTGCTTTTCCAACAGCAAATTTCTCTCATTATGCGACCCAATGTTTCAGATGCAGCTGATGTACTTGACTGGCACTGGCAATGCAGATACTGATAATACCAATAAAGTGATTGAGGGCCAGTTCATTTAGCATGTACTGTACATATATATGTAAATAATCACAGAATATATGCACTACATAGCAGCTTTGCAGTGTTATTTGCAGCAAGCAGACATTTTCATATACCTGCAACAGAGAAGTTGACCCTTGCCCTGAAATTGCTATCTTTGGTGTGGCCCCAGATGAGGTGACGAGTTCATCGGCCCAAGCTGATGCAATAGCATTTACATCTCTACTGGCCCGCCGCCTCATTCTATTTAATTGGAAATCAGCATGCCCTCCCACTCATGGTCAATGGGTGAGGGACACAATGTCCTTCTTAAAGTCAGAGAAATTGAAATATTCAACTAGAGGATCTGTTCAGAGATTTTATAAGTTGTGGCAGCCATTTTTAAATTATTTCTACTTGGAATTCCCCGCCAAAGACACTGGAGTACACCTAGGTACGGAATAACTGTCAGTCTCTGTAAGTCTTACATATAACAATTAATTAATTTGTTTGTTGTTATTAGTATTATTATTATTATAAGTATGTTGTTGTTTTGCGGGTTGCTGGCAATGTTATTATCGTCTTTAAGATGTCTTTTTGTTTATTTATTTATTTTTTTTTCTTTTCTTTCTTGAGTATGTCTTGTTGAATTTATGATGTTTGCATTTAATATAAAAACCCAATAAAAATATTTGAATATATTATTTGCAGCAAGCATTTATTTGCTCAGAAAAAACTATATTAGAATAAATACAAATAATATGAATACAGTAAAGCAGTGTTTTTTCGTCTGTTATTGTGTTCATTAATCAATACTTTATGTTAAATCTGTTGTGCTTGTGATGGAATTTAACAAATCTTTGTGATGAGGTATTGAGGAGAAATCTCAAACAAAAGCTCTGCTCTTCAGGACATCAACTAATTTTAACATACCTAATATCAACTACCTTTTAATATATAATACAATACATATATTCAAGGGGTTCCTGGTGGTTTGGGGAACCCAAGCAACTGCTTATACTGCTTGTAGCAAGAAATAGCCCTGGCTACAAACATTTTATCTTGAGTGTCTATTAAATAGCATATTTTATCAACAGACAATAGGCCTGGACACTTTCTTTTTCTCATTTTGCAGACAAGATCAATACACAGGGTGATTCTAAAAGATCATCCAATTTCAAAGCCATATTTTTACAACCGTGAGGTGCCCAGGAACCAATCACATACCAATCAAAGGAGGCGTTCATAGAGTTTCTGACTGTCACCGGAAGATGGCGACCCTTGAGCAGAAAGTGTTTTCACCACTTCAATAAAAGCAAATCCGTAAGAACTGTTCAGAACATTTGTTGTTGGTTCCACAACACTGGATGATCTCCAAAATTGTACTGAAAGAGCCATTAGTACAGTAACACCCGATATGCTCAATCGAGTATGGGATGAACATGACTATCATGTTGAAGTTGTCCATACAACTGGAAGAGGGGATACTTTTGTAAGTCGCTTTGGATAAAAGTGTCTGCTAAATGTAATGTAATGTAATGTACTGAGCACTTGTAAAATTGCATAATAAACTTTATGCTCACTTAAACAATTTACAATTCAATGCATTGTTCTGTAACGAGTCACAAGTGAAATAAATTATTTTGAAATCCAATGTATCTTTTTGAATCACCCTGTATTATGAGCATCTATAAAAAGCAGGGCAGGGGTACTCCAGAACCAGGGTGGGGAATTACATTAACAATAACTATGCTCAGCTGGTGTGTGCATCCCTTGTCAGCAAAAACAGTTGTTTTATCTCTGTGACAGAGCATGGCAAGCATCCTAGTTTGATGATGCAATTCCATGAAAATATTCAGAACAAAACTTCACACTTTTACATACAGAGCACTTAGATGAGGCACCGGCAAAGAAGGGGCTTTCTTTAAGGCCTGCCATTTTGCTCTGTCTAAACTGTTGGGATGGCAACTTATTGATGTCCAGTGCAGTGTAGATATAGGTTATAAGCACTGTTAGTTGCCACTGTCCAGTGGGATTAATCTCACTCTGTTCTATATTTGGAGGAAAACAAGAGAGCTCTTGGTTCCTGTGGACCTGAAGACACGGAGCTTCATTACCTTTTCTTGAGAAGAACTCACGGCTGTATTTTCCTGCAGCGATGACTTTGCGTGGGACTTTTCCCAGCAGCTCCATAATCAGAGCGATGTGGTCTGACCACCGTACGCGCACACCCCAAGACACACATCCAGAGACAAAAACAGAACACGCGCACAGACATCAGTAAACCATGCACACACACTCATGCAGGAGGACAAGTAGATGCATGGCAGCCTACCTTGCGCACAGACAGAAGAGACTACTACTCTTAACATCTCACTTTAGGCAAAAATGACTGTGATTGTGCTGTGAATTACAGTAGTCTGTATCAGACTAGACTGGAGGGGGGTGGGGGTCAGAAGGTAATGAAGGAGGCTTAATGTCTTTATAATCCTTTCAAATTATACTGGCAATATTGTTCAAGTTCAGTTTTCGTGTATAAGTGTCTGTCTGTCTGTGCCGAGCAGGACTGTGCATGTACTTGTCCTTCCTGAGCGTTCCTACTGCTACCTCTCCGGTTGAAGAACTCCCGGGAATATTTTCCAGAGAGAGCAAAGTGTCGTGGAATACAGCCCAAGAGCTCTATGATGTGAGCTATGTGATCTATAGAGCAGAGAGAGAGGGAGGATGAGGGAGGCACAGGGAAAAGAGTGCAAGGAGGTGGGAAGGAAGGAAGGGCAGAGGTAGGGAGAAGGAGAGGAGAGGAAAGGAGCAGAGAGGGAAGTAGAACGGGATTAGAGAAGAGGTAGAGAGAACAAAGAGAGAAATTCTAGTGTTAGTGAAACTAACAGTATAGTGCTAAACACAGATCAAATGGGAATCCAGACACAGTACCTTTCTACACTCCATGCCTCTGGCTGTTTTATAGAGTTCTTTGTCACTTGAGTCATGTTCTCCAATGTCATAACATAATTACATCTGTGGCCTGAGGTGATGGTGTGAGTGTGACAGTGAGAGGAGCAGAGAGACTTTGTCAATGAGAGAGTAGTAACTGGTCAACGGATTGGGCCTACATAACCAGAAGGGTAAGTGAGTGGGCAGGAACTAATTATGTAATTTAAGTGTCAGTTTGGGAAACTGGAGCACTTCTGTTTGTTGTCTTTATATGCTTTAGGGAACAAGAACACCAGGTTATACACATGCTCTTACAGAAGAGTGAGAATGGGATACTGGATGTGGATCTAAAGACTAGCAGAATGAGTGAGACTGGAAGAATGAAGACAAGGAACCGACAGGAAGACTTTAGTGGAGCAGGGTGAATGAGTAGGCTAAAGGGAGCTTAGTAACCAGACAGAAGCACTAAAGGTGTAGCTATAAAGATTATCAACATGTTGTCACATAAATGATAAGTTCGAATAATTACTACAGTCTGTCCACTGTAGTATTCTTATTTAATATACTACAAATAATTAAAATCTAGAGTAGCTAAAACTTTATGATATTTATAGTACACCACAGCCCATGTGATCAAATTAATGTTGATAGAATTGTTTAAATAGTAACATAAAGAGGGTGTCTACCTTCATCACGTGAGTAGTCCTCTCCTGAGTGGGGCTCAAACAAGTAGTCTCCTGTGGCCAGCTCAAACGCCTAAAAGGAAGCCAAACAGAACCAATGATCAGCCTGATAGGGTCAATAACGGACATGAATGGAAGTCTAATCTCAAAACTGTTTTAAATGTATTTTTATAATCTAAGGAGCATTTTACAATTGTATGGCCATTGCTATTGTTTGTAGATAGATAGATAAACAAATAGGTCTAAATGTCTTGAATATCTTTCAATCCTGATTTTTCATACAGCAAACAAATTAAATAAAATTAAATGAAAAATATATCAAATTCTAAATTTATTTTTATGAGCATTTCATGCTGTTGTGCTGTCAGTGAATGGACAACCACCCTGGTGGACCTTTCATGTTGAGCTTTGGATTTACTTTATTTGTCCTCATGGATTTACTTTATTTGTCCTGGATGTTTTGGGTAGGGGATGTTTTGTTTCACAAAAACATTTCCACTTTCAATAAGTGCCTCACGCTCTAAACAGGTGAGAAACATGTTGAAATGCTCTCTTCTCTGTATGTTTTTCAACTCTGTTTTTGTTGTCAACCTTCCTTTTTTCAATAAGCCTTTCCGTTGCTTCGCTACTCAGATTTACATTTAGGTACAAACATCAGACTGGATAAACTGTAACACAGGACTGCTACAGAAGTTGTGCTGGTTCATGTTCATATCTGTTTCATTTTTTACATATGTTTATCAGTTTTGCTACAATTTATTTTTTCAAATGCTCGGTTTGATCCACTGCAATATTTTTACTGGGTCTGTGGTCAGACCGTGGTCCTCCAGTTGACAATCTCTGGTGTAGATGCTGCTTTCTGAAAAAGCTCAAATTCCCTACCTGCCCAAACTTAGTTAGTATTTATTCAAGTTGGAAATATATTAAATGTGTCTTAAGCTTGTGTTCCCAATATTTTACAGTGCTACTATACTAAACAGAGTTTCTTGAGCAACAGCACTGTAAAGTGAAAGAAACAAACTGTCATTTGTTGACAGACACAGAGTGCCATGGACACTTCATGAAGCACTAAATGCTACTTGAGTGCTAACAGCAGCTCCTTATGGAGCATCTTCAGCTTACTAAACTGTGGCTGTCTGAGTGACTGCATTACCATGAGTAGATGAGTCTCCTGGCCTTTAAAAATACAAAACAGAGCTGAGCTATATTTGTAGTTCAAGTCATGGGACTCAGAATCACAGACTCGTATTTATTTGCCAGTAACATTAAGGGAATTGTCTTGCTATGTCTGATGTTTTATCATCACAAAAAACACAACACAAGGTACACAAAGAAACCGAAACAGTTGAAAGCCAGTTTGTGTGATGACTACTCGGAAAAATGGGTTACATTTTCTTGTCAGCGGGTAATTATGACTCCAAAAGAAGCTTGAAGGTCGGAAGCAGGATAATTATGGTAATTCTAAGATGACTTGACAGAAGTCTTGGTAATTAACATGTGCAAAAACCCGTTGAAAAAAGAGAGCATCAGATCACTCATTGGTTGGTTCCAGTGATTGACAGTAAGAATATCTGTGGGTGGTTTTGTCTCACTGATCAACATTTATGGGCCTTTTCTATGCAAATGTCAGACACAAATATGGTACAGGACTAACAATGAGCAATCAGAGATACAAGGCAACGTTCTTACCATACATGCAGTGCTCCAGATGTCTGCAGGAGTGCTATAACCTGCACCAATCAAAACCTCAATAGAGCGGTACTGCCGGGTCTGAATGTCTTCTGTAAAGTGCTTGTGCTAAAACAGAAGGAGAAGTTGTGATTTTCCACTGTCTCATCCAAACAATGACCCAAACATTCTGTATCAGTCAACTCCAAAATGTCAACTGTTGAGGTGATATAGTACAAAAAATTATATAACAGTAATGATTTACTATAAAATCAACTGGTGAAGGTATAAAGAAAATGCATCATGAAGAGGAATATAATTCTTGCTGGAGAGTAATGACATACACAGGTTATATTGCAGGTATAAAAACCCATTTTTATATGGCACCCCAGATTACTCTGCTAGAAAAGCAGAAAAAAAACATTCTAGCTTGATCATGTTAATCTGTTTTAGGTTCTCTTACCACCCAGCAGGCATTGCCCAGGTCCGCTATCTTCACTCTGAGTGTGTCTGCATTGCGAGGGTCTAGAGGATTCACCAGAAGATCAGCAGCTCGCGCCTTAGCTGAATGAACAAATACAGAGCTATTAACAAAGCTGTTGGCAGTGCAGTCCTGCTAACAAATCTCCAAAAAAACGTAATATATAATTATGTACATGTACAATACTCTTCAAAAGTCCTAGGTACCTCAACACACTGTTTAAAACCATTTGCTCAGCAGTGAGTGTGTTTGGGTTTGGCACCATGTATCATTAAAATAAGCATAAATACAATAGAAAGCTACAAGAATATTCTTTTGTTTTTAATATTGGATGGTTGTAGATTTCTCCTGGACACCCTTAGCCATCACACAGATTTGTTAAATTCCATCACTGGCGCACTTGATTTAACACAATGAAATACTGATTAGCCAAGCCAATATCGGATAATAACTACAAATACCAGGCTGCCATGAGAAGGGGTTTGAAATTGATTAAATGAACACAATGACATACATAAAATCACTACTTATTGCATTAATATTTATATAACATTTATTGCGATATTAGCATTTTTATAAGTGAATAAATGAAAAGGGTTTCCAAATCTAATTTTCTCAGGTGCCTAAAATTTTTACTCAGTATATATATTCAAATATGTTACAATATGCAAGATATAAATTGAGATTCTCTCACTGGTACCAGCAAGTTGGGAAAAATATTGTTCTATGTATATGTTATTATACTGAGTTCTTACCATACACAACAATATGCTCTGATATAGTTATTAAGTATATGGAGTTCTTACCATTTACAACAATGTGTTCTGATTTAGTTATTATGTGTCTAAGGAGGCAAAATAATAAATATCATAATTACAAAAGTATATAATAAATATCCATTGAAATCAAAAATGCATATTCTATTAATCATGTTTGATTTAGGTTCCTCAGTAGATTTATTTGGCAAGATTTATTTGCAAGACTGTATGTAATTACAGCAGGAAAAACACACCAGCAATAGTCTAGGCAACTTAAAGGTATATAAACTAGTAAACAAATTTATGTAGCAAGTTGATACATCATGAAACAGCATGAAAGACTAAAAACGCGCTTCAGAATCATCAGAACAAGAGTAGGAGTACGTGCTACAAAATTATATGAACATTCAGTGTCAAAAAAATGATCACGGAGCATTAGAAGGGGAGTGGGTGGAGTGTAGCTGTCTAGGGGCTGTCTATCAGTGCATTTTACCATAATGAATAGTTAAATGAGATTTCACATATCATTATTTTGGAAATGATTTAAATATATACCACTGCCACTCAGCTCCCTTCTGTATTCATAAAAACTCAAGGACATTCTTGGTCACTTTACCCCCACTGAAGTAACGAACCACAAACGTATTGTGGTATGTCAGTCATTCCTTTTTAATGCTTCAGCAGTAAATTTCTGTCCTACCTTTAGGTGTATCCCCAGTGCTGGACGATGAGACTGTGCGACTGCGGTCAGCGTTTGGACTCAATGGGGGCTCTCCCTCGTCTGGCCCACACTCTCCTGGTTCAGGGTCCAGGGGCAGTTCGGGGAAGCGTGGAGCAGTACCTCGGTGTCTCGCCCCATTAGTGAGAGCCACCGTCTCACCGTTAAACAACTCATAGGAAGCGTCAGAGGCATCCCGGTCAGTGGTGCTAATCTCTGACTCCACCAGGGGGCAGAGCAGAGGTGAGGGGGAGGGAGAGGGCGCTGGGGGTAGAGCGAGTGATACATGATCATGGTCTTTTGCATCCAGGATCACATGACCATTGGTTTTCGGTGTATCATTGTGACCCTCTGTAGAGTTCCTGAGCTCTTGTCCTTCATCCTCTGCTTCGTCGTCGTCTTCGTCTTCATCATCATCATCTTCATCGTCATCTTCATCTTCTTCATCGTCGTCACCTTCCTCTACCCCTCTTCCCTCTTCTTCTTTGGGTAGCTCCGGCTGCTCCTCCTTGGGGCACTTCTCCCCCTTTGGCTCCAGCTTCTCATCAGAAGGAGAGGCTTTGGCACAGCCTTCCTCCGCTTCTTCTTCTGCCTGTTCTGCTCCAGCTTCCTGCTCCTCTGCTGCTTTCTCCTCCTCTTCCTCCACTTCTTCCGTTTCCTCTCGCTCCTCCTCCTCCTCCTCCTCATTAACAGGGTTGCTGACTTGCTCGTGTGAAGGCGTGTTTGTGTCTCTCTCAAATAAGGGGACTTCATTGTCAGGAACATGAGTGTTGGGAGGCACCTCACAGTCCTCATCTTCGTCCTGCTGCTGTTGGTCTGGAGGAGCTGCACCTGAGAGATAGAGAGAGAGAGAGAGGTTCTGTACTCAGAAATGAATGAATCAGTCATTGCCTGTGTGTGTGTGAGAGTACACGTGTGTTTGCACACTGCCACTCTGTGGGGGTGGAGTGGAGGTTGGAGGCTTGCCTGTCTCTGCACTAACATACATTAGCATCTCTCTCTTCATTCATTTTAAGCCCATTCTCTGTAAGCTTGTACAGATCTAAGAAATCAGCATTACAGTCCCATGCAAAAGTTCAGGCACCCCTGGTCAAAGAATATTTTGTTGATTTTCTGTAAAAACAAGTTAACACATCTTCTACAGAGAACACACTTCTGCATATTTTAATGCACAATTACTACTTACTGGCTGAATTTATGTTGGAAAAAAACACATAAAATGTGGCCTCTGCAAAGGTTATGATACATCTAATGTTACATATAATTTTTTTGGGTGATCTAAATTCAACAAATAAATAGAAATTATGCTCTAAAATCTACAGAAAATTGCTAAATGTTATTTTGGAGTACTACTAGGGCTAGTATTAAATAAATGTGATAATTAAAATGTTCAAAAAACGCAAAAGTTAGGACACCACAAACTTCAATGAACAAACAAACATTGGTTTATCAGGTTAAATACTAATTTGTCACTAGTAGCACACAGTTGCCAACTATGCATACCAGACTCTTTGGAGATAAGGACAGCTGTTGAAATCCTATTCTGAACTTTCTCTTTTGAGGCCATAATTGGTTTTAACTCCAGGTGCAGTCCAAACCAGCTTCCTACTGTTCTAGATTGCTAGCTAGGTAGCATGATCTCAGTTACTTTTTTTCCGAGAACAAATGAGAGCATGCAGACCAGCAAGCTGTCCGGAGCAGAAGAAACTTATTCAGGCTGCACAGGGTGCTAAAAGGGAGCAAACACTTTGTCCATTACGCAACATTACAGCCTCAAACAAAACAAGATTTACCATTATTGCCAATGTTTTGGTTCAGTCTGTTCTGTTTGTATTTACCAATACTTAAAGTGAGCTGTTTTCTCCACTGACTGGACACAAGTTATACACTCTAACATAGGTAACGTTTATGTTTACAAACATTCTCCTTTGGTTGATACAGAATAGAATGAAACAGAAGAGAACAGAATGTCTTAGTTGAGCTCCTTCTAGAATCCTCTGAGCTGCTCTGCCTGCAGCTGCTGACCCACTTGTGCTAAAATCTCTCTGTGCTGGAGGAGGGAGAGGCCCATGTGATGATGCTGATAACCATGATGCACAAACAGATAAAAATGGAAAATTAGGGGGAATAATAACGCGCAGTGTTTAGCTCTCTAAGAGACAGATGGCTGTAATGATTATGGGTTTTTTGAGGATAAGCAGGTTTACATAACATTTTATGTCTAAAAATAGGTAGGCGCTCACTTTCATCTCATTTATATCAATCAACATCAATCAAAACAAATACTTGTGATCTGGAGTGAATTATAATCAGGCTGTCCACTCACATGTGTGGTTGGTCAGTCTGACAGGTCGCTCCCTCTCTCCCTCTCCCTCCCCGTCTTCCTCTGCCTCCTCATCTTCGTCATCCTCATCTTCACTATCTCCGAGAGCGAGTGCAGGCCCCGGTGGGGGGTTTGTCCCTTCGTTGGCCTTCTGTCTCTCTGCCTCTCTCTCCAGTGCCTCGATCTCCAGGATGCGCCTCTCCAGAAGCTCTGCCTGTCGCTTCTGCTTCTTCTTCAGCTTCTTCTTCTTGTTTTTGGAAATCTTCCCCACCTGCAGAGGGCACCACATGCACAACCACTCACAATCAAAGCTTCACACACACTTCTCCTGTGTTTGTTCACGTGGGAACAGAATCCTTTCATATCAATGAACTAGTTCATCAGCAAGTTAGGCTGGATTATGTAGGTGGTCTTTGGGTTGAAAAGGGTACTTACTGGTTTGAGCTGGGGAGCCGTGCTGACTGTAGAGGAGAGAGGAAAAACAAACAAATAAATTAACAATAGTAGCAGAGTTAGTTAGCATGTCTTAAACCAGATCCCTGATCTAGCACATTCTCTCTTAACACATTGTCAATTAATTATAGCAGAAACACATGAGCACAGAGCTGAATATGACACAAGGCAGCTTAGATTTTACTCTCATTGTGGGCTATTCTATAAAATTTAAAAGATCCCATAAGACGCTCTTTCTGAGTGCAAGTTGAGGGAGGATTTAATAGAACTAGGAAAAAAGTATGTCCTGTCTCTCTGTCCCAGTTCCATATTAATGCTGTTTGCTATTTCTGATGCCAGGCTCTCGTCATCTCCTCACTCAATCATGTAGTCAGGCCCTGCTGGAGGCCACACAGGCAGCTCAGCTATAACCAGCCTGTCCTCACAGACTGGCCCTAAAGGGGACCAATCTCCATTCCTGTAGTCAAGAGTTCTACAAAGGTCATGGAGTCATCGTTCCAAAAGTTCAGTAAGGACACAATACAATCACATTCTGCATGGAGTGTGACTGAATGAAAGAAAAAAATGAGTAACAGTAGCTATATGTACCTGGTTCATCTCTACTCTTGTCTTCCTACCAAGATAGAGGACAAATGCCAGTTAAGCAGTGCTTAAGTGTAAGTGCATGCAGTGTGAACATATAATTAGAGACTAGAATGGCTTATTGGTGGGATGTTATTTTTGTTGTATGCACTCTGAATATTTAAGTGTGTCAATGGCTTCCAGTATTCCCAGTGCAGAAATACATAAGAGTGAGATCCACAGAGAAATATGTAGAACAAGCAATACATACAACTTAATATGTACAATACAAACAAGCTTAATCATATGTTTCTACTTTCACCACACTGTCTCTTACTATTAGTATTTATATTTGTCCTACAGGAAATAGGTCTGTTCATTTTCAAATGCAAAGTGGAGTTATCTGATGTAAATAAATACTCCTCATAAGGAGATCTCCACCTTTCAGTCCAACCTTCCCTCCAACAGGCAAGAATATTCTGCAATACTTCATATCAATATGACCATATTCTCTACTACTTTCCTACATTATATCCTTTACAGTTTTTCTCTCCAGAAGTACAAATTATATTTCTAATATAACAATCTCTGCATATTTCACCCCAGTCATGGTGATGAACATCCAATCTTGACCACCAGCCACCACACACACACACACACACACCGTTGCTGTCGCACCAGAAACTTTTCCCTTGTATAACCTTGTACAATCCCTGTGAATATGATTTTAAGTACATAAATAACTTAAGTTAGAATTAAAATTTGGAATGTCTAATATTTAAAATGCACTGAAGGCAGAAAACATATGGAGAAATTAATGTAAATTACACTATAGAGTGTCTTGATGTTTCTAAAAAATCGGAATATTCATGAATATTAAATTAAACATCTTAAATACACAGCAGCATGAACTCTGTCCTATCACAGTACACTTCCTGGAAGCAGAAGTTAATCCATAGAGGATACACATACAGTGAAATGGTAGAAAGCTAAACATTTTCCCAGGATGCTGCACATACCGTGTTGTCTCTTTAATACAACAGATCAAAATAAATGTTGCTACTGCAAACTACATTATTTTCTGTAACTGAGCACAGGGCTCCTTTGAGACCTTCTCTGGATTTCAAAGAATGTGTAAAACTGCTCTGCTTGCCATTGCTGAAGTAAACCTAAAATTATCATAGCAGTCATCAACGTGTACACGAGACAGCCATTACAAAGCATCTGTCTATCTATCTATATAGCATATCTTTCTGTCTCTGAATCAAATTAGACAACCAAAGACCCTAGTGCTTTTGCCCTTTTGTTCTGCTGCTCTCTTCTGTTCATTAACGAGTAATAATTGACTAATGAGGGGAGTCCAGATGCTTCTGCTAAAACTGTGGCCCACACAGGAGAACATCATTAGCTTTCAGCAGGAAATGATTTCAGTAAGTCATAATGAGCTCAGTGTATAAGCTGAGCTTTAACTCATTTACATAAGTGTTATAATAACGATGACCCCCACTCGCTTGTGCTATGACCTTAGCATTGTTTTCACTTGCAGGCTAGGAAAGTGTAAAGGGTAAAAGTGTGTGAAAGCATGGGGCACTTCACATAAGCATTTAATCAAACAAGCTTGAGCCTTACTGGAAATTCGAAAAAGTGAAATATATATAAATGGATAAATGACTAAACAGATGAGGGTAGGATGATGGAGAATACCTGCTGATCCTGAGGGAGGGGGCGCTCCTGCTTTCTGCCACTCGGTCGCCTCCACAGCCATGCGTCTGACGAAGGCATCATCCACACACATTAGGATGTTCTCTGGCTTGATGTCTGTGTGAATGATCTTGCACTTAGTGTGGAGGTAGTCCAGACCCTGTAAGACCTGCCAATGAAATACACAGCATGGTTATCAGTTTATGTTTGTCACCATGCATCACTGATTGATTTTACTGTCTCTCTTTTGATGGTTTCATATGGATGAGAGAGGCAGTAGCTTTGAACATGAAAGGGTGTAGTTTAGCTGCAGCCTTGCAGTCTGTTGGTTCCTGGTGGTTTTCAGTAGTCACTAATGGTATTCTGTGTTTTCCTGGGGGGTTGATATTGCAGTGTAAAGGATTCTGATCATTTAATCAGGTGTTTTGAGACTGATTCCAGATACATTTGATTGTTTACTAATGGCAACCATCAAGCAAAATCCAGCTAGGAACCAAAACCCATCCATCCATCCATCCATTTTCTAAGCCGCTTCTCCGTCAGGGTCGCGGGGGGATGCTGGAGCCTATCCCAGCAGTTTTCGGGCAGAAGGTAGGATACACCCTGGACAGGTCGCCAGTCCATCGCAGGGCAGACAGACAGACACAGACAGTCACTCACACACTCACACCTAGGGGCAATTTAGCATGTCCAATTGGCCTGACTGCATGTCTTTGGACTGTGGGAGGAAACCGGAGAACCCGGAGGAAACCCACGCAGACACGGGGAGAACATGCAAACTCCACACAGAGAGGACCCTGGCCGCCCGGTCGGGGAATCGAACCCAGGCCCTCCTCGCTGTGAGGCGATAGCGCTACCCACCACGCCACCGTGCCGCCCTAGGAACCAAAACCATCAGGCTTTATTTTACTTTTTTACTCATCATGATCTCGTTATGCCAATAAATGATTGCAGCCAGTGCTAGCTTACATTGCGATAACCCGTCAATCATCTCAAATTTACACTGATTTGATTTCATATTAATTTGCATGTATTGACTCTAATGAGGTCTGCAAAATTTGGTCCAAACTGGCTTTTAGGGGGCACTTTAGCACTCAAAAACATAATTATAAAATAATATTATACAATATTATAAATAATTATAAATGCTTTTAAACTGTTATTAAGAAGTCTGTAGATAAACAACTGGTGCCTTGTGATTCATTTCACTGACCTGAACAACTTGTATTTACATGTCATGAACTGGACTTCTTGTCGGGTATTTTGATTTCTTCATTCACGACTACAGCTTATTATATAAAGGTCAAAACTTCAATCCAAACAAAACTCAGTGAACATGTGCTGAAGGTCCCTGATCAATAATCTTAACATATGGAGATCTTCTGACTTTCACTGAGCTCCTCTATGCCAAAAGGGCCCTTTATGGGTACACTATTGCATACATATCAAAGGTTAAAACATGGAGAACCAAACTACTTTGCAAATACAACTATGACAGAAATATTACCATTAGTCATGTAGATAACTATGTTGGCAAGCTTTTCCATGTTCAACAAGGCTCAATAGCTCATTCCACATGAAATGAAGCATGTATCATGTTTAAAGACCACTTTAAACAGCAAATATTGCAAATGAAGGCAAACTTCATTGCATTTTTTATATCATTCTCTGTCAATGAGGCCCATTAGGACTTTTTGGGCCTAGATGGCTAAAACTGCACAAGGGCCTGTGCTGATGTGTGCCTGTTGTAAAACAGAAGAAATATTAATCACAATTACCAGGCCAGTGCAACTTAGAATTTAACATAAATGTCAGGATGTGGAAACTTATAAGATTATGTACCTGTCTAATGATGCTCTTCACACAAGGTAAAGGCAGGCCCTGATAGTTGGACTTGATTATCCACTTCAACAAATGGTGGCCGAGGACCTCAAACACCATACATACATCTGAGAGAGTGAGTTAGAGGGAATAACAGAATTACTGCTACAATCACCCAGTCACTCAAATACACATACACAGAGAAAAGGATACGGATCCCGTTGATCCCAGAGATCTTGAAGTCATCGATGAGCTGAACCACCATGTCTTTATTAGGATCACTGGGGTCACTCTCACGTACCTGCGAGGTACAGAAGACAGATGGAGTAGTGTCCGATTACCCCGCACACTCTTCAATGGATCAAACTGCTGAAACCTTTAGAAACTTAAGCTTAGAAGAATGGTAATGCACACAGCATGTCTTAACTTGGCAGATCGTGTGGTACAAACTTCATTAGCGTAATGAATGTTGTTTATTGATCGGCATAAGAAGGTGAGTACAAGTGACTGAATAATAAAGGCCTGCCTTCTCTATTTAGATCAAACTACCAGCAGAGCTGTCCAGGCAGTTGGAACAAAATCCTAGGAAGGATTTTTACTTTTGGGACCTGAATTTTGCACCTACAAAAGGTGAGCATATGTAAGGATATAGTGGCTTCTCTGGGCCCAGCAAACATGGTGCTAAATGTTGTTTCACATCCAAATTTGTTGCAAACATGTGTCCAGTACACTCATGCTTCCATCTACGAGTGTCAGACACTGCTAGAATTTAGTGAACATAACATCGTTAATACACTCAGTAGCAAAAGGCCGTGGCATAGTCTGATGCAGCTGACTAAGGGAGGCAGCATCGCAGGAAATATGAGAGGAAACAGAAGTGCAGCAATCTAACCCTGAGAAACCTACTGTTCCACCTTTATTCCATATTTCTTCACATTTGTCTGCTTCCTTGACAACAAACTGGACCTCAGACTGTCACTGACTACAGAGCGAGAGATGAGGGATTACTGTCTTTTCATGTTCACTGAAATATCCTTAACTCAGTCAATCAGCTAAAAGAGATAACCTTAGTATTTTGCACTCTCTGTACACTGTTATGGCAAATCGGTATAAATATTATGACAAAACTGATATCATACAAATTATTTCATGCATTATATTGTCAATGTCAGAACAGTGACAAACAAAAATGTATTTTTTTCTTTTTTTACATAATTCAAACATTCCGCTGCTCTTTACATTGTGTTTCATGATGATTGGACCACTAGAAACACTCCAAAATGACTACAAAAAAAATCTCCTGTAAAGTTACTATTGTGGAGATAAGAGGTTTTGTTCCGACAGTATTGATATATTGGATGAAATTCCTTTACTAGCCTACACTTTTCACTCACACATCGGAGTAATTTGATCTCGTCCAGTGCTGTTTCTGTATAATGCTGAGCACTCTTCACCACCTTCATCGCCACAAAACGCTTCCCTCTGTGAACAGAACACACACAAAGAAGATCACTGTACAGTCGGGTTGTAACTGGTGATGAAGTGTTACTGTTGGCATGAACAAGTGTGTGTATATGTGTGTGTGTGTGTGTGTGTGTGTGTTTCCATATGGGGTTTTTGGCTTCAGACTGACCCACATGGCAAACAGAATGAAACTGCCTGTGGTTACGGTTGTACAACACATTCTATATTCCCTCACTACTAATATACTACACCATATACCACTCAAACACATTTAAAATGAAAATAGCATTGCTCTTTTGACATCTCTAAGGTGTTGCATTGTACAATAAAGTGAGTAATACAGTATCTTACTCAAATCAACTGTAGCTGCCATCATCAAATTCAAAATTCAAATCAACTGTATAGTTCAAAAATGAAAAGAATGAGTTCATTCACACAATTTCCCATTTTCCCCCAAACGTGTTTGGTGTCCAAATGTTGCCTCTTCAGTTTAGCACAGGAGCTACAATG
The DNA here is from genome assembly GCF_015220715.1 of Pygocentrus nattereri. Lineage (NCBI taxonomy): Eukaryota > Metazoa > Chordata > Actinopteri > Characiformes > Serrasalmidae > Pygocentrus > Pygocentrus nattereri. The sequence goes on along the minus strand of NC_051221.1, from coordinate 29,250,920 downwards.
CTAATGTTTCCAGTAAACACTAGACGTCAACAGTCACTCACAGCTTTTCTGATCGAACAGCATTCCAGGTCTTCAATAATGTTGTGAAGACCTTACAATGTGCTTTAGTACACTAGAAAACTGAACAAAACTCCACTGTGTAGCTGACACAAATAGTGGTGAATTCTGACTCCCCTTTCAAGTATGTCATGCAAGCTCTAGATCATGTTCATGATTTCAGTTGTTCTTATTTCTAAACATAAATCTTCAGTGCAAAGATTCACGATAACAGTATGATCAGTATCAAGATGGCAATAAAAAGAAACAGAAATTGTGAATGTAATAAATAAAATCCATATGCCTGTGTGAGATGCAAGTATGAAAAGAGGAAACAGAATGCAGCAGAAAATGGCTGCTTGCTTTGTTCAGCTACACAGTGAGGTTTTGTTCATTTTTAAAGCTCACTGCAAGTGATCTTTTGTCCTAAACAACATTAACAAGCATGCACAACCTTTATGAAGACTTAAATGTTGTTGGATTAACTTAAGAGAAGGTTTGAGGATGTATTTACACAAACTATTTGGGTGACTATCGACTTCTAGTGTTTGTTAGCAAAGTTAGAATTGAAGCTCCAGCGCTGAACTAATGCAGCAAAATATGGACATCAAACAGGTTGTGGTTGATCAACTACATATGGGTTATGTGGAAAATTGTGCGAAGTAATTATTTTAATGTGTCTCAACCACAGTGATGTTACGGTCTTTTCTTTTTGCTGCTAAATCATAGGAAATAATTAAAGCTGCACTAATTTGATTTGTCATCTATGCTTTAAAACATTATTAATTTGTTGCTGGTTAGTCTTTGGTTTTGTTGCCAAGTGAATGTGTGGGCCGTAATTGTGAGAGTTTCTGTGTTGCCATGGTGTGCTTGGGCCTCCCAGGTGAACAGGGGTTACAGAAGCTGGTAAGGTGACTACCCGCAGCACCACAACTGAACTGCAGGAAAGTGCTGAGTGTGAGTTTCCAGGCCGACATATGAGCTATTAGTCTAATTGAGAGAAGCAGATCTTCAAACAGATACGGGAACCGAAACGTGACACTAGGACATTGATACTGCCAAATACCAACCTGCTGGACAACAGTGTAGGTGCATTATGGAGACAGCATGTTAGTGTGCATGTGTGTATTTAAGTGTGCATGCATATGCGTGTGCGTGTATTCATGTGAGGGTGTCATTTTGCGTGCAGTTGCCATGGTGACTCACTGAATATCCCAGCATAGCCAGACAGTAGAAAAGTGGCCCCAACCTAGCTTTCGAATCACATGGTATCTCCCATTAAACAAGTCTCCTATCTTTACTGGGTGGTACCCTCCTAAAGAGAAAGAGAGGATAGAGAGAAAGAAAGAATTTACAGTCATGTGCAAAAGTTTGGACACCCTGGTCTTTTTTTATTTTCTGAGACACATCCTCAAAAGAGGACAGATGAACAATTATTGTTTATTTGCTGAATTTAACAAGTTGGTAATAAAACGTAAAATGTGCAAAAGTTACAGCATGTTTTTCATAAGGATAATAAAATAGAGAAAATACTTAAAATATAAAAAAGTAGGTGGGATCTCAAAAGAGATGAAGAAAGAGCTGGAAATGAATAGAGCCAGTAAACAAACTGCATTTAGAAGGTGACAGCAGCGGCAGTATAACATCAGTGTCACAAGAAGACCTTAAATCTCAGTTACACAGCTTACACAAAAAGGCTAAAAATGTTCTTATGTTAACAGATAATGTAACTTTCAACAAGTTGAAAGACTGGCTTTTCAAAATTCTTATTCCTCTATTTCTATGAAATGTTTCACAATATAAAGGGCAGCTGGCATGTTTAAATGTTATGGAAAAAAAAAACTCTTTCACTCGTTCGCCTTCTCTGTCATTCTTTGTTCTCTCTCTCCATGTTCCTAATTTACTTCGTCAGAGGTGTTGCACCAGCAGGCAGCTTTATAGGTTTGGCAGCAGACCTCAAGGTTGTTCTCAAAGAGAGAAGGAGAGATGGGCAATATAAAGAGTGTATGTTAAGATCTGAGCCAATGTAGAACTAAGATCACCTCTTCACTGCTGGATCTGTTGAGCTCATACAGTTTAATTATCATATCTTCATCTACAGTCTGCAAAAGTTTTATGGTGTTTCTTGTGAGGAAGGGATGAGTGAAGGACAATGATTTCATCTTATGAAGGGTAATAAGTCTCCACATTTACAAGCAGCTTCTTACGATCAACAGCAAAACTGTAAACACCAACACCAAGACACTGTCACTGATACCCTAAAGAGCAGCACTAAGTGGAGACAGAGCAGAAATGAGGCAGTCAGCTATCACTTAGCTGGTTGGATGTTGTTTGTTTCCTTTTGTTCTGCAGACGCAAGCAACAACTGCAGAACCACAACAACAGTCACATACTGACACACACTTACAGACTTTCAAACTGAGTACAAGTTGCAACTGCTTAATTAATCTTTTGGAAATCAGTTGTAGCCCCCTATGGGTTATTGTGCAGTTATTAATCTTAATACTTATTACTCAGTAGCTACTGAAATGATTCAGTATTTTATTTTTTTTCTTTTCTGCTCATTAATGAAACCAATATGAAAGTACTGTGGTTATGAGAGTGAGAACTGAAGCATGGGCAAGCCTGTCACGTTCATGAAATGTGATGAATATTTGTTCACTGTATGCAGCCATTAAAGCACAGGTCTAAAGCCATATTGGCTGATTAGCTGACTAACTATCAATACTTAGTAGCTTCCAACCAACGACACAAGGCCTAAATAAACCAAGATTACTCAATATCTCACCACTACCCTTTAACTGTGTTTTAGCTATCAGTTCAAACAGTTTTTCTTTTCAGTTTTCTTTTATTTCTTTATATGGCAAATTATACAATAACAAATTGTTGGAAGATAGCTGCAGTTTGCTTAAGAACTCATAATTTTAAAAACTGTGATCAGGTATTTGTATAATAATTGCAACAGACCTAAGTGTGGGTACACATACAGGCTCTTTCAGTTTGAGAAACTGGAAAGGCTAGAACTGAAATACCACCAGGAGTGCCTAGAACTTCTCAAAATAAATCAACAGAAAGTGAAATGGCAGTATTTTAATCAGCCATTCAATCGATTATCAAGTTTGGAGCAATACCAGTGGTGAAACATGGTTTGTAACTGGTGTAACTGGTTTGTTTACCAGTTAAGCTTGAGGATCTGGTGAGAAAACAAAGAAGACAGAGAAGAAGATGCACTAAAGCGTTATACAACAGAGTGAGCGGAAGAGAAGAGAGACAGGAAGTTAGCACCTTTGCAGTAGTCTGCTGGGTCCTCCTGCTCCTCATCGTCAGACCCCAAAATCTCCTCCTCTGGCTCTGGGGGTGCAACTGGCTCAGGTGGGGGGGGCGGAGGGGGAGGTGGAGGTGGAGCGGATGGGACTTTCTGCTGTGTCTCAGGCCTGCACAGAGAGCAAGGATATGAGAGAGAGAGATTGAGAGAAGGGGGGGGGGCAGTGAGAGGGAGAGAGATAGAAAGAGAGAGGAGGTAGTGAGAGAGAGAGAGAGAGAGGGGGGGAGCAATGAGAGAGAGAGAGAGAGAGAGAGAGAGAGAGAGAGAGAGAGAGAGAGAGAGAGAGGGGGCAATGAGAGAGAGAGAGAGGGAGAGAGGAAGGAACAAATCATTTATCAGCAAAACCTTCAACTGGTGCCACTATGACTGGGTAAATACGCTGCACTGGTGAGATATGAATAGAGCCCACACTCACTGCTGGGAACTTTCATACTGTAACTACATATCAATTATATAATTATTTACATGAAGAGAGAGGGAGAGTCTGATGCTTTATGCATTTGCTTTATGAACAGATGCTTAATACATCTGGGTTTTGACTTTAATATACGGACTAGGGACACACAATCTGAATCAGAATTAGCAGATTTTTGCTCCAAACACACAATCGGCAGTTAGCCAACTTATTACTTTTATTTTGGACAATCTGTACTGTAATTTTGTGACGTAAATAATATCGGGCAGGTAAGTGTACTGCCACAACTGTCGTAATATGTCCTAGCATAATATTAGCAAAATATCAGCCAAAAAATCATCCATCGTCCAATGTGGCTATAAAGAAACTGGAATCGGTCATAAAAAAGCATGATTGGTGCACTCCTAACACAAGCATATGGAAAGCAAAAGAGAGTGAATGAAAGTATAGAGTGATTACTGTTCTCCTGTCTCTCCTTTTTCCATAATCATAATTGTGGGGGGCACATTGCATATCGCCATGTAACTCTGAAACAGTAACCACACAAAGGAAGAAAAACATTTCTTAACTTTAATGTAAGTTAATGTAACAAGATTTTATTCCAAGTAATATTGTTACTATGTCTATTGGTCCCTTCATCATGAATTGTTCATTTAACGTAAAGAGTACTGGTGGTGCAAATGATAAGACAAAAAAATGAAGTAAAAAGGTTTTGAAACGACAGCAGTAATTTGTAAGGAAACATTACTGCTACAATGATAATCTAAACCAGTGAAGGAAGGATATTGGAGCCTGTTCCCTTCCTCAAATTCACAAACAGCTATGAATGCAATAATCAACAATGACACCAAATTAAATTCTGCAATCTCATTCCGGCACTCAATGCAGTGCTAAATCCAAAACACTGTATCAAAACTGACAGATATCACAATACTGTGACACCTGATGTAAGATATGTGGAACAGAACTATTACAACACAACATAACCAGGACAAACACACACACACTTTTAGTTATCGGTGAGACATTTGCGGTCAAACAGAATGAACGAATGCCTGCCAGTGGGTTGCCATAGAAACTAGAAAGGAGAATCCGGCTGGTGTAGGGTTAATTTCCTGAGAACCATCCATAAAGAGCCACAGTCACACTGGCAACTGACAATCCAGCAGTTTCAGGGAACACACACATCCATGCACACATGACTGCATGTTTACTGAAGGAGTACTGTTAGAGAGAGAGCACATAATTCAGGGCCCGTCTCTTGTGCACCCAGCAGGGCAACGGAATTCATGTGTGCAAGTAGCCCAAATAAATAAATGTGTTTCATAAGCTGCAGACTGCAGACATACATGTGTGTCTAGCATACCTACACAGGCTAACAGTATCTAGGATGACCAACGAACAACAAACAAAACACAAAACCATTCTAACACACACACAAACAGTCTTTGTCAGGGAAGCCATTACAAAATAATGACTATAATGCCTCTAAAATTCCGCACATTTCAGAATTCCAAAAAGACAACCGTCTCTCCCACATCCAGACACACACACAGATGCACAGAATCCCCAATATCTTATTGTAGACATCATAAGATCATTCAAGAGTATCAGAAAACACACTACAGCATATAGGAGAAAAGCATTTATAAGGGCTGCATGGTATGTAAAAAAACTAGAACTGGGAGTGTATAAATTACATAAATTATATAACATATTTTAAAAGCATTTGTGAATCAATTATGTGATATACTTCAATTTTTTTCAAATACTAACAGAAACACTAACACCGTAAACGCAATTACCCAAACCTTAACTTCAAATCTTCGTGTTCGTGTTTTTTCGTTTTATGCAATTTCCCTCTGGGATCAAGAAAGGATTCCGATTCTGATTCTGAAAACGTTTAGGCAGTAATCACCCGATATACACATATTGCAGATCTTCTAAGCTCTTAGCCTGTTTTGATAAAGAAAGTGCTGTAACACAGTTTGAATACATAAAAGGGACTCATATTTCATAATTGGAACCAAAAATTTAAAATGGTTGGAAAAACAGGAATAGAGAATGTGGTGAAGGAAGAAGAAAAGAATTAGACAATGTATTAAATATAACATCAAATCAATCATGTTCTCCTTCATAGCATCACAATTTTACAATGAAATTTGAGACACTTCTTGGTTGCTTTGATAATCAGGATGTTCAGAGAATGAATGTGAAGGCAGAATGAATCCACTATGTTTTCCGGCCTAATGAATGTGTTCTTTGTACAGACCTTCTCATCTGTGTCTATATAAATAAACATTAACCAGACAGGCTTTTGCCAGACAGAGATGGATTTTGGTTCATTTAAAAAGCATTTTTGCACCAATCATGAATTTTTATAGCTGATTTCTATTCAAATTTCTTCACAGCCAAACTGGCCGACTGCCTGAATTTCTGACCAATTTGTATCAGCCTTTATAACCTGAAATGAACACCAAACACACTAGCATCTTTCCAACACGTTCTGTTAGACAAAGCCGTAATATAATTAACATAATTCGCTCTTTGATGGGCCAGAACCGCCATTTTGAATTTGTAAAAGGTAAATCAGCTGCCTAAATGCTATTTAAACATGAATCAAATAAAGTACTACACTGAAAGTAAGGGGCACCTGCTTATGTATCGCACGAGTCATAGATAATTATGCTGCAACATTCTGGTAAAATAAAATACAGTTTTAATAAAATACAGTGGGAGCGCACTTACTAGCCTCATGTTATTTGCATCATAACATCACAAAAAAGATTAGCCAGTTGTGTGTTTGGACGAAAAACTACTAATTGGCCGATTCTGACTGTTCATCTCAATAATTTAAAAAATCTGTCTTGGGAGATTAGCCTGCACTAGCCTAATTTGACCAAAATAACTGACTTCTGATGGATTGCATCACATGTTCCCAACCCTAGTACTGAAGCATCCCCTGTCCTACACATTTTATATTCCTACTCTAACACACACACTTACTCCAGCTCAGGAAGGGCTTGTTATTTAGCTGATCAGGTGTGAAATGTACATGGCAGTGGGTGCTCAGGGTTTGGACCACTGAATTCCATGAATGCCTTGATTCATTAAATACAAGCAGAGAAACATGTATCTGCAACTGTGATAGCTTTTAGAGGCCTTTTTTTGCATGATTCAACATTTTGTGATATTTGTGTTGCAATAGTCCAATATTACAATAACAAATAATACACTGTGCAGCTCAAGAACTTCTAGAAAGAGGTAAAAGGGAAATATTTATTTTAAAAGTAAAAAGACGTATCAAAAAATTAGAATATCAGTTAAACATCAGTTGAGAAGAGAAAGTCAGCAACAAACCGCAACCTTCGAGCTGAATTTCAGCAACTAACAGTTATGAACATGTGCATGTAAGAGATTGCATGCCAGACATTAAGAGTTTGCCTCAGGTTGGCATTGGTGAAGCTAACATGTCCAGAAAGGAATGTTCTGTGTGTGTGTGTGTGTCCACAGGCAGGTCCATACAAAAACACAAAGAGATTCAGAATGGAACATGTCACTGTCTGTCTGTACCCACCACACACCTTCACCATAACTATACACTCATACACAATTACAGTCCACCATTCACACCCTTCAGGGACATTCAGAGAGCCAGCGTTACATTCTAACAGCCCTGCCCTGCCTGGACAGCCCCTCCAAGCATACATACTCTCACGCCCTGTGCTAAGTCTCTACATGCAGAAGCACTAAGCGTCTGTGATCTGAATGATAATCATCACTGCTGACACAGCATCGCAAAGAGGGAAAGAGGGAAGAGAGAGGTGGAGGGAAAAGGAGAGAAAAGTGAGAAAGAAAAAAAATATAAATCTGGCCCATCTATATTATACTGCAGTAATACTGTTTTAATGGGTCAAGATTTGGCTCTCACCTGTGCTGTTATTCAGGCCAAAGAGAGAGAGGGCAAGAGAGAGAGAGGGGGAGAGAGAGAGAGAGCGAGGGGGGTGGGGGAGGGGGAGAGAGATCTTTTAAAAATAGGAACAGTTCCAGAAAAGCAGAGGATAGCTTATACTAGCAAACCAGGACAAGAACTGGAGAAAATTGGGATATGAGTGTGTGCGTGTGTGTGTGTACACCAGTAGCTGGGTCATCTGATAGTCTTCAGCCATATATAACAAACATACTTTGATACTTTGTGAATAGATTACATCTTGGTCTATATTTTTCATATATATTTTCACGTTAACATATCTCATTGTATTCAATGATGCCGAGACAGAAAATTCCACCACTACAATCACTAATGTTCTGCAGACTGCAGCAGTAAACGGAATATTCTGTCAAAATTTCAGACTTCCCAACTTTTGTCAATGACTTCAGCTGTGAAAAAAACGGATGTTGATTTTATGGGGAGCCATGGACGCCAAACATCTTGCTGCCGAATTCCAGACAAACCCAGTTTTACATAAAAATAATAAAACACTACAGAGCGTCCTCCTGCCTTTTTTCACTTAATTTAAACATAACCCACTGCTAAAGCTTTCCACTGATAATCATCCCTTTTCCACAGCACTGTGGTCACCACGCAAGCATTCATGTAGCTTCATGCCGTTATTGGTCACTTACTGCTAGGAGGCATGGAATGACATTATTTTAACACAAATAAGTGAACACAGCATTAAACAGGCAGTTTTATTAATGTACCTTTACAACTGACATATGTAAATCATTTATTTGCCCTGTAAAAATTGCTTTGCATCTGCCCTGTTTTGTGGCTTACTCAAAAAATCTGGGTTGAATCACTCTTTATACCTTCAGCATGAATGGGTGAGGCTGAACTGCTGTAGGCCGAGTAGGTGATGTATATTAAAATATGTTTGACATCACAAAAACAACTTTCAGGACTGTGTTGCAGCTTGGTTTCCACACATGGACTGCATGAACCAGGGGAGTCAATTTTACACAATTTACATGTTTACATACTACATAAAACTCTTTCATTTTAAAAAAGAGGAAAATGTAGTTTGTGTAGCTACAAACCCTTTAAATCAGAGGTCTCATTATCTGATCTTAGAGGGCCGGACTTCATCACACCACACTTTCCTGCTCAAACACACCAACTAAACCTGGCCATGAAGTGATGAGCTGTGAAGAATCCAAACCCTAACTTAACCAGGGGACTTAACCAGAAGCGAAGTTTATTTGATTGCGTGCAGGTACGAGACACCTAGTCAGCCCATAAGACACTGATGCAGTTTTTAGCAGTACTTATACCAATATTAGGCTCAGCCTATACACGACAAGTGGCAGGTGTGAAAGACATGACCATGTAGGAATAAACAAGAACAGACAGAAGAATGTTCTAAATACAGTCACAGCACAGGCACACACAATACTGAATTTAATGACATATAATGCAACACTACACAGTACATTTTTACAGCTGTATCAGGTGTGTTTGAGCATGAAAACTGTGCTGTTTGAGACTTTAAATAGTCAAGAAGAATGAAGTTGAAAAACATTAGGATTTTAAAGAACTTTGAAAGTCTAACTTTGTACAACATTCACTATGAATCCAACCAAAGAAGAAAAAACAAATCTTCTGTAAGTAGCTCAGTCTGTTGTGTAAACCAAGACATAGTTCCCATAGCTCCCAACATGTTACTGGAGTACACAGAGAAACAAGAGCAAGAGCCTAGATCATGAGCCTAAACTCTAGTCTAAACGAAAGGAAAATGGGGTGAGAACATCAACACAACACAGAGATGTTATTACAATCATTAACTGGCTATTTGAATATTTTAGCATTGAGACATTTATAAAATATTTGACTGGTAACTGACCATTTGGTAATCTGAGGAGCTGCTTTAGAAACAAGTTACTGTTTTATCTTTAACGTTGTTAAAAGCTGCATGATGGAGACAGATTTCCAGCCACTCAGTTTACAGTTCTCTCTGTGCTTCTAGAACATGCAGGCCTTAGAAAGCATTAGATACTGAATATACTTCATATTTCGCTGGTTATATATCCACTGCTTGGTAGAAACATTTGATGCCAACGTAAAATGGACTGGGAAGCACTGAATCAAGAAAATATATAAAAACGAAGCTGATTAGTGGTGGAATGGTGGGAATGGAATCTTGGAGCAAAAACAAATTCCGTTCCCACCATTTAAACTAGTGAAGCAGAAGTCAGAGAAGCCATTTCCAAAACTTTGTTTTCATATATAACGTTTTTTCTTTTGTGTTTTGTTACATGCATTATATGCCAGTTGAGTTTGAGATTTTTACCTCCTTTCCTTTTTGTGATATATATATATATATATATATATATTATATTTTTATATATATATATATTTTTATATATATATACATTGAATATTTTTGGTTTTGTGTTTATGTGACTATATGCTTGTGCCTATTCAGACGTACTCAGCTATATGTAAACTATGTTGGGAGCAGTAAGCAGTATGTGTGCAGATATCTTGCTTTTTCTTAAGGGCCACCACAACTTTCCTAACCTGCTCCAAACCCTTATTCAGATAACATGGTTCACCAAATGTACCATTGAATTTTGTCACAATAAGCTGTATTCTAAAATATTCAATTTTTCTAGGAGTACAAAATAGTATTAGATTATTGTAATGTAAAATATATTGAGGTCAAAATATTACTGAAATAATGTGGTACAGAACTGTTTCTTAGAATTAATTGTAACTACTGAAGGGGTTTTTCTATCAATCAGTTATGCTATTAAGAATTAGTATATAGTCACTATAGGAACAAAACCTTTATCTCCAAAATGGTAAATTTACAAGAGAAGGAAATAACTTAATTTTTAAAAGAAGTTAATGTGATGACATTTCTGATATAAAGATTTCATCATTATATTTAACACAATATTAGGGGCTACTGGAGAAAAGAAAAAATGACAAAAATGGAGATATGAGAGATTTTGTTGCAATAAAAATGATATACTATTGAAAGATTACTTGCACACTAAAGATATATTATTATATACAATAAATATGTTCAAAAGTTTATACACTCCTGCTCATATGTTTCTCATAAAATCAAGGCTATTAATAGTGTGTGTGTGTGTGTGTGTGTGTGTGTGTGTGTGTGTGTGTGTGCCCTTTCCTGGAGTAACAGTCTCTACCCTTTTCGAAAGTCTTTACACTAGATGTTGGAACACTGCTGAAGGTCTCCCTGTATTAAGCCATCGTCCCTCAGAACAAAGACCACTGCTCCACAGCCCTGGGGTTTATACCCATCTAGTCAATGCCTGGCACTGGACATGGTGATGTAAGGCTCATGTACGACTACTCCAGAGAGTTCAACTCAATAGTGCATCTTAAAGTAGCTCATTTCACCAATCAGGGGTGTTTTTTTGGACATACGGTGTAACTCAGTACATCTTCGGTATACAAAATCCTATTGTGAAGAGTACTGCATTCCCATGAAAAAGATTAGGATGAGTACATTACAGTTTGTGTGATCAGCACAAGCACATACCTATAAGAATAAAGACTACACTGGCAATTGACACAATGAAGATAATGTTACTGAATTACTGAAAGTAATATATACTGCTAAAACTTTTTTAGTGTCAACTCTAAGGAAGAAAGACTAATGTAATTATTACATAAAAGAATGTAAACAATCAAAATTAATTATTTTTTGACAGACTTAATACATAAATAAACAAATAAATAAATGCTGTAATAGGGGAGATGCTAATGATGGTTCATTTCTATTATCACATCATTTTCTCACTACATCAGTTCACCTGTCCTGGTCCTGGAGTTCCTCTGTACTGCAGAGTTTAGTGTTTACCCTTCTCTAACATACTTGGTGCATTTCATTGGCTCACCACCCATTCTTTTATTAGTTTAAATCAGAGATGTCAACTCAGACACACCAGGTTCAACTCCTCTCTTAACTGCTATGTTTTTGAGCCAGATACCAGTCCTCCAGGACCAGAGTTGTGCACCCCTGGTTAAAAGTCTTGATTATAAAACACTAAACTGCAGTGCAGGGATACTGTAGGAGGACTGAACACTGTCCATCTATACCTGGAACTACCTCTGAATGTCCTTAATGCATCATGACTTAATAAGCACCTGAGAGGCCTGGCATTATCCTCAGATGAATAGAAATTAGTTGCACCTGTGAATCATGATTTGAATTCTTAGCATTTAAGAACGTTCTGGACTTTACTGAAAGCACGCTGTCCTGTGCTACACAAACTCTTCTTAGGTAATCATATTCTGGCCACAGCTGTCGTCTCTCTTTCACCTCTCTTCTCTTTGTCTCTGATTCATTCTGTCTCTCCCCCACATTCGGTCTCTCTCTACCGAATGCCTGCTGACTCACCCTCTCCCTCGACAAGTGTGAAAGCATGTGTGTATGTGTGTGTGGCAACGTGCAATCTCGTGGATATTTCGGTCTGCTGCCTGATGTCACCATGTCCTATCCTGCACACACACACACACACACACACACACACACACACACACACACACACACACACACACACACACAAACACACACACACACACACACACGCCCATACATACAGTTCAATGGCAGATTCCAAAAACCCCACACAATGCTAAATAAACCCATTGTAACAAAGTATATTACAATGAATTAACACTGGCTTCTTTACTCTGTCTAGCAACTCATTTCAATAAAAACACATGCTCTCTCTCACAATCTCTCACAACCCACCTACATGCTTACAGAGTCAAAGAGCAGCACGGCACCCACAGTGGAGCTCAAGGCAGAAGCTTAATCCATTCACCCAATTGGGCCGAATTGACTGCTTCCATACTTGCCCTCTGGGTGTGACACAGATATAGCTGTACACACTTCACTGCCCTCCACTGCTCTACTTGTTCTCCATGTGTCACACACAGACACACACCCACTCACACACACAGTGCTCAACGCTGAATACAATTTGCATCCGGAAAGGCCTGCCAGATTGTGTCCGGCTACGTCAGCAAACTTAACAGACACCCTCTTATTCTACAGTCAGACACACAATGCTGTGTCTAGTGGGACACTCGCCCATCCCCCATACACACACACTGTACTGGAGGAGTCAAATACACACTTATTTGCATACACAAAAAAGGCAGAAATGCCATTGTGCAACATGCAACTGCTTCCTTACTACTACTGGTTCAGTGTAGTATTATTATTTTGCCCACTAAAACATTAAACACACAAAAGACATGTGCTTCTTAAGATAAAGTATGAGAAGGTATTTTGAACAAAATCGAATGAAGAAAAATGATGACTATAATCTTGTTGCACAGCTATGACACTGGGAGGCAAGAAGAGTACTAGACAGAGATTCTGACTAATGCAGATTGTTTTCTAATTTTTGCGCTTAGTATGGTTTCAGATTTTGGCAAATCTGACCCATCAAAATGTCAGTTATAAAACAGATAGATTCAGTTCTAAAGTGCTGGTAAACAAACCCTACATAAGAACCTGCTTTTAATATAACTGAAGGACTGGCATCTATAACGTGTCCATGATTATATGACCAAAATGCAGAACATTGACTTGAATATACAATGATGGGCTACTGAATGCTCTAATGCTACACTAATCATTCATTAATAGCCCAACATAAGTGACATGACCAGGGCTAGATATGGCTGGGTGTAATGCAGCAGCTCTTGAGAGCTTCCACTGGAGATGGATGTAGTTACCTGTTGTATTTCTTGTGGATATTTGCTTTCAATACAGTACACCATTGTAGTTGTGCTATTGTCCTCTCATATGCTGGTACTATAGGCTGCATGCGTCACTTCTTAGTAGTCCAATCAGGCGGATCCAACTGCCTATTGCATTCTCATGCATACAATGTACAAACTCCAGTAGCACTCGTTGAACAATTGTTTATTTGTCAGTTAATGGTTAATTGGTTAATCATTTACATTCCCAGTGTTCAAACAATTCAACTGCATTAGATAGCATGATTAATAGAATGTCAATTCTCCACAATGCATTGTCACATGTCCAGGATGCACACCGTTGATGCACAGTGATATCACGATTCACTGTTAAACCCCAACTAAAGTGAATTGTCCCTAATCAATAATCAATATCCACTTCCTCTTTAAGGCTTAAACAAATCAGCTTGTCATTCCAATGACTTTACTTGACAACAAATATCCTCTAATGACTCAAAAACAACAATATTTCACACCATAGTCACAAATCACATATACATACATACATACACTCACTGTACCTGTGTCTGAGCGCTCTGTGGCGAAGTCGGAGGGCACTGAGAGCTAAACCCAGAGTCTTGTGGGAGTGAGAGACACTGCGCTCCATACTCATACGCACAACTCACGCACACAGGTGGAGATGTCCTTTCTTTCTTGTAGCGCTCCTACTGGTTTCTTCTATCTACCTATCTTTTCCTTGTTCTTTCTTCTGGCATCTGTCAGTGTGTCGTGGAGCTCAGGCAGAGATAACAGAAGCCAAGAATTCATCTCTCACATGACCACCTCACACCTAACTGACAACTCTCCATGCTTACTGTCTTCCTGGCTGCGCACACACACACACAAACACACACATACACTTTTGGTACAACTAACCAAGCACTGTTTGTGTATATATTTGATCAGTCTATATAATAGGCTTGTATTTATACACTTCCCTGAATTTTTAAGCAGTTTGAAGATGGCCTCTAGGGAAGGGTCATGCACACTTGCTGTGGGACCGATGAACCCAATGACAAACAAGCAAACATAAACATATAAACCATTAGCAATCCCCATTGATAGTAACCATGGCAACATGAGTAGTAGGTTCCCTAGTGACCAAATCTTTTCTCCAAATGATTTGGAATGATCTCCGGCAAGTCTCTGTCTCTCTCTCTCTCTCTCTCTCTCTCTCTCTCTCTCTCTTTCTCTCTCTCTCGCTGAGTTTTTCTTTATAGCTAGTCTATCTTGGAGTATATTTCCCATTCCTCTCCAGCATTCCTCTAAGCCCAAGTGACTCTCTGTTTCCAGCGGGCTGTGATCAGTTCTAAGGTTACGTCTTTCATGTGCTCGACCACATCCACAGAAAACAACAGATAGAGGGAAGAAAATGGAGCTTGTTCAAGAATGTTTCATAGTGAGGGTCATGTAAGCACACTTAACAGAAGGGCACTCGAATGAGAAAAGCAAAAAAGGCACTACAAAAGCACTATTAGGAGAAAAGAAAAGTTATTTCTTTAAGTATCTTCAAATAATGACTGACGTTTAAAATGCACACAGACAGACACTGCTGAACCTGGCCAAAAAAAACTGAGGATTTGGTAATGGATGCTGCTACTGCTAAATTTTATGACCCCCTCAACCACTGCTCTACTGCTGGCCTCAAATTCAGGGCACCTGAACCTGACCCATGATACACACACATCTCACACACACCCTGCACACCTGACAGGTACAGCCTCATCGGCTGGTGTCAGCTAGCTCAGAGGGTTATCGTATGGCTGATGAAGGTTCAATAGTTGGCAGGGTGTACTGTTCCACCCAGCATCGAGACAGCTCACCTTCTTTGACACAGCACCTAAACTACTGAAGAGTGGTTAACTGGCTAAATTATTGAGCTGCCCTTGTTTCAATGCAGAACTGACCACACAATAAGCAAATGTGAGAAACCAGAAGATGATCAAAGGAAGATAGTTGTGATATAACTGTAGTACTCATGGCTTTGCGTGGAAAGAAACCTAGCAATCCAAAATGTTTCAGTTATTTATTTTTAAAAATATGAAAAGCATTTTACATTTTTGTAAAAAAAGTCAAGTTTTTTGACATTCTTTTTTTGACATTTTTGACATACTTGACATTCTGAAACTCTCACAGAAGTCTTAGCCACATACATATTTTCATTGAAGCAATAAAATGAGATCTGTTGATTTTCTAAGTGACAATATGTAAACACATCCTCTACAGAGATCAAACTTAAAAATTGCATTTTCCTGCTAATTTCAGTGCAACATTTCTATTTTTATTCTGAGTTCAATCTTTTCTTTCTCCTGAAAAGTTATTGTTTTGGACATACAATGTGTTGTTTCAACAGCAACAACATATTCCCAACTTTCCTTCCTCAGATGAAGTTTTTGCACCCCACCACATTCCTGACTTCTCCCTGTCTTGTCTTGCTGTCTCCATTACACACAGCTTGTTCATGCAGAGTTTGCTAAATCTACTAATCAGGTCCACCAAAAACACGTGGCTGCTTCTGAGTAAAACTTCTATAGCTTCAGCTTATTTTCCTAAGAGAGCCAAAAGAGATCCATATTATACCTGCTGCTGCCTGATTGAGGAGGCTTGTTAGGCAGACAAGAATATTCAGAGAAAGACTTAAGAATAAAGAAAAAAAAAAAAAAACGAGTCAGCAATTGAAAAGAAAAAAAAACAGACATACACACAGAAAAAGTAGAAGACAGAAAAGGAAGAAAGAAAGATTAGGGAGAGTAAGGCTTAATGGGATGGCACTGGGAGACTGGCTGGTCCATGCTTGATTGGCTACTGTTTAATCTACATTTAATCTACAGAGCGTAAAAAGTGTGAGCAGCATGAGGCAGAATGACCGTCTGCACAAAGCCCAGTGTGTGTGTGTGTAATAAGAATGAGAGCCAGAGGGTATTTAAATGGCATGATGGGCGAGTGACCCCTATGTGTCTGTGTAACTGTGCTCAGTAACAAGATGACATAGATAGCCTGTGTGTTGTTGTGTGTTTGTAATGTTGGAAATGATTTAGCGTTTTAGTGTATAGGGGGCCTGAATTTCTTGTCCTAGCTTCACTCTACTATAACCCTTTTAAATCTTTTAAACCTCCAAATTTCTATTCTTCATTCCTACAACTTAAAAATAATTTAGCCAGTTTGCACTGTATGCCATGTAATTATTGAGTAACAGTACTGAATAAAACTGAATAAAAGGCCTTAGGACAGGGTGCCCAAACTTTGTGTTTTGGGGGTGCAAGTGCAATGTCTGTGCTGGGCTGAGGGCCAAACGGATAAGTATACTTATAAAGAAAGTAGGTAGTTTCAAATTAATTTTTTTTTTAATTATTGGAAACAATACAGTTTATTTTGTTACTATGAATTTAATAAGTAAATACGAATTTAGTAAGTTATATATAGTATCAAAATATGTTCTCTCATTGAGTGAAGGGGTGGGCAGCCTTGCCTCAGGATATCATAAGCCTTCAATTTAAGGGGTTTAGCTAATTTATTTCTTAATAAGATCACCTTTCCACGCTTCCATTAAACACCTTAAAAATAGTAAAAATCATCTGGAGACCAATCTCCTGAAATCTCCTGGAGGCCACAGCCTAACATGACTTCAATACAGCCTATTGATACATGCAAACATGAGCACAGATACAGGCTACAAACACACTTAAATCACAGTTTGGAAATTTCCTGTCACATCAATCTTCAGTCCCTTTGACATGCATACACACTCACAAGCACAGACATATATTTGGAACACAACCTTAAAATCTAAAGGTATAGATAAGCAAAAAATTAACCCAATTTCTCCTTTCCCAAAATATCCCACCTTACATCTAACGTTTTGACACAGATAAGACATGATTGATGCGCAAAATTTGCTTCTTCAGTTTTGCACTGAAACTATAACATTTATACAGCTAACAAGGAACGGAAGCTAACACTCCACCAAGTAGCACTGTGCAAAGTGCATGCCTAAGCCACGAAATCCAACCTGACCCCTCTGATTTTTAAATCATTATTTCAGGCTTTACAGGGAGACTAGCAGCAGTGCACACACACCAAACTTAGCATGTATTTCTCTTCCTGATTCAGTAATGCTAATTCTTTCAATTTCATTAAAAAATCTTTTAGACTGCAGCTTTAAACAAAAATCTTTTAAATTGTTTCATCTTTAAATAACATGAATCAAATAAAGTGCTGCATCTAAACTGGCTATTTAGCACAACGAGTCATGCAACATTTTGATGTAGGTGTAGCAGAAGCGTTCAAATACAGCGCAAGTGCCATTTCCTGATCGTGTTAATTGCATCATAAAATTGCTAAAGAGATTAACCAAAATAAACTATAAATTGACCCAAATTCTCATCATGCATTTGGAACAAAAATTCTGATCTTGGCCGATTCCAATTTTGTGCACCTACGAAAGACAGCAGCAGCCATCCTGAAGCCTGAATTTTGCGTGGAATGTAATCCATTCTTAGAGATACAGTATGTGATACAGTGTCAGAAACCACCCAAGCTTTTCATGGAACTATTTGTATAGTGGTGTAGTTTCATCCACATGCGCACTTAAAAACCCTCAGAAACTGTCTCAGTGTGTCTGTTTGCTGGTACTGTCAGGCTCAGATTCTCTCCTGTTCCATCCTATATAGTTATATGCACCTATGAGATTACATGGCCCACCTGCTCAGATCTCAAAGCCTGGGCTCCACAAACTGAACTAGAAAACTAAGATGGACTGCTGGGGATTTATGGAGGATTCCATTATGATACCCTGGCATGCACTGGCTAGAAATTTTTTTCTTTAGTTCAGAAATGTAAAAAAGCCAGGCAATATTCTTGTTCCATTCTCGCTCCCAACTCACTTGGGCCCAGTAATCAGCTAGTGCTTTAGTTGAGTGCTGAATATGCAAAGCTCTAAATTGGCACACTTGGGGCAGTCTCTCACAGTAGACGTGCACCTTCATGTTGCTCTGGCATGGCTCAGTCCAGAGAAAGAAGACACCCCACCCACTAGTTTCAGTCAGGGTGGCACTCACTTCTTTAGCCCACAATCTTCATGCCTCATCAGGTCTCTACTAGCAAGCCTTCACCACCTCCTTCCTTGTTGTAAAATGTCACACTTTAAATTACATTATGGGTTGAATGCTCCTTTTAGTAATATTACATGCCACAGACTGTCTAGTCTTTTGAGGCCTTGACAGTTCTGGTATACTAAGCATTATTCAGAAGATCACCTTGTTCATCCTTTTTAATAGATCCAATTAGGATTAAACAATGTTTTGCAACAGCCCAACATTTAACATTAACAGTTTACATTAAAGTTAACATTAAAAATATTAATGTCATGAACACAGGCTGCACTCAATAGGAATTTGATTATCAGCATTTTCACAGTGCTTAATGTTTAGGCATAGAGATCTATGTTTGCCTTCAAAATTCACCCATTTACCTTCCCCTGATCTATTTTGTTGCCAAAGCCATGGTCTGCCACACTCCTGTGCCCCTCGAGCAGGTGGAGGTTAACTGCTCTGCTCAAGAGCACCATGGAGGCAGGGGTATGCTTGTTCACACTGCATTCACACCTCCTAGCAATGGGTATATAATTGGACCTTTGTGTGCTTAGTTACTGACAGCTATGCTGGCCAATTCAGTAATATGTGAACATCTATATTCTGATTGTTTAAATACGTCACTACATACATTCCATCGATATTATACTGCATTTTGGATGATCTGACGGTCCATATGCTCTGTGTGCTTTGCTGTGCTAGCATGTTAACCATTTTAACTGGGATAACGTACAAATAACGTGCAAAATCTAATTGACCTATTCAACTCTGCCCACAAATGGAAAAGCTGACAGAACATTAGCAAAAGTGCTTTTCAATGTAATGAATTTAGGCTGGATAAAACAAGGCACCTTTCAAATGGCCATGCGAATTTACCACCATCGTAAATGTCAAGCCTCACAGCCATGAACATAAATCTCACAAGTTTTAACATTTTAAAAATACAAGTTTCACAAAATTCTGATGCGCTATGTAGTAATGTGGTCATGGCAACAGCACAAACTGGATTCATCTACATATTTGCATTACACTGCCCATCACTACTGACCAATACAGTGTCCTCAAACACCAGAGTAGATTTTGCATGTTGACATTTTAAAAAGCCTACCATGGATGCTAAGCAAAATCAGCCAGCATGTAAACAGAGTACATATGTGACAGAAAATTCTCCTGAATGCAGTGCTAAGTTTAATACATAATAATGTGGAATCCAGGGGAACAGTATGCATTCTGTAAAGTTCTGGCAGGTGCTCCACTATTCACGTCCCTATTTCTATATTAATTAAATTGACAGGTATGCACCATGTTAATGTTAGCTCGATTTCACAACAAAAAATTATATTCTTAATGGGATAATATAGATTTAACAGTACAGGAGGGTTTCTTTGAGTATTATGCCCCACACTAAGAATGCTCCATGGGGAATCTCAATCTCACCAACCCATCACAAAGATCTGCTCAGCAATCATACCACTATAAAAAAGCCTAAAAAACATACAGTATCTGCTATTAGTCCTACTCTTAACTCTTCAATTTTCAATACATGCATCTCTGTACATCAAAAGATTTATTAATGCCCATTCCTTCCATTGTGAATGCCAGTGCGCTGTCTGCTTCCCTGCTGCTGTTCTGCTAAGTGCCCACTCAGCCTTGGCACAGCATCAGATAGCTTTGAGTTCATCTATCCATCCATCTATTCATCCATCCATTTCTTTATCTCTCTCTGTCCCTGCAAGGGTCTGGATGCCAGTCTGCTGCCCGCTGCTGCGCTGTTGTGTTCACAGCGTCTTGGCACCGCCTCCATGAGCTGTGAGTCACTGAGCATGGCTGGCTTCACCTGGCATTGGCGACGTCACGGCTATCTAAATATACATAGGCCTACTGCACATTCATGAACATATCTGCACAGAACCCTCATGTACAATACCGTGCACAATCTGAACATGTATAAACTTGCACATATCAGTACTGTGGAGAGGCTACATCTTTAAATATAGAATAAACACAGTGAACACAGTCAAAATAAAGGATGCACAATGCAGAGTTGTGGTCTGTGAGTTAATGTGCCTGAAAATTTGAATTTTGATTTGAATATATTAAGGGTGCTTCAAAGAGTGATTCTTTGTGTTACATACATTACAGTGAGTCACAAAGCCCTGCTTGTTGGAGTCCTAATCAATCCAAAACAGGTTATATACAGGTTGCTTTGTGTCAATTTGACGTGATGATTATATTTGATTGACTTAATCTTAAATCTGCAATAAATTTTCACTTTGGACTCTGCTGTGCAACTAAGGAGAAAACAATATTTTGCATGTGTTGTATAATAAGTTACAGATAATGCTTTACTGATGTTTTTCTCCATTGTTTTTATGCTAACATTGTGCGATGATGTGAATCGCTGTCTAACACGGCTGCGATCCAAACATTTTGTCCTGGACAAGATGTCCTACATTGGGTCCTAGCATGAAAAAACCTAATTTAACATACTGTGGAACAGGTTTACAGAACCATGTCAGATCTAATATCAGCTGATACCTGCAGAACAATGATGATATGTTTTGACGTAAACAAACATTGTGGTGGACCTTTTGTTGCACTATGCTACCGGGGTCTCTTTGAGATATAAGGAACTGAAAGCACCTGTGCTTTTGCTATGGTTGTGTTTTGATGTTAAAGCACTGTAACATCATGTTTTCTGCCAATGCGTTTGCTCTGCCTTTCTGCTTTGCCTTTGTAAGCTTAGAGGCTAATATGGAATGACACCCAGCCAAAGCGCCCTGTTCTGTGTGTGTGGGTACAGTACGAAACACATTGTTGTGCATTCCCGCATGCATACGTTCTCCTCCTCCGGATCAGCGTGCTAAGGCTAACGCAGACAATAAAAGAAGACAGCAGTCTGCTTACAATGCACATGGACGTAGAGAGAGATGGAAAAACGGAGAGAAAAGGATGGAGAGGTAGATGGAGTGGAGGTGGAATGGAGGGCAGGAGACAGTGAGTCATAAAGACAGGTAAATGAGAAAGGACACATAGTACAATGTGTTGAGACATGTTACCTTTCCGGGGACGAGGATTTTTCTGAGTTGACGGACATGAGCAGAGGCTTCCAGCCGCTCGCTCCCAAAGGAACGATAGAGGCAACAAGGAACAAATAAAACCACGTTCTCTTTCTCTCTCTAACTGTCTCTCCTCCTCTTTAGTGTCTCCCCCTCTTCACCTCCTCTCTGTGCTGTTCGTCTCAGCCGGGAGGCGTGGGGGGGCTGCCTCCTCCTCCTCCTCTCCCCTCTTTCTCAAAGAAAATGAAAGGATGGAGGGCAAACGAAGAAAGAGAAGCAAACCAGAGAATGCCAAAATCTTGCTGCGTGTGAGCAAGGAGACTCCGACGATGTGAGGAGCCCCTCCTCACCCCTCTCCCTCCCTCCTTCCTTCCTTCCTTTCTTTACTCAGTCTCTCCTTTCACTGTTTCTTTTTCCAGGCTCGGAGGATTTCTTTCTTATTTTTATCCCTCCTTCTGACGTTGTCGTCCTCCGCTGCCCTTTGCTGCTGTCGTTTGTTTTCTGGATGATGATGAAATGAACGGTTGGAACTCCCTCACGCTGTCTGCCTGCTGCTGCTTGCGCTCTTGCTCTCTTTCATACTCTCTCTCTCTCTCTCTCTCTCTCTCTCAGCGCAGTGGTTGGCTCGGCAGGCCCTTCTGCAGCTCTGCACAACAACAGAGGCTGTGAACGCAGCGGGCTAAACCACTGCCTAAGGGGAGGGGGGTGCTGTGGAGAGAGGGAGGGCAAAATGCACCCATCCCTCTCTCCCTCACTCTATCGTCCCCTCCCACAGCACAGGCCATGCCACCCTCCCCCTCTCTTCCCTTACTTCCATCCTGTTACGACATTCTGTTTCTCTGGGCAACACGGTACATATATACTTTCCCCTTTCTGTCTTGTTTTCTCTCCCATGTCTCTCCTCTTTCTATTTCTCTCTCTCCCTCCATTTTACAGCTGTCGTCTCTGCTGCTGTAGCTGTGCGCTTCTTCTCAGCACTCTGTCCCCATCAATGCTCTCTATTTCATTTCTCTTTCACTTTTCCAACAGATGGATCTGTTTTTATATGACTGAGCAACAGAAAGAATGACAGGGGAAGATGCGGAGCCCTGGAGGGGCATCATAAGGGGGCTGATATCATAAGGGGACTGATACTGTGTTATACTCTCTCTCTCTCTCTCTCTCTCTCTCTCTCACCCCCCTCATTCAGACCTCATTTCTTGCAAGGAGAATCGAGGTTGTGCTGAGGTTACTGCAACTATGCTTGGCACTTGTTCACATGTAAAATGGGGACAGCATTCTGCACGCTCTTAGTGTCTGCATTCTGAACTAAAGAGCCGATAAAAAATTCCCCAGAACACTCTGATAGGCACAAACACAGTCTGAACATGGTCATGGATGGTGAGCTATAAATAAAAAAACACGAAAAGTCTGCAAAAAACATAAGAGAGCAAATTCAATGCACACACCAATATGTGATCTCTTTCTGCTTGTACTGTATTTTTCAGAAGCATGTCTACAAAAAAAAACATAACCACGTAATTACACATCTGAAGGCAATGCAGCATGAGCAACCATGTACATGGAAGACAAAGATGACGCTCAACTAAACACAACTGTGCACAGAGACACAGATGAGCATGCTTGAACGTGAATACTATAACTTAAAGCATATACGACGCAGACTATATGTATGTATATATATATATACACACACACACACACACACACATACACACACATGCAGTGAACAGACCTTTTAGCCTGAGTGCCCTTTTCATTAGGCATCACCAGGTCATAGTTACTGTTTGCACTCTGCATATGGGTCAGAAAATAAAGGGAAAAATGAGACGTATAATGTACTGCATGGTACAAGCAATTAACAGTCTACAGTTCTCTGAGGTGTGCATGTATATGTGTTCATATGAGTCTCATAGAATTTTACCTCCTCTCACCATCTCTCTCTTTCCATCAGAAGCTGCGGAAGTAGGCCATGGAAAAGCAGCCTTGATACTGACTCCAAAAATACAAAAACTGTGGAGAGAGAGAGGGAGGCAGGCAATTTGGGTCTTCTCTATCTGATTTCCTCTGTTTTTTACCTCATTTTCTCTTCCCTAAAGAAGTGCTTAGTGTGTGTGGGAGTGTGAGTTTGTGTGTTTCTTTTTATGCTCGATGTGCACTTGTTCCTTAGCTAATCACAGATCAGACAGTTGCTATAGTGATGGAGCCGGTTTATTCCAGTATATGGTTTGCTACGTCACAGAAAGCGTGGGGTTCTCAAACAACCACAGACTGCTGTGTGTGTGTGTGTGTGTGTGAGTGTGTGTGTGTGGGTGTGATAAATATATATCTAGCGGTCCTGGTACACTGTGAACATTTATGCTGTTCTAACACCTTTTTAAGTGGAGAGAGAGAAAGACAAAGAGAGAGCGAGAGAGAGAGAGAGAGAGAGAGAGAGAGAGAGAGAGAGAGAGAGAGAGACAGACAGACAGACAGACAGACACATAGGGAGAAAGAGAGAGAAACATACAGAGAGAGAAACAGAGAGAGACAGAGACAGTGACAGAAGCAGAGAGACAGGGTGGGACAGAGAGAACGACAGAGAAATGGAGACAGAGAGGGACAGATATACAGAGGAATACAGAGAGACAGTGACAGAGAGAGATAGAGAGACAGAAAGAAAGACAATGAGAAACAGAGAGAGACAGAGAGAAAAAGAGAGAGACAGAGAAACAGAGACAGAAACAGTAAGAAACAGCAAGAACCAGAGAGAGACAGAGAAACAGAGAGAAACAGTAAGAAACAGAAAGAGCAACAGTAAAAACAGAAAGAAACAGTTAGAAACAGAGAGAGAAACAGTAAGAAACAGAGAGACAGTGAGAAACAGAGAGAGAAACAGTAAAAAACAGTGAGAAACAGAGAGACAGTGAGAAACCGTAAGAAACAGAGAGAAACAGTAAGAAACAGAAAGAGCAACAGTAAAAACAGAACGAAACAGTTAGAAACAGAGAGAGAAACAGTAAGAAACAGAGAGACAGTGAGAAACAGAGAGAGAAACAGTAAAAAACAGTGAGAAACAGTAAGAAACAGAGAGACAGTGAGAAACCGTAAGAAACAGAGAGAGACAGTGACAAACAGAGAGAAACAGTAAGAAACAGAGAGACAGTGAGAAACAGAGAGAAACAGTAAGAAACAGAGAGACAGTGAGAAACAGTAAGAAACAAAGAGAGACAGTGAAAAACAGAGAGAAACAGTAAGAAACAGAGAGACAGTGAGAAACAGACACAGACAATGAGAAACAAAGAGACATTGAAAAACAGAGAGAGAGAAATAGTAAGAAATATTGAGAGACAGTACGAAACAGAGAGAGAGACATCTAGATGCAGCTGTATCAGTGTTTTCTGTTATGGTCAGCAATTTAGCGCCACCTACAGTTCAACATCCTTACAGCATGCTGGGACCTGCCTGTCAGCAAGAATCAGACTGTAGGTCTGCAACTAAATCTGACA
This sequence comes from Pygocentrus nattereri, assembly GCF_015220715.1. Lineage (NCBI taxonomy): Eukaryota > Metazoa > Chordata > Actinopteri > Characiformes > Serrasalmidae > Pygocentrus > Pygocentrus nattereri. The sequence goes on along the minus strand of NC_051221.1, from coordinate 29,225,756 downwards.
AAATATTGGGATTCGGGCCAGGCATTAGAAAAAAGCAAAACACTGTAAAACCTTGTCTGAAATAATCCATCTCTCTAACACACACACACACACACACACACACACATTCTAAGTTAAATAGTGATGCTCCTGAGGGGAACAGTGCAAAGATCATCAGCTGGCACTCACATTGCTTACTGTCTGTGATTTCACAATGGCAGAAAGACCACTGAGAGTGTGTGTGTGTGTGTGTGTGTGTATGTGTGTGTGTGTGTGTGTGTGTGTGTGTGTGTGTGTGTGATAAAGAGCAGCCAGGCAGCAGAAGCAGAAAGGGTTTATGTGCAAACACCGTTTTTCACACTCTCCAACAGAATGCTCAAATTACTTCATTAGTTAAGTGATGTGGGTCTAAGATAATTGATGCAAGTGTGTGTGTCTGATCTTTAACCTGGTCAGCCAGCTGCTTCTTTGTGTTCCACCAAAACAAAGCTGAGTCATGTACAGCAGTCAATACCATCAATTCTTTCTCTCTCTCTCTCTCTCTCTCTCTCTCTCTCTCTCTCTCTCTCTCTCTCGCGCGCACACACACACACACACACACACACACACACACACACACACACACACACACACATGCGCGCACACACACACCTACCTGCATCCATCAAGACCATCAATCTCTAACCAATTACAGCCTCTGCATGGAGCCCTCTCTCCTCATCATGCCTCTACTCTCTAGTGCTCTTCACCTTTATACAGCCTCTTACACAACAAAACAGCAGCATGCTCTAACTTGCTCTTTTCTTTCACTTTCAGCTTAAAAGGACAAGACGAGGCTAACTGCACAGCAATATGCAAGTTAATAATAGAAAAATATACATTCACTGCAAAAATATACATGAACAAACAAGTGTTTAGAAAAGTGTTTAGAATATCTAATCATCTCATGCTGTTGTTTTTGCTTCCGGGTCCAGTATTAGGAGTTAGCTATAGTGTTCATAGCTTACTACAGACTTCTGTGTTGGGAGTCTGAAGAGTTTTACAATTTCAGTCAAAGCAATTAAAAAGAATAAAGAATAATCCAAAAGTCCTTTGAGTTTTCATCACCTCACTTACACAAACACCCAGAGTGTGCTCTCTGCTGGCCTGACTAGGCACTGCACTTCCTCTCAGCCAGTGGAGAACAAAGCAATCAGGAAACAATACTGCAAACTCGAAACAGAAATAGAGTACAAAGTGAAGTACATATGTGCTGACCGGGTCATTCATCCAAAGTACTTGAACGTGGCATGAATGATTTCTACTGTGTTAGAAATTTTAGCAGTGCTATACATGATCTGAAGCATTTCCTTTATAAATAAGGCATAAAGAAGGAAAGTTTTTCTCATTTCTCCTGACTGGATTCAGCAAGAGTTTAATTTTTTAATTTGGCACACACTTGCAGGGTTTCAAAAGGTCAGATCTGATGGTGACCTCTCTTGGCACCAGTGTCAGGTATCATAATCAGTGAAGTTAAGAGACCTCAAAACAAAAGTCACAAGATGAAGCCTCCAGCTCTTTTGCAGGCAGCACAAAGCTTTGATCATTATTATTCACAACCTGCCGTCTGCTTGACATGACCTATCCTGATGACCCTTTAATTCATAAAATGGCCCACAGTCATTTTACATACAATGCATATGCAATTATTTGATTGTTGCTGTAGCACTTCTAATCTGGAAGTGCCATGAGAAACAGATGCTTAAGAATCAGTATATGGTTACCATACATACACACAATTAGCAGCAATTGATTACACAATAATAGCATCACTATACAACAGGCAATATAGCAGACACATCTGTATATACTTTGGATTCCATTTATGCACTTTACTAAAATGCATCCCTAAAGTGACTAAATGAGATCAGTTGTTATTTTCCTGCACAAGAAGCACACCAACACTTATGTGGTTTCCATTTTATTTCTGTTTACCCCTGTTATGATAAGAGTGGACAAGCTCTGCCTTTCACCAAAGTGCAAGAAGGCACTTGGTTTCAGGATGACTCCAGCCTCATGTATCCTCCATCTTGTATTTCCTTTCACCTGCTAGTCAGAACACAGAAGACGTATAAAAGCTTATGTAATTGTACACGAAAACTGTACACAGGAAATGCTTTCCATTTACACCTGTGTCAAATGTGGGCAAAATCTGTCTCTGCCCACCATCAAATATGGTTTGAGTGATCTAATCACAACAACACTACAATGTGAAGCAGTGCTAAAAAGATGGAACCAAAATGGTACATAATGCAGTCTACAAACTAATGACTCACTAATGCAGCCAACTGAACTACATTTGCCTTATGAACAGTATATAAAAGATACTTTATTCACAGACAGAGTAGCGCATGAGAAACTAGTAAATTAACATATCTTTAAGCTGAGTTTTTATATAAATATTCAGAAATGAAGAGTAAACCCTGACTACTGCATCCAATTTGCATGTGCTAGATGATGCAAATATCACACTCTCAAGTTTAAATGCAGCATCAGTTTCACTTGTGCATACGGTGTAAAAGCAATTTCAGATAAACAGCATCAATACACAGGTATCCATATTTATCCATGATATATTGCAATGCCAATACTCTGAATACAGCTCTAATACGCAGGCAACAACATATCTGACTACACCTTCATAATGAATCTGAGGCTAAGAGCTAAGCTGCCTGACCCCTGCTGCCCTAGTGCTGCAGAAACTGATTAACCAATACTCGCATACTATGGGTTTATCTACTGATCTGATTGTGGCGATTCACATGCATCAATTTTCAAATGCTATGCACAATTATAAACAACTATATAAATGTTTACTTAAGTGTGGCATCATTTTTTGAAATTTGAAATTGTAAACATTAGCCATTAGCTATTAGGTTTGGTCTTCAATATCATAGTTCTTCAAAATAAATCCACTGTTTAAATTGTTTCTCTAGAAACATTTGTGTATTTGATGTATTTAAAAAAAACACAAAATAATACCACACACCAACAGCAAAATTATCAAACTGAACTGCATACATTTGAGATTGTTTATCAGATGTTTATGTGCCTGGTGCTTTACACATCTATGCATTCAGTGCTGGATGGTTTACTATTTATCATAGAGTTATGAAGTGTGTCTCAGCTCATAATTTAATATGATTCAAAATACTGGGGTCTATTTTGGCAAATTATTCTGAACAAAATAAATTAAGAAAAATGAGGACTACAATTATGTTATGGCACAATGTGTGTGTAAACCTTTGTGTTCAAGCAATGCAGATATATTATGCTATTATTTTAAGAATACAAAACCCCGTATTGTGAATCATATTGCATCATGAGCTGATTTAAACCCCTAAGAACTCCTATAAACAGAAAACCAGGCAGCATTGCAGCATTATCACAGAAGCATTACCTCCTCTCTCCATGATGCACATTGTCAGTTTTGCCTTGTGATGTCTTGTTACACACACAATGCATTATTACACACACGAGTTATACGACTAGATTCACCCAAGCAATGGTTAATACTACAATAGTAACAATGCCTGCAAAGCTGCTAGTCAATTCAACCTTGTCACCTTTGCATCTACAGCCTTAACCTCCACATCATTCTCTGGGGCCATTTTACCCCTCAGAGATCAATAAATCAACACCAAGAAAACCTAATTAGCCTAAAACCACTGCCAGGTAATTTTGGAGGTACAATGGTTTCTTATGGCAGCAGTGCTAGCAGTTGTAACTTGCTGCCTTGCTTGCTGTAAGTGCTTGCACATGTTCCTTGCAGTGCTCCTCATTTTTCTTTAATGTCAGCATCTTCAAACCTCTTTCACCCATCTTAAATAATAACACATCAGTTTGTAATATTGCACAAATTAAAGCAGAGCTACAGATAAGATCTGTGACTGTGGTCATGCTGCTCACTGTGCCTGCAGAATATGCAGCCTGTTCACTCAAACACTAAAACACAAGCCTCAGGCCCACACCGTTCCAGGATCTTCTCCAAATATCACAACAAATCCCTAAAGCACAGAGAACAAACAGAGAGGGATGAAAAGAATGGAGTCCTTGTGGTTCTTCTGGTTTTTCCAGCCAGAGGTCATTCTCCGACAGGTGGCAGCAGTGAGCAATGTTAATCTCTCAGTGTGTTACTGCCAGCCATTACAGACTGAAACACTGATCTGAGTTTGAATGTGTGCTTAAAAATGTGAAAATTATGAAAGTTAGCAGAAAGAGCTGATAAAGCACACTGTAATAAGCCAATTATTATGTAACGCTGATGCAGATTAACAGTGAAACAGAATTGTTATTACACTGTAAAGTACACTACAAAGCTTGTCCCTTTAAGTAAGTTATTACATTAGTTGTAAGGAATACAGCTAGAACTACTTTACAGTACGTGTGGGCGATGTGGCAAACGTATTAAATGATTCTTTAAGACATTTTCATGATACACAACGTGTAGTGCATATTGAATTTTTCTGAGATTTGATGAGTTGAAACAGAAAAAAGCCGCAGTCCTGCCACATTTGAATACTACCAAAACCAACAATACGATGGTTTTTATTTAACATTTCATACAACTGCTCTCCACTTAATCTGAACTGCTTAAATGTTGATCTATAGATGCTATTTTTAAGTTTGCCCAGCATTACAAACTTTTCAAGTGATCATGATTTAATCTTACATATAGTTCCAAGAAGCAGCCATGGCCTCTAGCAAAGCTCAAACAACAAAGCTTAAGGCTCAGCAAACTGGACAAAATCTATCATGATAAAAATAGTGAACAATCATATATTATGATTCACTATCATACATTCAATTGTATGTATGGTTAGAAATTGTGTTCAAGAATAGATGTTTGCAATTTACTTCTTTACAGTAACATTTATATTCCATGAGGCGCCATGAAAGTATGTAATACATACATTTCTTGCTGTGACAGTAGTGTGCTTATAGTGCACACTAGCCTAATTACACATGTGATTAATCAAATAATTCAATTTGGCTCAAAAATATCTCTTATGCAGGAGTGAGAGGGTATTCTTCAGAGTTTATTAACTACCATAAAGTGTTAAAAACAATATTATTTTAGTAACAAGTTGGCTAAAGAATCACAACTGACCATTAAGAGTACACTGGCAAAGAGGAAGCTGTATCTTCTCACACAAATCCAGTCCATTCCACAAATCTTACCTCACATACAGACTTGCGACACACAAATGAACTCTAAATCAGCAGTACTTCACATTATAAGTGATTTCGTCAGAAGCCTTGAAGACACTTCAAACCTGTGTCAGCACAGGTAACACTTGTGTCCTTTATAGCCAAGACATTAAGTGAAGCTATGAACAACATGAGAAACTAATTCAGAGCTGTATAATCTAACTGAATATTTCTGTAAAGTTTGATGGCTCTAGATTTAAATGAAAATCAGTGGGTTTGACTGATAGGATGGAGGATGTTTACAGTTAGAGTTAGCAGTATGAGTATAAAATGCAGTGACGTCCTTTGGGTCAGACGTTCAGTTTTTTTTAAAAAGCTAAATTTAATGGCTTCTTACTGAAAATTCAATGACTATGAAAACCATCTGGTCTGTAAAGTGAAATGAAAAAGAATCATAAAAAGGAGTGAAAAAACAAATGGGTGAGTCACAACAGTCTTACTACATTCCAACTTCTAAGGAGGAGGAGGAGGAGGAGGAAGAAGAAGAAGAAAAAGAAGAAACAAAAACAGGGCAGACATATAGACTTGGAAAATCACCAACAGAACATTTTAATTGTTTAATTTTTTAAAATATATATATTTTTAAAAATATAAAAGAAGTACAATAAAAAAGAAAGATTCATAATTCTGCACTACTTCTAGATCACTACTCAAATTTAAGCAAATTTGTGACACTGGCCTTTGTACAAAAGACATTTTTAGTCTTATTCCTTTCTTGATTAACCCATCAAAGGCGTAAGCACAATCTTGTGGAGTTCTTAAAGCAAAAGATGGTCACCAAATACTGAGAAATTCTGAACTTTATGTTAAAATTTCATTTGGACTGTTATGCTGATAATACAAACTAATGAAAAACATTTCTATTAAATTAGAAAAGAAAGCAAGTATTTTCACTAATGGTCTCGGATTTTTGGCTGTATCTTAAACACTGATCATAAAATTTGCGGAAAAAAAATTACTTTGAAGGTGAGCTACAGGTTGTTTAGATGACAGTAGCACATAAAAGACAACAGTGTGTTTAGAGCATTCTTGTGGTGCAACACACTATTGTACAGTGTCATTTTCCTTTCTTGTACTTATTTGTCTTAAATAAGAGTGAAATAGCTTCATTTTCTACTGAAAATGTTCATAATCTGCACATCATTCATCTATAAAGACACTAGGTCCACAAATTGACCGTTCTGAAAAGACAGTGTGACTTCTGGTCTTATTCACAAACTGGCTACCTCGCTGTTAGGTATGTCTGAACAATATATTATTTGCTAATTGTTGCTAAAGTTAGTGCAATAGTAGGCTTTGCAATTTAGACATTGCAGGCTGCAAAAAGTAATGGAGCCCTCTAAAAAATGACATTTTTAGAGTACTTGAAAAAGCACTCTATTGCTTTCTCTCATACTTCTTTTTAACGGACAGAATCCGTTCAAACTGCGTTTTGAAGGTCTCAGCGCTGTGACTTGTGCTATGTATGTTTGGAGTCGATGGGATTGGTAGTTTTTAATAAAATTAAGTTTAAAAATTAAAAACCTCCCATAAGCGTGAATGGCGGAATGTTCAGAACTTCAAATACTAACTGACATCAATAATTTCACAGCAGGCCACTCAGTCGCACAGACACAGCTGTTACGCAGGGAATCTGCTTTAAAATCCTTAAGCTTTCACCTAGAAACTCCATTTCAGTTTTAAATGAAGAGAAACTTGTCCTTTCTGACACCTCAAAACATCTCATCATTTTATCAATTAACTTCAAGGTTAGGAGCATTTGTTTGGCACTAGGCACAGAAAACTGCCCCATTCACTCCCATGTAAATTTCTCAAAATCAGAATCTGCTTATTTCAAGATTTCTGTGTTTAACTTGTCATAACTCAGATATTTTCTCCTCAATACACACAACATTACACCAAAATAATCCTCACAGGGTCTTTTCTCACACCATCTATCCGGTTAAGCGATAGAGTAAACATTTCCTGAGTTATGACTGTTTGTTCAGAGGGTGCAAATCAGACTCAAACAAGGCTTCTCCACTAAGAGCTGCATATAAACACATTTTTAACATGTTATATACATATAACATATATACAAATATACAAAATACAAATACAAAGTTTATTAAATATTATTATTTAATATTAGATTTCTCGCCATTGGTGCTGTTAAGGCTGCAGTGTTAGTGTCAAGCTAACGGTGGTGTACACTACCTTTCCGACATTGGGTAAAACACTGAGGGCATCAATAGTTTAAAATCTGAAATATGAAGCATATAATGTGCTTCATTGTGTATGTTTTAGTGTTTCAGTAAATTTATCAGTAAATACTTCAATTTAAAGCCTCCCTGGTAATACTTTAGTACACTACACTTCACTTTACTTAGAGCGGACAAATACAACTTATGAGCTCTTATGATTTGTTATGAACAGTACTTATAATGCATTATGCTAGCAATTTATAATGCATAATAAGCATAGCTATAACATGTAATACATTTTTTAAAATATTTATAGTCATGGTTATGATGCCTTATGAATGCATTATAACACGTTATGAATGTGTTTATAGATGCTTACAAACGTGACATTCATAGAAAGTGTTGCCGTAAAGTCTTTTTGCATTGCTTTAAGCACAGATTTCATTAAAAACAACACTGCCATTTAATAGACTACGATGTGAAGAAACACAAATAACAAATGCCGCCATGGTTTAAATACTAAAACATAATTTCTACATAGTTCTAATGGTGCAATCAAACAACTGTAAAACTGTAAAGCAGTTTTAGTATAAAAGAGACTCTTTAGTTTCTCTGGTGAAAAAAAATCTGTCTGGGACCAGAGGACGAGTGCAGGTGGAGAGTAAGTGTTCAAGCAAAGAAAGAATAAGAAAAAGATGAGTCATGACAATAGGACAAGCCAGACAAATGGTACAGCCACATCTGAGGCACTTTGATAACCAAGAAGAATGAAAATATCTCAACGCATTAAAATCAAAACATATTCTCTGTTTTTGCAGAATTGTAGCCGGCTGATAGAGACACACCATTTTTTTCACAAGATTCGGAGAATGATAGACATGGTCTGTCTCACACTGTCTGATCAAAGAAGACATAGTGCACTTCTTCCTTTAATAATCAGTTTTGCAAGGACTTTATTTACATGCTGTTTTATATGCACAATTGTTTGTTAAGTACCCATTCATTAACATTTTAGATGTGTTTTCAACTGATTCCACTAGTGCCTAGTTGACATCAGTAGTGTCTATGGACTTAGAAAATAAATTTAGTTAGACATTTTAGATTTGTGTATAAAATTTTGAAAAAAAAAAAAGATTTTACAAAATGAGTTGCAACTGTGAACTTGTCAGAACTAGGTCTATGAGCCTTGGATGTAAATTGTATTGACATTAGGCCTATGAACACTGGATATAAACTGTATTTTTGCTTCTATGTCAACACTGTTGAAATACTGCAGATGTCCTGCCAATATTATGAACTTCATTCTAATGATAAAAAATGAAATGTACTGAATAAACAGAATACTAGAATAAATAAATAACTTAATATACTTTAGAGTTTAGAGTGACTGAACCCCAGCTTCTTTGTAAAGAGCCCCAAAAACCCACCACAAAAAACTGTGTCAGTGCACTATTTTGTGAATACAGTGGTAAAGCTTTAGAGAGGTATTGTACATGAATTATTAATACTTAATTAAATGGAATCAACACATCTAAATTACAACAAATCATTAACACAAAAAAATAAAAAGGCATAAAAACAGATTAGTCATTTACTAAATTAATCATTTGGTGGATCCCTCGTGTGCAGTCTGTGGTTAGTTGTTCAGGTTCATTAGCACTTCACTTCCCCAAGGAACTATACTGTTGGGCATTCATATGAGGACACAGTGGGTTTACCTTCTGCTGCTGTTTCCCCTGGCACCCTGACTGGCATGGGTGCCACCCAACTGTTGTTTCTAATCTTAGTAAAATGCCTAAAGAGAGTGGGTGGGAAAGCCAGGCTACGAGCTTACAGTTACACACAGACAATAATTAACGGAAAGCAAAATTTAGGTAAATCGACATGCTTTGAGGAGAAGACAAGTACGTGATATCACTCAGTGAATGATCAAGACAAAGAAGCTAATGCTACACACTCTCTTACCCTTTTGTCTTTCCTCTCATAGACTTCCGTTGCCCTTACTCTCGAAGTGTTGTTCTTTTCATTTTCTTTTTCCCTCATCTCTCTGATATCTGCACATCTCCATCCCCTCCCACTTCTAGCTCTTATGACACTGATCTCCATTACCCATTGTGCTTAGTGCAATCCCATCAACAGAGACAGGAAATTTTCTGTGATGAAGCTACAGATGCATCAAGAGTTCAGTTTTTAACTGAATAGCCACCTGGGTTGTCATTTAATTCAAACAAGAAATAAGGAAACAGTTATGCTTGTACATCAGTTTTGGACATTGTTATTTATCTCCACAAACAGCTGCAATCAATCCAATGCCACACACAATGACCTAAATGCCCTAGTTTGGTTAATGGTACATGGTTTACAATGGTCACTTGATGAAGTTTTGTTGCAGTGCACAGGCGACTATATAAAAAGGTCTTTAATCTTGAGGGCGGTCAAGAAATATAGCTAATTCATCAAGCTAGCTTGTAATCGAAATAAGAGTAATATGACATGTTTAGATTCTAACATGTGAAAATTACATTTTACTGGTTAGAATTCATTGCCAACAAGTAATAACTGAATTTGTACTAGTCAAAATTTTATATTTATTAGTGAAACGTTAAAAAAAAAACATCTTTAGCAATGAATATACTGTTGTTTCTCAGCACATCTTCCCTTAAAATGGAAAGCTCTTGAGAAATTTGGTTTTATGTGTTTCCTGGTTTATGTTTCTTTTATTGTATCCACTTAGGCATCCAACCAGATCTAATGTAATATAAACGTAGAAACTGGGACCAGGTCCAGCTGTATTATCATTGCAGAGAAATATAATATTTATTTGTAGAGGAACAGCAGCCTAGCATCAACTAAACATTTTGCAGAGTACAATAAATACATCATAAATACATCGGTGTGAAATATTAGTCGGGTCTACATATCTGTCTGACGCCGATATTTTTTCAGCAAAAATCTGCCGATACAGATCATCGTGCCACCCTATAATTAATGTAGTAAATCAGTAGTAAAAGACTCTCATTATGATGAAAATAACAAGGCTTGAAAAATGACCTCACTACTTTTTAAATTCTTTAGACTCCTTGAGACATATCAGCATTTTTCCTCTTGAATTCCAGAAACACCTAAAAGTTGGAAGAATCTAGCAGTCCTGTGCTAAGCACCAGAGAATCGTCCTATTTTCAAAATATCCTATTCCTTTATATCCTTTTTTTGCAATCTATTGGTTTGTCATAAATCATAACACACTGACGTAGTCTATATAATCTCTATTCTCTGCCTTTTACGCTGCATTGCCTCATATTGACCTAAATTCTATAACCGTATCAGCCAAGTCCACGCTTTGTCAGTTATTAGTATGTGAGAGATGAACACAATTAATCTCAAACAGATCAGACCACAATTATATAGAGTCAACGAATCTGTTGGTGGAGATCTAATGTTCTCAGATAGTCTTCACTGCGTTGTGTAGCTCGATTATTATCATCAAAAACTCAGCACATTATTAATACAAGCTTTAGGCCATATCATCCATCCCAGTTCTGTTCAATGGGTCTGTTAAACACATTTCCTCTCCCCTATGTGCTGTGTCACTATCTATAACTCCCAGCTACAGAAATGCAAGACAAAAATCAATACAGTTTACACTCTGATGCGTGCCTATCATCCAAATAGACAGATATCACACAGGGGATAATCACAGCTCTATGTGTACGCGGGCTACACACAGACACACATTCCCCAGACCTGCAGCAAACCAGCTTAACAATGCAAGTCGAGATTTAAACGACAACAGAAATCTAGAAAAAAGAGATTAGAATGCAGGCAGGCCTGCGGAGAAGCTACTGCCTTTAGTCCCATCTTATCAGTCATCCAGCTGTACGTGTGTGTGTGTGTGTGTTTGTGAGAGAGAGAGAGAGAGAGAGAGAGAGAGAGAGAGAGAGAGAGAGAGAGAGAGAGAGAGAGAGAGAGAGAGAAAGAAAGAGAGAGAGTGAGAGAGAAAGAGAGCATGCACACACAAACAGACGCAACATAAAAGTAAAATGAACATCAAGAACACTCCCTCCAGCCAGGGCAGAGTTTCACAGCAGCACTCACACAGTCAATACAGTCGAGGCAGGAAATCTGATGGCATGAAGCAAATAGCACAGAATCAGATACACATTCGGATCTGTCACATGCTGCTCTACACAAAGCACTTCTCTTAACACATGTGTGTGAAAGAGCTATTAACAGAGAACTATTAATAAAGCGTATCTGTTCACTGTATCGACCAAACCGTCTTCCGGCCATCATTATTATACAGTACTGAGCAGTTCTTTTATTTCATTTTCTGTCAAAGCAGCCATTAAAGGATAATTTCAGATTTTTCAAGGTGTCTAATTCAAAGCTTGAGACTCAAACAAAGTCATTCAAAATGGTTTTGGGGAGAAATAGTTTGTTGTAGAGAAACTGACTGGCTTCTTTTACAGTGGAGATAGGAACAAGGAGTCACAACAATGACAACATAAATACAGCCATTCTATTTACAATCCAAAACCACCAGTGAATCTACACATCTGAGTTTCTGTATGTAATGTGGATAACAGTGGTAAGTCAGGAAAACATTGTTTGTCTTTGTTTGCTGTTTTAGGCCAAAAGCTTCTCTCAAAACTAATGTAAAACAATGTCTCTTGTATCAGGCAGTATCTTCATAAGCATTTCCTATAAGAATTTTCATTGAGAGAACTTTTAGAAGCATTAAAATCTTCAGACTTCTGGTTCCTGTCACTGCCACGGTGAACAACTCTGATTGCGGATTTCTCATCAAACCACACTGAATGACTTTGTCTTCATGTTAATGATTTAAATATGCAGAATTTTTTTTTAATACAGTAAAGTTCCCATTTGAATACAAGATATTCAAAGGAAAAATTACACAGAAGCCCCAATACTGAACTATAATTTATAATAATAATAAAAATTTATGACAATTATTTATACTTTATTTATTCTTTATTTTAATTATACTACTCAATACGTAAAAGTTTTGCCTTTCTTTCTTCACAACTTCCATTCTTTTTGGAGACTGTCGTCCCTCGACACTTGTTTGACCACCAAGCCTAAGTTCTATCTATGGTTTGTAAAATAAAACGAATTCAATTTGTTTGCTGAAAGAAAATAAAAAGAATCGAACGAACTAAGAAATACGAGAAGACTCTTCAGAATTCAGAAGTGCGGGTTCTTTATTCCTTTTGAGCATGGAGAATGTATTACAAAGGCCATTGGATGACACTCCCAAATATACAGAGTTTGTACACATGTTTTATACCCTCGGTGAAGGTGGGGTGACATCGCCCCACCTCTTTTTGTCATCTCCTGGTTTCACAAAACCACCATTATATCCAAATTGACCTTCATATGTCTATCAAATAGGGTCTTGTGTGAACCATTATCTCCAAGTCTAGTCTGAATCCTTTTTTTAAAAAAAAAAACATTGTGCCAAGCGCATGCTGGTACTTTTCCATCTCGGCTTTTGACCTTGAAAGGTTCACAAGTTCACTCACTCCCTATAAAGTGTTTGTCTTCTCTCTTACGCCCTACTGAGGAAGCCTGTTTTAGGGCACTTACTCCAATGTGCTAGGCCTTTATTTATGGTTTAACCTGCATAATACATGGCATTTTAATTTTGAGAATCTTTAATTTACATCAAGACTTTCAGCTTTGCACAGAAATCTGGAAAAGTATCTTCCACATCTGAAAGTTCAGTCTTAGAAGTTGGTTGTTTCCTGTTTCTCAAAATCCAAATGATCCAAATATGGACTCATCAGTCCATAAAATCTCCAGATGTTCGGTTTCAGTGTTCAAGTGCTGGTTTTCTTCTTTTTTGCCTATTTTCTTTACTTACTTAAGGCCGTCTTGACAGCTAGACACTTTTCAGACTCAGAGTGTTTTGTTGTCTTCTCACAGTGGAAGGATGGACAGAAACACCTGTGAATGTTTTCAGATCTGAAGTAAGAGGGGAGCTTGATTTTCTCCTCTCTCTCAAAGATGAAAGCTTTCAGTACTGTTTATTTGATTGTAAGTTTTGGTGGTCTCCCGGCCACCAAAGAAGTCCCAATTTATGTATCAATCATTTTTTGAACTTTTTGGAAATCTTGTTGCATTTTGACCTTCTGCTTACTTATGCAAGTGGATTTTTCTTACATCAAATCTCAGAAATATCCACTGAAAAACTTTGACTTTATGGCTGTTTTGACTGAAAATTAAATGAATAAAGGGTGAATTCTGGTGAATTCTGCTCAGTACTGTATTTGAGTAAAAGACCAAATTAGACATAAGTGTCATCATTGGTATCTCTCACAATCAAAAAAAAAAACACAAGATCTCTCTCTCTCTTTCTCTCTCTCTCTCTCTCTCCACATAACTGCACCACACCCACTACAGCTGTGTGTGTGTTGTGATGTTGCAGGGAACAGAAACATTTCTCTATTCTTCTCATTCACACTTTGTTGTGGCTGTAAGCTTAGAGGAACCATGTTGTCAAGTAGGGAGTGGTCAATTCATGTGTCATTTAAAGAGTGTAAGAGGCCATAAGGGACAGAGGCATGCATGCAGTCCATGAGAGGCAGAAAAGGAGATTCAGATCAAATGATCACTGCATGTTAGGCAAACACAGGAGAAAGGTCCTTATAAAATCAAGGACATACAGAACATTAATCCCAATTTACCTGAGAAGCTCAGTTCATATGTTACTGCCCTTTTTACAAAGCTAACAGATTTCTCAAAGGCACATTCACATGTTGAAGGTGTCTGAACTTTGCATTCACAGGATCTCATAAGCCCAACACTCTTCTGAAAGGTGCTCTGAAGTTACTTTACAGCACCGGTCGTGTGTGACATTCCATCAAAATTTTATTTCAGCATCCGAGAGCTTGCTTTGGATAAGAGACATGTTAGAAAATCCTGTTTCCCAAAGCACTGGCTTCCCACCAGAGGAAACAAGTCTTCAGCCTGTGCAGAATTTACTGGAAGTCCACATTGGGCTTCTCTTATTCTGAAAATCAGCCATTTTAGATGGACTGCAGAGCAGAGACCATATACACTTTAAAATCTAATTTAGATATCAAACAGAGGTGTATATTTTTGCCTAACAAATCAGGGGTGACCAATGATGGAAGGCTAAAACTTTAAATACAGCCATTTTAAAGGTAAAAGTGAAAAGGTGACATCTAATGTCTTGTAATTCAATATTATTAAACAAACACTAAGCAACATTATTAACAAGAATCATGTAAAATCCTTTTCTGATACACATTTCTCGTCCTGTACAGTGACTGGTTTGTTTCATTGTTAGTCACTGAAATAGACTGAAATACAATTAATTATTTGTCAGATCTGAATGTTCAGATAAATATTTTAGAACAAATACTTTCATAATAATAAATGCGACAAGAGGAAAAGACTATAAATGAAAACAATGAGACAAGTCAGTCACAGGTACAGTACCTAAATATTTCAAACTCAAATCATAAATTAAGGGTCGGATAAATCTGTGATTAATATATGAATGCTGAGGCGTTTAAAGGTCCCCTATGATGCAACGTTGACTTTTCCCTCCTTTTTCAAGTACTGTTTAAACACTGTTAAAGTTTCTAAACGTACTGTTTACTTCATAGTCCATACAGTCCACATACAGAAACTAAGCTACAAAAACAGAATTCCCTGTTTATATATACATACATGCATTAATATGTGTACACCTATTCAGACTAAACCACTTTAACACTGCCCCATTCACACCAAAGTTAAAAACTACAAGAAGCGTTTCAGCACAGGCTGCTTTCTGAATGAGGCGCAATACAGGGTGGCCAATCAGAACTGAGATAATTTATATAATTCTGTTTATTTCTTAAGGATATAGAGAGGCTGAAAAAGTGTCCCAAAAATGACACATACTTTTTCTAAGTAGACATCAAGGGAAAAAATAAAATACAAGAAAAATATAGGATATGGGCCCATTAATGCACAAATAAATATTTCATGCAAATTTTATGAACTTCAAAACTGTAGTTCGCAAGACAGGACTATCAGCAGCCAATCACAATCATGATGTTCATAACACGAAAAAGACTAAACTCCTTGATTCGCTCAAACTCCCCAGAGTAAACCCCCCAAAATGTAGTTACAGGTTCGTAACCTTTTTTTAATTCTCAAAAAAAAAAATCACACAACAATCAATGAGAACATGACATTGCTGACTATAATTAAACAAAACAATGACTACCAGGGCTTTAAATGTACACATTTTGTAGCATAAATACTATTTGCGTAATACTGATAAAAATATTAGATAGCTGTTAGGCTAGCTGAGCTTTGCTGCACAGTGACAGAGACTGTTTCTCTGTGTGCATGTGATGCACCTTCACTCACACAGCCACTCTGTTTTGGCTTAGTGACAGTGTTATAACCCTGGACATTTTACAGAGAAATCACTCTCAAAAATTGTTGTCAGAAATAAAGGTCGTACACCTTTTGTGCAAATGATCCCACAGCCACAGATTTATCTTGCATAATAGCAAAGAGTCAGGAGGAACATCTTTCCTCTGCCCCCACCATTTTGTGTGTTGAGAGAAGTGATGCTACAGATGGACCTACCAAGCTATATGGTATGTGGTAGCTGGATATAGATGGATCCTCTGTCCGGTTTCAGGACAAAGGAGCAAAAATTACAAGCAACAGTGTGATCGTATAGGATGTGGAACTCATGTTCTTGGTATATAAGGAGGTGATTTCATTTGTGGGGCAGTCGTGGGCTGGAGGTTAGGGAACTGGCCCTGTGACCAGAAGGATGCCGGTTTGATCCCCAGTGCCAACAGTCCATGACTCAGGTGTCCTTGAGCAAGACACCTAACCCCCCAATTGCTCCCCAGGCGCCGTGGATAGGGCTGCCCACCGCTCCGGGCAAGTGTGCCCACTGCCCCCTAGTGTGTGTGTATTCACTAGTGTGAATATGTGGTGTTTCACTTCACGAATGGGTTAAATGTGGAGGTGGAATTTCTCTGTTTGTGGGATTAAAAAAGTATCACTTAACTTTCCAGTTGCCTTTGGTTCTGAGAAAACACTGTAATCCATTAGACCCGCTGTCTGGAAGTGTAGTGTATCTGGATGGGGCTCTGAACATCACAAAAGTGAGTGCTGCAATACATCCTGACCTCGCAAGCCTACTACTTAGAAATCACGATGGGTTAAAAATCTAGAGCAAAATGTCCTACGTGCATTAACAGATCATTCATTTTCATTACTTGCATAACAGGTGAATCCATAATGTACAGAGATTCATATGCACATGACAAAGGGGTGGGCCAGCTGCATGACTAAGTGCATGTTTTATTAAAACAAGAGTACAGTTAGTGCTGTTCAATTAGATTTAGTGCAGCATGTTTTCCTGCCTTTTCTCTTATGCGATAAAAACTAGGCATCTGACTGCATCCTACCTATTTTTATATTGTTCAGAGCTCAGCTGCATGGCTTTATAATATCACTACTTTGCACAGGGACATGCCACTTTGGACCACTTTTGTTCAAAAAGCCAAATCAATCTGGACGGGGTTTGCCAGAAGCATCTTAGGACAAAGATTATTCTTAACGGGCAGAGCGAACAACACTTGAACACCCCCTCTACCAGATAAGAAGATCTTAACACTAAGATGCTTTAGGGAAACTGGGTCCTGCCTAGTATATGATTACAGCTGTGCAGAATCAAAACACAAGTATTGTGATGCAATATTTCTGCCACATCGCCCATCACTGTGACCTGTGTTTAAGAGTGCCCATGCAATGCACTGTATACTGTATATAGTGTCCCATCCTGACAGGCTAACAGAGTGATATGTGCAGGGAAGCACTAAACTGGCTTATAGAGCGGCTGTTTTTTCCAGCACATTCCTCAGCCTGATCGTGGCTACATCCCGGGAATCACCAAACTGTTGCCGCTGACGTCGCTCCAATCGCATCACGCCATGAAGTCGCCGCAGTCACTCATATCACGGCAAACCGCTTACGATCCCGCCGCTGCACTTCACTCCACATTACTGCCCAAACACCGGCTCTGGTTACGATCCACACAACCAAAAGCCCAACAGCATCATACCAGAAACCATACGCTAGATTCGCGCCCACGTATCTGCTCCACATCTGTCACCCCCACCCTTTCGTACAACACAATCGCCCCCCACACGCTTGGTTCTTATATTTAACTCTCTTTGTGCACTTACATAACGCCACTGCCATGAATGTGGTCCATGTAAACTCGAGCACGGCGAGGTAAAAACGGAGCGACGCTTCCACTCGAGCCGTTGCCATTAGCAACTCGCGACTCGCTCGCCAGCTTGAACTGTGAAACAGCACCGTTTAACGGCTAGCTGTTAACTAACTACAATATCGTTTCCGTTTGAGCCTCATTTCGCTTAACTGGCCACAAAAAGCTCACTGTTTGCATGCGTGTAGCGTATGTGTGGCTGTATATGTATTTTAGGCGACTATGGACACACAGCGACCTCCTTTCCGTCCACTCGCCGCCGGGCTGTCAACAGTAACGACAGTAACGGTCGTGTGTGGCTTGTTTGTTTGTTTTGAGAGCGGCTAACGTTACGCTAGCCACACGGGCACAAACCCACTCACAGGGACAGAGTACTCTGAGGCGGACTGCCCCGACCTGCCCCGACCCGACCCGACCCACGCCCCTGCCTACCTTCGGTGGTGAGCCGTCTTATCTTTCTTCCCCTTCGGCCTCCTCTTCCGAGCCTGGATAGCCATCACTGGAGAAAGCAGCATCAGCAGTAACGGCAGGACCCGGGGAGAGGCAGGACAGTGAAAAGAGGGAAAACAGAGGGAAGAGCTCGATGAGCTAGCTGACTGACTGACTGACCGACCGGGAAAAGCATCGTTCATCAACGCACAGGAAAAAAAGGTCACGCAACACGACAGCCTTGTTGAACAAGGGGTTTTAAGAATCCCCGCCGAAACCAACAGAAAGGCTGCTTGAATTCAAAGAGGAAGAGCGTTTTGTGTACCCTTTCTGGAGCTCATGGTGTTTATCCTCCTCGCCTCAGCGCCAGCCAGCGGCAGCCCGGTTCTCTCTCCAGCAGCTCGGCCGGAGGACGGAGGCGCGCTCCCGCTGTCTAGAGGAGTGGGAGGAGTCGCGCGCGTACGCGCATCTTCATCCTTCACTGGAGCTTCATGGGGATGAGTTCGTACATACACGTATACGAAACACCAGAAAGGTCAGAATGGGGCTATAGGCTGCAGAAAGATGAAGAATCACACTGTACATTTACACACTCTCCCATTTATCAACCCATCTGTCCACCTCGCCACCCCCCAGCCCGTACATCTGCTTAATCCGCCCACAGAATTCAGTCAACGGTGGTCGGGGCTATAAATCCACCACGGTGAACTGATGGGCCAGGTTTCATCCAATTAAGTCTGCTTAAGTAAGGCTTTGCTCATCAGGGAAGAAAACGAAATGCTTCTTTAAAATCATGTACTTGTGTAAAAAACCCTTATTCCTGACATTCTCCGGTCACAACACAGGCCCGTGTCCCTCGTCCTGCTTTAGAAAAGGGATTTGAGTAATGAACAACACGCATTGGCTCAGAGCCACAGCACCATCTGCTGGACAAAAACTCGTGACCGTGGTGTTTTCATTTACAGGCGTGTGTGGGCCGCTCGCTCATTTAATGTCCACATAGGCCTGCCCTCAGCTGGACAAGCCCCCCACTACACTCTGCCTGACAGCAACATTACATTAATACATATTCACAAACTGCTGGACTTGGAGGCCTTAATTTGAATCCCTTATGTGAGAACAGCTGAGAGCGTTTAGAGTTTTAACCCATTATCGCCCACATCTCACATTTTAAAACGTCCACATCTGAAGAAATTTGTCAAATCATTCAAATCGTATGATCTAAAAAGCTTATTAGAATATTAAAATTATTATATTAAAATATAAGTGTTAGTAGCACTGAACTACTGGTTTTTAGCCAAATTTGCAAGCCAAACAAGCAAATTCAATTGCGAATAAAAGTATGAAAACTACATGCTAGAACTCAAGCTTGTGTTATTAGATGCTTATCCAATGTATAATTACAAAAAAGTAATCACTTCCAGATCAGTCACAAGTTCTGTGCTATTTTTTCTCATCATACTAGCATTAATGAATGGATTTATAATATTAAGACTGTTAACTGAAGCTGGACCTTAAAAACGTTTAGATTTGCCTTTTCTTTCATAAAGATCTGATAAACCCAGATTTCACGGTGAGCCAATGAGCAAGCACGCAGGCGGGGCTGTACGGAGTAAACACTTCCGGTGGAGAGCGGACTCGCAGACACGTGGTTTGTAATGGAGCCTGTCTGATGTTTAGAGCAGCGCTGCGGTTCACAGGACCGGGCTGGACACGGTGAGCACACCACTACAACCCTAACACCTCCTCGACACTGCATGAGTTACGGTAGATATTTGTCTGGCAAACGTACAAACACAGAGATGCGCTTACTTGCGCGCTGCATGAGCCGAGTAGCTAGATAACGCCAGGAACCAGAGACGGTGAAATCGCTCGGCTAGTTTTACCGAGGCTAACAGCTACATGTAACAATCAGAGTGCTGTCCAACGCTAATCGCAGATCGGCCGGTGTCGGTTGTTGCACTGTTGAGTCCATCACAGGTGTGTGCATCTGTTGCATTTTCACTGGTGGAATCTAGTGTAAGGCAACGGAGAGTTGTGATTGGTCTCTGCCACCACCTTCACATCCCAGCCACCTTAACTCAGCAGCCCACATGCATGATTGACAGCACTTAATCCCGCCTCCGAGAATGTCATCTTCCCGATGGATCTGGGAATGCTATGCCTTTACAGATTGAAAGGATGTTGGCAAGCCTTCAAATCTTCTGGTTAAACCTGAGACTTAGGTTCTGGTGGGAAGAATCTAACCAGGTTGGTTCTGCTTGGGCCACCTGTTTAGCAGCACAGCTGTATTAAAAGTATATTAATTATGTTCTATTCCATAGAACTGTTACTCACTGTCTTCATCCTGCTGGAAGTTGGCATAGCCATAATCAGTCAACGAACATCACAGGATTCTACAGCAACCAAAAGACTTCTCCAGCTTTCCAGCAGTTTTCCTCCAGAGAGTAAGTTCCTCAAAGTAGCTCTATGGTAAATTACAGTGAGAAGTGAGAACTACAGTATATCAGCATTCTGCCATGTAACCTTATCTTTCTTCTTTATTTGCCTCTCTTTTATTACTAACAGCAGCTTTGCACCAATGGAGGACAAGGAGCCTTTGACAGAGCCCATTCATATCGGAGAAAAGCGAACATGCCCAGAAGAGGATTCAGAGCCCAGTGCCAAGAGAGCCAGAGTTCAGGATGAAGCTAACGGCAGCCATGTCACTAAAACAAAAGAGGAAGATGAAGAGCTGGAGGCGGATGAGGAAGAGGAGCCTCTTGTGGGTGAAGATGGAGAAGGAGAAAGCTTTGCTGATATGATGAAGCATGGCCTTAGCGAAGTGGATGTGGGCATTCATAAATTTGTCAGTGACCATAAAGGATTCTCAGGAATTTTGAAAGAGAGGTTAGTGTGTTTGTGTGCGTCCTCCTCCAGATGTTTTTATAAACCTTTCTAAAACAACTGAACTGTTTTCTGCAATATACTGTCAATGTCTGCTCATATTTTGGAACTGAGATGGCTGTTAACAGTATCTTGCAGATAAGCATGATACCATGGATTAGTGAGCAATGTTTGAGTCTCTTTCTTTTTTTTTTTTGTCTGATCAGATATTCTGACTTTGTGGTTCACGAGATTAGCAAAGAGGGAAAGATTGTGCGGCTAGATGACCTCTCAGTCCCTGTGGAAACTGAGGTAAGACGTACTGCTGGTTAGGATACAACATTTCCCAGATCTTGCTCAGAAAAATTTGAAAAATTTGCCGTTGATTATGTGATATTTCTTTGTAGACAAGTTAGACTTTATAAATCCTGAACTCCTCTGCCTATGGTATTTGAAGCTCTTATATTTTTGTGTTTTTCTCCTCTGCTCCCCTCAGGAAGCCTCTGTAGAGGTTGAGCCAACAGATTGTCAGGCTCTGACAGAAGAGCAGAAACAACAGCTTGCTGATCTGCAGCTCTTCAAAAACAAAGAGGGAAATGTAGCTATTGAGGTGAGATGGTTCTCACTTCTCAATTTATTAACATCATTATTGCGTGTCTCAAATAGGATTGTGTACACAGCTTAAATTACTTTATTTGTATTGACACATTTTAAAATGTAGCATAGTTGACTTCAGCAGTAGTTTAATTAATATGTCTTTAAAAAATCTCAATTAACTCTGTAGTCTTGGAGACAGAAATGGCCCAGTTAGCATGTCACACAAATATCAGACTGTGTAATCTCAGAAGCCTCTGCAAGATTGAAACATTGATTTTTTTTGTAGTAGAGTGTCAGAAGTTACTAAAGGGATCTGCCCATCTTGTGCCAGTCACCAGAGGAACAGCTGTGATCAGCTGTGGGCTGTCTAATCAGAATCAGAATACTTCATTGATCCCAGAGGGAAATGGCAGAAATGTCTAAATGCATGTAACAAAAAAAGGAGAGTATATTAAAGCAGCAAAATAGTACTAAATGAGTAGGGAAGATGAAAATAACAGATAAAAACAGCAGAAACGTTTCTAACCATATCCCTGAACCAATATTTGCTCACTGAGCATTAAAAGAATTACTCTAAAGATTTGAAATTTATGGGGCAGACATTTCAGTCTGCTGTAGGCTATGTTTTCTTTATCGTATTCCTATATTTCCTATATTTCCTTCTACATAGGTGGAAAACGACTCCAAAGAGAAACGTACTCTGCTTCATAAAGCAGTGAAGACGTTATACCCAGGACTGGAGACTAAGACTGAGGAAAGGGAAGGCAAGAAGTTCATAGTGGCCTACCATGCAGCTGGGAAGAAAGCACTGGCAGGTACTGACCATACAGTCCAGGGGATTCATCTACATTCACCCATCTCTCTGTCTCGCATTCTCTCGTTTTCTCTTTCTTTTTCCTTCTCTCTCTCTCTCTCTCTCTCTCTCTCTCTCTCTCTCTCTCTCTCTCTCTCTCTCTCTCTCTCTCTCTCTCTCCCACTCTTTGGTTATTTTTATGTCTCTCTCCCTCTTGATCATCTCTCTCTCTCTTTTTTTTCTCTCCCTTTCTCAAAAGAGGCTGTGTGACTAGATGTTATTAGACTATTTGTTATTTTAACGTTTTTGCACGTTTTATTCTTCTGGTCATCCCTCAGTGTCTCTCCATCCTTAAAGTTGCATGTTTCATTGACTGCATTTAAATTAACAGTTGGCATGTAGAGGTGCATGAACACACACAGATGAGACATCTGTGCATGTTTCTAAGGGGGTTTGGTGATATGCCCAATCACATGGTTACCATGGTAATAGAAGATGAGCCTAGTTACTGACCTGAGACCAGGATGCTGTTTTTTTTTTTTTTTTTTTTTTTTTTTTCTTTTCCCCTAAAGGGGGTCATGTTCAGAAAGATCTTTCAGTGAAATCAGGCAATAATGTCCACAGTTTGTTCTGTGGTTCAGCAGCCAGTAATCTCTTGAAAAACAGGAGCTTTAAGAAGTGTCCCCCAGCATCATTTGAACTTGCTGAATAATACAAACAAAACCTGCCTTTGTCTATTTAACCACCCCAGCTGTCTATGCAGTTATTGTGTATGGTTCTTAACATGTGAATGGCCTTTACCATAAAGCACAAACAGAACTTTTACTTGCTTTTTACAAACAGGTTGGTTATGTGAAGTATGTCTTGTAAAATGCATAATACATACCTTGTTCATGTCATGCTTTACTAAATTTATTTTTTAAAATGTAACTTTGTACTATTTTAGCATTAAATTAAAGTTTAACACTTAAACAAAGTATAAGTAAAGATTTAGATACATATAATTTTGCATATGCTGATATTCTAGTTCTTTACTGTTTCACCACAGTACATCAACCCATTTTCTGGTCCTGATCTCACTGAAGAGATACTGAGCAAGGACTAGTTGGGGGTATTATGACTGGGTAACCTTTTCCCCTTATTAGTCAGTCAGAAGGTCACTAACATAGCATTGTTACTTCAAGACTAGACCAGCTTAGTAAGCCCTCCACAAAACTAGGGGTCAACAATTTGGGGAAAATATTGAAAATCAGATTTTTCTGATTAATATTACAACTGTGATTTAAGTTGCAATTATTTTCTATTAATGAAGATCCACTTTTTCTAGCTTGAGTCTGGACCCTTCAGTGTAGTGTGCCAGACTGCCAGTAAATAAGTTTGTGAAGTCACAACACCTTGAGGTTTTGTTGCCCACAGACAGCTTTGTGTTATTAGGTTAAATTTCCCCATTTAAAACTTAAGATAACATGTTTGATAATGAAGGTTATAATTAAAAAATGTAGGTCTTGTGTTTTGAAAATTGCACTCGCTTAGATTTCAGTTTTGATATAAAATGATTCATCTTTCAGCCCTACAAAAAGCCAAAAAATAATACATATGTGTTTCTGCATGTGTTATACATTTTTTTTGGGTGGGAAGCTGTTTGCATAATCATTGATAATAAAAGACTTGAGGTTGTCTTGAAAAATATTTGATGTAATCTCTATGCAGGGAGTGATATTTTGGACATTATTCATGTATTGATATGATGGTGTTTTTCAACCTTTTTGTGTTTGCTGGTGTCACTAATGATTTGGATTGTCGGGCATTTGTAATAAGCAAGTAGACGGAGTTGTTTTTCAAGCCAATTCCTGGTTTGGTGGTATTCTCTTTGATTTGTTAGCATTAAGCACCTGTGGATATACAGTAGACTGTGCTTCATAAGTTTGACATGGTAAAGTACGTTGAAAGGATGTATAGGCTAGTTGGTCCCAGGTCTCTGGCTCCTGCCATACAGAAGTGTTTGAGCACATCCTCTTCCTGCATGTGACTCATGCCCCATCACTGGGTTCCCTCACTGGTCAATGGCCACTCTCAGTAACACTCTTTTGTCCTTCTAATGCTCCTCTTTCTTGGGACAGAAGTTCGAACAGCTGCAGGTAAGAACTTTTCCTCCACTCAGCTCCACGAGAGGGGTTGGGGGAATCGAAAGGCTTGATTTGTTGGATTCAGGAGACTTGCTTGAGGAATAATAGTACATCTACTGTTGTTTTCAGAGTTTGTGCTATTAAATATGAATAACTGATGCCTTTGGTTAGTTGCAGTCAGTGTGTATTTTTCTTTTAAGTAAACTAAGGGGATTTTTGTTCGTTTGAAAAAGGCTTTTCTGTCACCTGTAGCTCTTTTCTGACAGGCTGGCAAATTGATGCTCACTTCAATCTAACAGGACAGAGCTCTTCTTATGAAGTGCATACATCTAATACCGTGTATTGACTACTCTAGATTCCAATTAAGTACTCTTGCTCGTCAAGGACTCCGCTGCCACTCATGCACAGATACGCATAATTTTGAATAGGCCTGTTGTGAAGGACTGGGTCACAATTATTTGCAAGCAAATTGCAGACTTTAAAAAATTTTAAATTGTACTTTTGTTATTCATTCTATTTTTTTGTCTGTCTCTATTCATCGAAGCCCCTAGAAAACACTCGTGGCCAAAGAACCGTGGCAGCTTCTGCCATTTTGTGCTCTACAAGGAGAATAAAGATACTATGGATGCCATCAATGTTCTCTCCAGGTTTCTCAGGTATGTTCTGGCTCCTGAATGAAGCAACAGTGTCTGCTTTTAAAATTTGAAAGTCTGATGCCTTCTTCATAAGAAAATTTTTTTTTTTTGTTTTATGTGTTATTATGTGTAATATTTAATGTGTTAATTAGCACATTTAGAGGATTACTTCAGGGGCTGATCATGAACCAGTCTGACTCATCTTTTATGTACAGTTGTATGCAAATTTGAACATCCCTGGTCAAATAGCAGGTTTTGTAGATTTTTCTATGTGAAAGTAACACATTCTGTATGGAGAACAAACCTCTGTATGGCATTGTGGTGCATACGATTGTATCAACTGATGCAGTTTAAAGACTTGACTTTAGGTACTGACTGATTGCAGACAGTACTTGTAAAAGTTTGAGTACATTTGCTTGAAAGCAGGTTTGCTGTAATTCTGTGTATATATAAGCAGAATTGGATATCATCAGGTCTTAATGAACACTGACCAACAAAAAGTTCTCGAAGATTTTATATATTTGCCATATCGCCCACCTCAAGTAATACATTTTCCCTGTTCACTCTTAGCACAATGTTCCTTTTCTGACCAGACCTTTGATATCCTGCCTTTTTCTCACTTGGTTTTCCATATGTGTTCTCAGAGTTCGACCCAATGTCTTCTCCTACATGGGCACTAAAGACAAGAGAGCCATCACAGTGCAGGAGATTGCTGTGCTGAAGTGAGTACAGCTGAAATATTTCAATTACATTGATTTAAATTGCATATATTAAAAAGAATCTTAATTAATGAAGCATGTCTGTTTTGTTTTTGACAACTGCTTTATATGTGATTGTTCCTGTGCTTTGTTACTGTGATTTGATGTATTCAATGTGTGGATTTTGTTGACACTGGTTCTGATTCAGAACTGATGAGTTATGACAATTTTTTTTCTTCTTTAAGCATGACCCTCATAACTGTGGGTATTTGATTGTACTAAATATGTTTGTATGAATGGCCTTTTCAGAAAGTCTCTACTTATATGCCCTCAGAATCAGTGCAGAGAGATTATCTCACCTCAATAAGTGCCTGATGAACTTCAAACTGGGAAATTTCAGCTATAAAAAGCACCCTCTGAAGCTGGGGGAGCTGCAGGGGAACCATTTCACTGTGGTACTGAGGTTGGTGCGCACTTCAAGGGCATACTTCACTGTAGTGTACAGCTTGGTGCATACATTAGTTAGGGCAGCTTATTTTAGGCAGTACTATGCTCTGTTTCCTAAACACAACCAGTACATACTTATTCCTCAGGTTTGCACCTTCTTATTTAGTGTATTAAATGTTGTTTTGCACTGTTTTGTACAAGGCTGTGGCAGTATATGAAATATCTCAATCCAAATATTTTGTCAAATCATACTGCTTATGGAATTGTAGTCAATTATATAATTCATGAACTATTCTCACTTTGTCTGTGCAGTATCAAACATTTCCCAACTTCACAAGCCATCTCAGATTAAGATCTAATGTTCATGACAGTTGTAGTCAGATAGTTTGAACACTATAGTTTACCATTTGCAACATCTTTTTTATTTTGCTATATTTAGCCCACATCCTTATTTATAACTAATTAAACTAATGATTCATGAGATTTTGAATAACATCTTCTCTATTTCCTCTCTGTCACTGATACATACAAAAGCACTAATAGCGTATCCTTATGAAGAATTTGAATTATTGTGGAAAAATAGTTGTCTGTGCATGTGACTAAATACTGTATACTTTCACATGCTCAGAGTTTATATACAGCCCAGGTCTTGAGAAATATAGCTCTTTTTTGTTTTCTTTAGACAACTCATATGTAATACTCAGGTAATTTTCTCCAGGAACGTCTCATGCTCTGATGAGCAGGTGGAGCAGGCCATGATGTCACTCAGGGATACAGGCTTCATTAACTACTATGGCATGCAGCGCTTTGGCACCACAGCTGTACCCACACACCAGGTCGGCAGGTAAACGCGCACCTGGATGGCTAGCAGCATACATCGTGCAACGCTTACACATGCTACTAAAAACCTATTAGATCAAATACACTAGACATGCATAATACCATTTTTCTGAGTCCGATACCATACTGACTAACCTACTTGGAATTAAGTAATTGTGTCAGTGAGTGCAGTGTTCCTTAACAGTTACAGTGGGTTGCAAAAGTATTCAGCCCCCTTGAACTTTTCAACCTTTTGCCACATTTCAGGCTTCAAACATAAAGATATGAAATTGTAATTTTTTGTGAAGAATCAACAACAAGTGGGACACAATTGTGAAGTGGAACGAAATTTATTGGATATTTTAAACTTTTTTTAGAAATAAAAAACTGAAAAGTGGGGCGTGCAATATTATTCGGCCCCTTTACTTTCAGTGCAGCAAACTCACTCCAGAAGTTCAGTGAGGATCTCTGAATGATCCAATGTTGACCTAAATGACTGATGATGATAAATAGAATCCACCTGTGTGTAATCAAGTCTCCGTATAAATGCACCTGCTCTGTGATAGTCTCAGAGTTCTGTTTAAAGCGCAGAGAGCATCATGAAGACCAAGGAACACACCAGGCAGGTCCGAGATACTGTTGTGGAGAGGTTTAAAGCCGGATTTGGATAGAAAAAGATTTCCCAAGCTTTAAACATCTCAAGGAGCGCTGTGCAAGCGATCATATTGAAATGGAAGGAGCATCAGACCACTGCAAATCTACCAAGACCCGGCCGTCCCTCTAAACTTTCAGCTCAAACAAGGAGAAGACTGATCATAGATGCAGCCAAGAGGCCCATGATCACTCTGGATGAACTGCAGAGATCTACAGCTGAGGTGGGAGACTTTGTCCATAGGATAACGATCAGTGGTACACTGCACAAATCTGGGCTTTATGGAAGAGTGGCAAGAAAAAGCCATTTCTCAAAGATATCCATAAAAAGTCTCATTTAATGTTTGCCACAAGCCACCTGGGAGACACACCAAACATGTGGAAGAAGGTGCTCTGGTCAGATGAAACCAAAATCGAACTTATGTTTGGCATAAAAGCAATACAGCTCATCACCCTGAACACACCATCCCCACTGTCAAACATGGTGGTGGCAGCATCATGGTTTGGGCCTGCTTTTCTTCAGCAGGGACAGGGAAGATGGTTAATATTGATGGGAAGATGGATGGAGCCAAATACAGGACCATTCTGGAAGAAAACCTGTTGGAGTCTGCAAAAGACCTGAGACTGGGACGGAGATTTATCTTCCAACAAGACAATGATCCAAAACATAAAGCAACATCTACAATGGAATGGTTCACAAATAAACGTATCCAGGTGTTAGAATGGCCAAGTCAAAGTCCAGACCTGAATCCAATCGAGAATCTGTGGAAAGAGCTGAAAACTGCTGTTCACAAACGCTCTCCATCCAACTTCACTTCACTCTCGATGTGCAAGACTGACAGAGACGTACCCCAAGCCACTTGCAGCTGTAATCACAGCAAAAGGTGGCGCTACAAAGTATTAAAGCAAGGGGGCTGAATAATATTGCACGCCCCACTTTTCAGTTTTTTATTTCTAAAAAAAGTTTAAAATATCCAACAAATTTCATTCCACTTCACGATTGTGTCCCACTTGTTGTTGACTCTTCACAAAAAATGTCAATTTCATATCTTTATGTTTGAAGCCTGAAATGTGGCAAAAGGTTGAAAAGTTCAAGGGGGCTGAATACTTTTGCAACCCACTGTAAATCATTTAAAATCTAGTTGATTTTAAATGACAAGCATTAGCTAGCTATGTTCTATTCTAACCACAGTACCATTTAAGGTGGAATGGGAAAATGCAAATGAGAAGCTGGCAAATAGAATGCCAACTTCGGCCTTTGAAGTAAGGCTGAATTAAGGTTAAAAACACAATTTACTACGATATAGTAATAATACAGGCATGCTCACTCAATGGGTAGGACAAATTCTTAGAACATCGCTCTAAGTATTTTTGACTCAGCAATCAGTGGCAGTATTGCTGGTCAGCTAGGCTGGCTAACGGTAAAGTAGCACCCCTATGCTACTTGTTTACATTGGAGTGGAAGAGCCTTATGGCAGAAGATAGATTACAGCACTGCCATCTTGTGGTCAGGGGTTTAAACACGACAAAAAGTACCGTCTGCAATGAATCTTATTGTGAACTATTAATTCAAAATTGATACACAACTTGAGTATCACAACACATCATGATGCTCAAGTGAATCAATATTTTGTTACACATCTATGACGTACACTGTACGTTTAAGTGGACAAAGCCTATGATTTATACTCGCACTGAATGAAAACGGTTGGTTCACACTATGTAAACTTTGTTCATTAGTGCAGCAGTGTACACGCTGCTTATGCAAATATCAGTGTTGGTATCGGTCACTTTTTATGAGAACAAATAAATGAGCACTATAAGCCCAATACCTGATACAACTGTTGGTATCGATGCATCCCTAAATTACACTGGACCTGTTAGATTAATTTATTAATCTAGTACAATGTAAGTGTTTTCAGCGTGAGTTATAAATTGATTGCTGCAAACACCTTTCTTTATTTCCAGGGCCATCCTGCAGAATAACTGGACTGAGGTGATGGACCTCATCTTAAAGCCACGTCCTGGGGGTTAGCCACTGTGCTTATCATCTAATCTTTTTCCATTTTATCATTTAATGTGGAAACGAAATAGGGTTTGTAGATAGGGTCTGTATTTCCTCAGGAATGCAGTGCTAGATTTAATATTTTTCTCTCTATTTCCTGTCTCCAACACACACACACACACGCACACGCACACGCACACACACATGCACATGCACAATCTCCTACTGACCACTGCTAGCGGAGAAGGGCTATCTGGTGAAGTGTAGAGAGGAATGGGCCCAGACTCAGGATCCTGAGGCAGCGCTGAAGAAACTGCCAGTCAAGCGCTGTGTAGAGGGCCAGCTACTGAGAGGACTGTCAATGTACGGCAAAAAGAACATCATAACTGCCTTTGGACTGGTGAGTATACACAGTCACATATTTGCTAAAATGTAGAGTGTGTACACATGTACAGAAATGCATAAAAGCCGGTTATGTAGATTCTTCCAAGAACTCTTGCTGGTTCGTGTAAAATAAACAATAGTATAATGTCATCAGATGGACAGTAGAGCCAAAGCCTGACACTAGGATGTATCTGTGTATATAAAGTAGGACAGTGTTTTGGAAGCTTTGGGATAAAGTGTGCTAGTCGTTCATGCCAGCCATTAACATAATAATGTTTAATGCAGAGACCTTTAGTCAGTGTTGTATCAGATTTCGCCCCAGCATTTAAGACATGCTGTACTGGAAATCTGTAAATGACAAAAATGGGAAGCATATGAATGATTAAATGTGTGCTAGAGTCCAGAAAACAGGAAAGGCAATACGTTGAAAATAGAAAAATCAGTAGATAAAGTTACATGAAATATTTAAATTTGTCATGTACTTTTGGAGACTTTAGGAAGTATTTAAAAGTTTTTTTTTTTTTTTGTATTGTGTAATCTCTTTATTTAAGCTTCTCACTAAAAAAGGAACCTCATCAATAAATTAGCGGAACAGTTGAAAAAAGGATTGGAGAAGTAGTGTAGTAGTGTGATTTGGAACATGCAGCCACTGTTGTTCTTGCTAGATGATAATGTTATTGAGGTGTTGAAAATAATAAATATATACTGATGAAACTGGTTTTAAATGGGGAAGAAAATCTCTCTCTTTCTCTACATACAGTTGAAGTCTACATAAGTTTACATACACCTTATCCACGTTCATTTAAACATTCACAATTGCTGACATTTTATCGTAGTACACATTTACTGTTAGGTCAGTTTGGATCACTGCTATATTTTAAGAAGGTGAAAAGTCTGAATATTGCTAGAGGCAATAATTTATTTAATCACATTCACATGGTTAGTATATGGTAGCATTGCCTTTAAGTTGATAAACTTGGGTTAAACATTTCAGGTAGCCTTCCACAAGCTTCTCATAAGCTGCTGGAATTTTGGCCCATTTCTCCTGACAAAACTGGTGTACCTGAGTCAGGTTTGTAGGCCTCCTTGCTCGCAGATGCTTTTTCAGTTCTGCACATAAATTTTCTATGGGATTGAGGTCAAAGCTTTGTGATGGCCACTCCATTACCTTCACTTTGTTGTCCTTAAGCAATTTTGCCACAATTTTCATTTGGAAGACCCCTTAGTGCCTAAGCTTTAACTTCCTGGCTGAAGTTCTGAGATGTTGCTTCTCCTCATAATTTTCCTTCCTCATAAACCACCTGTTTTATGAAGTGCACCATTCCCTCCTGCAGCAAAGCACCCTCACACCGTGATGCTGCCACCCTCATGCTTCATATTTAGGATGGTGTTTTTGGGGCTTGCAAGCCTCCCCCTTTTCCCTCCAATCTCCAATTAACTGAAATGATGTCACTTAGTCTGTCAGAAGGTTCTGAAGCCATGATATTTTTTTTTTCCAAGCTAATAAAAGGTACAGTCAACTTGTATGTTAACTTCTGACCCACTGAAAATGTCATTGCTTGTGTCATGTACAAAGTACTAAACGACTTACTAAAACTGTAGTTTGTTGACATGGAATCTGTGTAGGGAATAAATATTACTTTTAATAACTTCAGCCTGTATATAGGTATATGTACGCCCACTGCCTAACATGCTGTTGTTCCTCTGTGCGCCCCAAAATAGCTCTGACCTGCTGTGGCATTGACATTGCATTATCCTGCCAAAAGAGGCACTGCCATTGGTGAATACCTTGAAGATGTGTACCTGGTCCACAACAATGTTTAGATACACTGTACTGCCAAAAGTATTCGCTTGTCTGCCTTCACATGCATATGAAATTGAGTGAAATGGCATTCTTAATCCATAGGGTTTAATATGATGTCGGCCCACCCTTTAACAGCTTCAACTCTTCTGGGAAGGCTTTAAACAAGGTTTAGGAGTGTGTTTATGGTAATTTTTGACCATTTTTCCAGAAGCGCATTTGTGAGGTCAGACACTGATGTTGGACGAGAAGGCCTGGCTCGCAGTCTCCGCTCTAATTCATCCCAAAGGTGTTCTATCGGGTTGCGGTCAGGACAAACTGTTCCCACAAAGTTAGGAGAATGAAATTGTCTAAAATCTCTTGGTCTGCTGAAGCATCAACAGTTTCTTTCACTGGAACTAAGGGGCTGAGCTCAACTCCTGAAAAACACCTCCACACCATAATCCCCCCTTCCATCAAACTTTACACTTGGCACAATGCAGTCAGACAAGTACCGTTCTTCTAGCAACCGCAAAACCCAGAGTCATCCATCAGATTGCCAGATGGAAAAGCATGATTCGCCACTCCAGAGAACACATCTCCACTGCTCTAGAGTCCAGTGGCAGCACTTTACAGCACTGCATTCAACGCTTTGCATTGCGCTTCGTGATGTAAGGCTTGCTTCCACTTTGTTATAATATCACTGACAGTTGACTGTGGAATATTTAGTAGTGGGGACATTTCATGACTGTATTTTTGTTGCCCAGGTCCATGCTGGAACCATGTCGGTACCATGCTGGAATTCACCCATTCTTTCGTAAATGTTTGTAGAAGCAGTCTGCATGCTTGGTTTTATACACCTGTGGCCATGGAAGTGATTAAAACCCCTGAATTCAATGATTTCAATGGGTGAGTGAGTACTTTAGGAAATATAGTATAGGTGCCAAATTAACATCCACATTAATGCCTGGACCCAAAGGTTCCCAGCAGAACATTGCCCAGAGCATCACACTCCCTCCACTGGCTTGTCTTCTTTCCACAGTGCATCCTGGTACCATCACTTCCCCAGGTAAATTGCGTACGTCTGTCTGGCTGTCTATGTAATGTAAAAGAAAAGGACTCCTTGAACCAGGTGCCCTTCTTCCGTTGCTCCAAGGTCCATAGTTCTGACCCTCGCATACCCGCTGAAGGTGCTTTAACGGGGACAAGGGTTAACATGGGAACTCTGACCGGTCTGTGGCTATATTGTGACACATTCTTCCTGTAACCATCATTAAAAATTTCTATGACTTGTGCCACAGTAGTCCTTTGGATGAGACAGGATAGCCACGGTTGCCCTGTGCATCCATTAACCTTGAGCACTCATACACCCTGTTGCTGGTTCATGGTTTGTCCCTCCTCAGACCACTAACGGTTTGTTCTGTTGTTCTTTCTCTCAGATCCCCCGCAACAACAGACTCATGTACATCCATAGCTACCAGAGCTTTGTGTGGAACACCATGGTCAGCAGGAGAGTGGAGGCTTATGGCCTTAAAGCTGTGGAAGGAGACTTGGTTCTCAGAGGAGGTATGATTCTAACTGAGGGGATGCATATGAGGTTCGGAAGAGTGCTGCTCAAGGTGTAGGCCAGTGGTTCTTATGCTGGAGCACAAAAAAACACAGTAGTAGTTATTTTAAGCCTATTGAGAGCATGCTGTCTGTATAGCAGACTTTCGCAGCCCAAAAAAGAATCACTTATGCTGATTGCTGCTGTGCAGATTGCTGTTTGATAGCATATGTAATTTTAGATTGTGTGTGTCCCGCAGGCACTGCCCATGTACTGACTGCTGAGGAAGCTGAAAAGCAGTCCATTCATGATGTTGTAATGCCATTGCCTGGATTTGATGTTATCTACCCCACACACGAAGGTAGGTTGTAATACCTACATCTTCACATCGTTCATTTCCCACCTCTGCATATGTTTATTGTAAACTTTTTTTTTCTGGCTGGCAATTTTCTGGTCTCTGCTTAGAGTTGTCTGTAATTTTGTGTCGTGTTCAGATTCCTGTTTTGGAAAGCCTTAAATGGCAGTGTTTGTGGCATAATTTGACACATCTGTTCCATGCTTTCTGTCTGTGTGGCAGTGGGGAAGGGTTACAGAGACTTGCTGACAGTCGATAATCTGGACATTGATAACCTGAGGCATAAAGTGCGTGATTACTCTCTGGCTGGAGCCTACCGCCGCATCCTCATAAGGCCCAGCGACGTCAGCTGGTAAACCTAGTGTCTTTTATTTTAGCTTTAGCAAATGCTCTTTGTTCACAAATTTGTTTCTTTGTTTTAATCATGCTCTTAAATGCATTTCTCATATTTTTCAAAGGGAAGTGATCCAATATGATGACCCTAAAGTGCCCCTGATTTACACGGATGTAGAAAAGCTGGAAAACAAATCATTACCGGTTTATCTTAAAGGTGAGCAATTCTGCCTTATCCCACAGCTAAAGTTGTATCATTAAAATAGTATACAAAACCTTTTTGACACAGAAAATACCTGCCTTCCTTTAAATACATTATGAAAGCAGGTACCAGTGGTCGGTTCACTCCTCCTGACATCACTCAGTGTATTTGTTTTTTCTTTTCCTCTTTTTTTGCCACTCTCTCCCTACGCTGTCTTATAGAGGGCAAATACAGAGCACTGAAGATGGAATTTTCACTGCCACCCTCTACCTATGCTACCATGGCAATCAGAGAGGTTCTCAAAATGGACACCAGCATCAAGAACCAGACGCAGCTTAACACTGTATGGCTGAACTGAGGACCATTTGTGTTTTGGGTTCCCCCAGGCTTTTGTTTGGAGTAACTGTTTAAAAACTCCAACAGAAAATAAGCACAGCAGCAGAGTTACAGCTTTGCTGTTCAGTAATTGCTTTTTTCTTATTTTGTTTTTTTTTTAGAAACTTCTCGGCCATTTGGCCTAGAAAGGCAGTAGTGATAAATGTTAAGCTTAATTGCCATTTAATACCCTGCACTTAGCAGGATGGATGCTGGGCATACAAAGTGAAGCACCCTGTCCCTTGATGAAATAAATGGAGATCATACAACATTCATTGTGTACGTAATATCTTAAGACTCCAGGTGTACAGATGGGACAAATACTTTTTTAAATACATTTTTGTATATTTACTGAATAACATTTGTAAAAAAAAAAAAAAAAATCTAATGCCTAGACAGTAACAATAAAAATAATAAGAATCATTTCTTGCTTATGTATTTGGAACTGAAACATAATTGTCTCCACTTGTCAGTTTCTTTTGGTTGGACTGGGCTATTTGTGCTTCCTAAGTAAACTAACCAATCCAAAATAAAAGAAGGGGTCATAGTTCAGGCTGAAGCACAAGACTTTATCTATATATAGTCTGTAACTGAGGCTGACAGGTCACGTCCCAAGATCACAGGTGCTGCAGTGCTGACCATCTGGACCACATGCTCTGCCAGCTGGCTTTAGGCACGCTATGATCTATAACTAATCTGTTTGTATTTGGTCTTTATTACAGGAGAAAATGTGTGTGCACTGCCCCCTTCTGTCACTTATTTTTTTTGCAAGGAATTATAGTGATAGCGTTTAGATGACTCGGAGGCCCTTTCTTACCATGACAGTTTTAGCACTTTTGAGTCATTTTTGTAAATTTCCTCTCAATAATTTCATATCACTAACATATTTTCAATGCTGAAAATCTAAATATCCATAAATATTAGGGCAATAATTTTGAAACATCTTTACAGGTCAAAACACCCAGCGGGACAACTGCAGGAGCTGGTTGTATCCTGGAGTCACTACACCTCCAAAACAACAGATTGCATTCTACACACTTGTTTTTCAAGGGTTCTTTAGTAAAGAAAATGGTTCTGTAGAAACCATGAACACTCAGAAGAACCACCATGATTAAACAGTTCTTTGCATCATGAAAGTGTACTTCAGATTGATGGAGAATGTGCTGTGGATGGTTCTATGTAGCATCAAAAATGGTTCTATTGTTACAAGCTTAACATTGCAACAGTAGCAGAACCCTTTTGAAAGAGGTTCTATATAGAACCATCTACAACATATTCTCCATCAATCTGAAAAACACTTCCATGATGCAAAGAACTGTTTAATCATGCAAAGAGCTCTTTGTGTTCATAGTTCTAGACAAAACCATTACCTTCCTATAGAACCACTGAAGAACCTCTTTGTTATGAGTTTAGAGTCTCCAAAGTCTCCAAACAACAATTAGACACCAAATAGTCAAATGCAAGTGCATAGAGTTCACAAAATGTCATTGGACCTTTACCTGGAACTGGGTTCTATGGTCAGATGAGGTAAAATTAGAGGTTCTTGGCAAAAAAAAGAACAATGACATGCATAAAAGGACTTTACCCCCAGTATGCAATATGATGGTGGATCCATGATGTAGTAGTGTGGTTGTTTTTTCCAAAGGCTCAGGGACTCTTGTTAGGATGCACAACATACTAATCTCCAGGAAATACTAAGACAATAAAATATGCCCATGCCAGGAGAGAGTCATTGTTATATCCTCCAGCGGGATCATAATACAAAGCAAACCTACCAGCAAACCTACCAAAATTATGTCCCTTTATACAGATGCCAATTCTCCTGAAGGGTGCTCCATTAGACTTTTTCAACTGTGTGTAATGAATGCACTGCAACTTTGATGAACCTGAGGCCCAGATGAGCCTTAATCAGTTTGGGAGCTTGTATGAAATTAATCTGAACCCTGACTGAAATCACACGGTCTTCAGGTTTTTTAAAATCAAAATCTCTGCATAATTAAATTGAGATTAAGTTGAGACATAAAACAAGGTCATTCAGAGTGTTTTGATGTGAAATGGTCAATTGTAGAGAAACACACCTATTCAGATTCCTTTACAGCAAACATAGCCAATTTATGTACTATCTATAAAGATCAGAGCTACTACACATGTCTTCTGAGATTTTATATGCACTGCTGTTAAAGTTAAAGGAGTTGTAAATTTGAACAAGTCGTTTTTTGGACTATTTTGCCTTAGAACTCCCTGCATGCACTTCTGCTAATTGTATTTAAAACATTTAGATCAAAATCTTGTCTCACAACTACCGTGAAAGAGGGTTTCAGGCTTCAGGCAGTGTCTTTATAACCGTTTAATGTGATAACCATTGTTCTCAAGTCTCACGCTCAAGTCTCACACGCTCACACGCCACACATGCTATTTCTCACTCTTGATTTTTTTTTTATCCAATTAAAAATTAATTCGCCCTGTCTACAAACGAGTCACAGCCACTGGTCACAGCGCTTCTGTGCTCAGAGAAGTTACCCAGTTACCACACCCTATTCAGCCAATCCATCGGTTGCATATTATAAAGAACTCTGGTTGAGCCAATCAGAATATAACGCTCTGTTGTTTGGCAGATCTAGTCAAAGTCTAGTTTCAGCCAGAGCGTCAGGCGCGAAGAACTGTCCGATTCGATTCTGACTAACACACGTCGGTGAACAACTGAAGAGAACGGCACCACTGGAGCCTGACGATGTTTTAAATGTTCGTTTAGTCAGAGACTTTTTGGGGTATTTATAGGGTCTTTCTGGGTATTATAGGGTAGAATAACTTTGGTTTAGTCACCTTAGAGCTGTCATGAACATGGATACGTTTTTAACCGTTTGTTGTTTATTTAGAATGTCAGGGAAGAAACAGAAGAGCCTTATTTCCTTCTGGGAAAAGGCTCAGAAACCAAAAGCAAATTTGTGTTTTTATTTTGTTTGTTTTTCTTCTTGCTTGTACTTGTACCTGTTTGTACTTTTAATTATATGTCATAGAATAAACCGTGAAATTTGATCAAATCAAACTTGTTCTCTTTTAAGTTGAACACACTTGGAGGGTCAATGAGCCGTTGGGTCGATGGGTGACCCCCCCCCCCAAAAAAATTCTCACTCCCACCAAACTTAAAAACTTGAGAGCCCTGGTGATAACTGTCTGTGAAGGAGCTTTTGGAAGCATCAAACTGTTCAGACGTCGGGTTCCTATCACCACCACTGTGAACAGTTCTGACTCTTGGAGAGTTTAAAGAACGAATCTTTTCACATCAAACCTCTCTGAACTGACTTTGTTTACATCTTACCCATTAAGTTATGTTGATATTACCTCTGAATTGCCTCTGGAGCTGGCTGCATTCTCCTTACCATATCATCTACATTTTTTTCTCAACAGTGTGTCACCTCAAAAAAATCTGGGTCTCACCTGGTCTGGTCACCCCATTTTAAACGTTCTAGCTTTCTCTCTCTCTCTCTCTCTCTCTCTCTCTCTCTCTCTCTCTCTCTCTCCCTGAACACTCGCAGTGCGCAAGCGCAGTAAGCTCAGTCGCGGCGCAGTCACTCAGCACCGCTAGTTGCGGTAAAAATAGTTTCTGAGGAAGAAACAAGCGGTTCATCCGCGCTCTGAGGTTCACCGGGATTGTGTGTCCAGCAGCAGCAGGTATGTGAACTTCTGTTTCTTGAGAATGAGTTGAGTTTAAGAACTTTGCTTTAGTTTGAGACCTGCTGACCTTCTGTGTGGAGGTAGAAGTCAAGTGGACAAAGTATGCGCGTGTTATTAGTAATAACTTCGATTGCGTGTGTGTGTAATGTTTTCACGCCGTGTGTGCAGAGGGGGACTTTTCCCGCGTCTAATTCAGTGTAGTCCACTGTTCGTGGCTGGTGGGAGTCTTTCTGGCTCTGGTGGATCTGCGCTGAATTACGATAGAGGAGAGATAACAGACATTCCACACATGGTGTGGTGCAGCTCGAGCCCATCACGAGCCCCGAGAGGCGTAACTGCATATCAGATCAGGGCTTGGCAGAAAGAAATCTTACCCTGTCTTTGGTTACAGAGTGGGATCCATTCCCGTGTTTACCAGATGATGGCATGTGGTTCAGAACGGAGCGCTGCTGGCTACGCCCCTGCCCTTAATAACAATAATGCGTGGCCACCAGTTACTGAGGCGTGGGAACCGGATAATTAAGTCGTTCCCATGTCTTACTAAGTCTTGTCCATGACTTCACTATCATAAACACCTCGATCCGACCACTTAATAAGTTGTGGGCACGGGTTATTTTTATTAAGAGTATGTCACCAGTGGGCCCGCGTAGTTAACATGGATATTTTCAGCCTTTTCAAACCCATGATTTTTTTTTTCTAATGGTGGTCTGTTTAGAGTCGAGTGATTTCTCCTCATATAGCAAATGCTTTGTTCCAGAATATCAGCACTTTAGGCCTACAGGAGAACTAAGGACAGTGGTACTGAGTATATTAATCAAAGCACTATTATACAGGGTTATCAGGTTTATCGATAGATACTAGAGACTCTACATGTCCAGAAGTTTGTAGACGTCTCTTCTGTCAGTCAATTCAGCTATTTTAATGTGCTGCCATTGCTGACGCGAATGAAGTTGCGCACATCCAGCTTGTCTATAGAAAAGTATTACCAAGAGAATGGAACACTCTGGAGCAGCCACACATGAGCCTTGACCAGTGCCAAGCATGAGCTAGTGGGGTATTAAGCCCCTGGGCTGTGGAGTAGTGGACCTGTGTTCTCTGGATCAGATAACGTTGGTATGAGTTGCAGTGGAGTTTATGATCCAGAGCTAATCATCCAACATTTGAATGCAATCAAATCCTCACAGTAATGTTCCAACATTTAGTTTAAACACTTTTCGTAAGAGAAGAGGCAGCAAAGAGGGGACAAAATAGGGGAACGCTATTAATACCCTTAATTTGAGGAGAGTGTTGGGTGATTAGGTGTCTGTACCTGTGTGGCAGAATGCTTTGGATTTACTTATTATATAACAGAAGAAGAACAGGATAAATAACAAATAAGCAAACAATCTAGGCCACATAAATTTTGAGGCATATTAAACAAATATATCGCTGATGTTGGGACAAAACCTCATATTTCCAAAATAATACATTTACAGAAAAAGGAAGGAAAAAAAAACACACTACACTTTTAATGTGAGTCAGTGGAACCAGATGCTTTTCCAAGCCATTGTGGGCCACTTCTTTTGGTCCATTCATCATGAAATGTATATACAATATAAAGGACAACAAGCATTTTCAAATTATGTCAGAAAAATGAAAAATGGAGATACAAGGTTTTGTTCCGACAGCAGTGGTCTTTAACAATTTCCTTAAAATTATAGTAGTGGAGGCCGTTTGCCATTTGCCGTTTACATGAACCAAAGGTGCCAGAGCTCCACTATGCTGTGCTCCAGCCCAGTTTAACCCCTGGCTACATGTCTACTTACCATTATTATTTTAAGTAACTGCAAATTTTATACTCATTCATCTTTAACAGATTCCTTATCCTGCAATGATTTCTTTCAGGTCTTTTCAGTGAGAGCCAGTCTTAATAGTGAAATAACCACCAACACGTCTACCAGTAAACAGAAAGGTGTAAAACCGCGAGTGAGTCACTCTGATCTAGTCTCTGTGTGGACAGTTGTGGGACTCCCCTTC
This sequence comes from Pygocentrus nattereri, assembly GCF_015220715.1. NCBI lineage: Eukaryota > Metazoa > Chordata > Actinopteri > Characiformes > Serrasalmidae > Pygocentrus > Pygocentrus nattereri. Next base: position 29,185,316 of record NC_051221.1, on the reverse strand, counting down.
ATTTCCTCACTGCACAGGAGACAGCAGGGTAGTGTTACTCAGACAGTGACAGATATATCTGCCCACTGCCGGCTCACTGCCTGGTTGGGGTCACACAGTAGTAAAAGTCTCTGCTTCACACACACACACACACACACACACACACACACACACACACACACACACACACACACACACACACACACACACACACACAGCATTGTGGGAGGGCCAAGACGAATCACAGTTTCAGACTAAACAGCTTTCATAAAGACTGAGCTTTGAATGGATAAGACAAAGTAGCCATAGAGCTGCAAAGCTGAGTTACATACCATATATGCTGGTTTTACTTGTCCATAAATGTACCAGTGTATATATTGTTCATGACTCCCACTGACTGTATACACTCAAAGTACTCGAGTTACTGAGAATTTTTAGGCACTAATATGAATCTACAGTCATATGCACTCTTGTTTGACCATCCCTGCTCAAAACATATTTTGTTGACTTTCTAACTGAAAATGAGTCAACACCACCTCTAGAGACAACAAGCATTTTTCTGCAAATTGTAGTGCACGTTTATGTATATTTGTTGTATTTAACATATTTAACTTTTGTCCATGGCACATTTTACGTTTTTTCCAGTATGTTAAATTAAGTAAATAAGCAATAATTGTGCATTAAATTGTGAAGTGTGTTCTTTGTAGAGGACATGTTGACTTTTTTCAGATAGAAAATCAGCAAAACATGTAGTTTGACCGGGGGTGCCTATACATTAACATCGGAGTGTTTACATTTCTAAATAGATTTAGGCAAAACTTTTTTCCATTTTACTCCATGGTTCATGAATATTATTGAATCGAGTTAAAATAATTTTATTTCCTAACTGCAGTCGAGTAGCAGCTAAAGGTAAAGTGTATGAAACAATGTGGGTGTTGTGCTCTGGCACTGGTTAAATTTTTTCAGGTGAATGTTCATTATGGTTTCATATGATTGTCTCCTTCCAGGATGGTGGCAGACGAGGAAAAGACAAACACCTGTGGGACGATCTGTCTCAAGTACCTGCTCTTCACCTTTAACCTCCTCTTATGGGTCAGTCTTTGTGTGTTGGCAAAAATAACACGTTTGTGTTGAATATTGACTCATTTCAAATTATAGCTCACTTGTCCGCAAATCTGGGCCTGTTATTAGAGCACAAACAGAGCCAGGTTCCAGTCATGGTTGAAGCACAGTGCCAAGGATGGAACAACACTGAAAATGTGTTTTAAGCCAGGGTTTAGGCTTAAGCCGTGTTTGGCAAAACATCTCTTTGAGGTTGTTTTAAGCTGAAATCACATATTTATTGTACAAACAACATACCTTAGATTCTATCAATTCACTACTGACCTGTGGAAACAGCTGCTTGGAACTGTATTGGGAATGTAGAACTTTGTTACTATATTACAAATATAATAAAGGAATACACTGTTAAGTGTTTTGAAGATCTTGTGCTCTGTCTCTCTCAGTTGTCTGGAGGTGCTGTGATGGCAGTGGGACTGTGGACTTTGGTGGATAAGAGCGACTACATCAGTCTGCTCTCCTCCAGCACGTATGCTTTGGCTGCCTACATCCTCATCGCAGCGGGAGCCATCGTGGTGCTCACTGGAATCCTGGGCTGCTGCGCCACCATTAAAGAGAGCAGAGGACTTCTGATAGCGGTGAGTGAGGAACTAAGGGTTCACTTATTTCAATACACTTTTGGAAATATGAATGATCCAAGGAGTGTATTAAAATGACACCCCTAAGTCTCTTATTTATTGCATTTTCAGGCATCTCCTTCAGAATCAGAATCAAAAATGTAAAGAACTAGGCAAAAATGTGTGTAGACACCCCTAATAGACACTTATGTACATACAGCATTATCAATAAAATCAAGCAACATTAAAACTAATGGGCTCAAATATCATATTAACCTGCACATGTACTTAAGTTCAGATTGCACATGTTCATTTAAACATCATGAATGTTTTAAGCTCTGTAGGAAGGCAAAAACAAAAGCTTTTTCAGAATAGTAAAGGGCCACTGCCAAAAAACTGTCCTAGACTTCATTCCAAATATAGTTGTGGAAAATTTTTAGATGGCTTGGCTCAACACTGCCTTATACTGTAATGTCCGGAGAGACTATTGGGAGGAATGTCTATGAAATGCCCTTTTCATTTCAGATTAATGTGTTGGTGTAAAGCATGGAGCTGTTGTTTAGAAGAACTGCAAACATTATGATTAGATGTGCTGTCAAGGCTACTGGATGTGTTTTAATATTGACGTCACCGTTATTGCTCCCTAAATTAGATCATGTGCATGTGTGTGGGTGTCTTGTCATGACAACATATGTGATTTAAATAAACTGGTGTGTATCTTTAAGAGCACCGAGTGGGCAACTGAGTCACAGCTGAGGAATGATGGGCATGGTGGGGGGGCTTGGGTAGAGGAATGAAGGGGAGATGACTGAGTGAGCAAAAGTCTCCATACAGTAAGGGAGTTGTATGAAGGTGTGGGAGAGAGAGAGAGAGAGAGAGTGCTAAGTGAATTGCACTGTTGTGTCCAAGCTTAGTCAATGTTAATGTTTCACTTTTCAACATCTGCCCGTCTCTCTTTTGAATGTTGAAGGTGAGGTCATTCTTGTAAACGGACAGCACACTATAACTGTTCTCTAACTCAGAATTACAAACATATGCCCACCTCTATTTGGAGCTGAATTTCATACTTACTGTACTTTTCACTTCATGAAGTCTTATATCGTAACATAAACATAGTATCACACATTACATTGTGTCATGTGTCTGTTTTTTTTAGCTGTTTTTTTTCTGAAATTTCTTTTGCAGTTCTTTGTTCTGCTGCTGTTAATATTCCTGCTGGAGATTACTGCTGGCGTTTTGGCTTATGTATATTATCAAGAGGTAAAGAGTGTCCTTGTGCTTTGTTACAGCCTGATTCAGTGAGATGGCCAATTGTGAAACATTCTCTATCAGTTCTCTCCTTTTGTTTGTACTTTGTTTCTGCTATTCTGATATTTTTTTGATGTTTTTAAACTTCTTCCTTTATCTTTCCTCTGAACATCTAAAATAACTTCTATATGCATGAAAATAACACCTCACTTTGTAGATCAATTTAGGATTTTCTAATATGCTACTACACGTTTAATAATAGTTATAAAACTATATAGTTTGGGTCTTAAAATCTGTTTGGCAGAGCTGCATTCTAAGCTGTTGTAAAACCCATAGTACACACACACCTGTGACTGCCTCAGAGCAACTGAACTCTGTATGACTGCACCACTGCACCTCAGTACGGAGCAGCCTTGTCCTGTTAATGGAATATGTTTTGACTTAAATGCTGCTCGCATGGACCACTGAGTGCACTGACAAACTAACAACCTGTTTTTTGTTTAAACAGCTGCCAACATACTTGTCTAGAACTAGGCTGGTCAGCTAGCTAACAGGTTAAAAGACAGCCAACATGCTAAACAAATCCATCATTGATATCCTAGGCTTGAATTAAAGTACTTACTCTATGATTTACTGTAAAACTGCAATATAAAAGTCTAAAGGATGTCACTTGAATGGCTTACATGCTCAAATGTCCATGTTTCAGTCAGAAGCAGCATCAAACTCATGAATCGTAATCACTTTACATAAAGTTACTCCCCAAATAATGTGCTAGATGTGGAAGTTTTGGAATTCTGGAATAAATAGTGTACATAGCGCACTGTTTGTCGAGCGTGGATGTGGCTGAATTCCAGATGACTATTATTAATGACTTTTTAGCTATATTATGCACATTTATGATTCAGCTCCAGTGTGAGTAGAAGGGCCATTGGATTGGCGCTAAACAAGACTCATACTAATAATTTGGTGACTAAAAGTACTTATAAAGCAAAGGTTTTTGCATGAAACATTGTTACGTTATCATATGCTCATTGCTATATGACAAAAAGTTACAAAATTCATGAAATAACCACAGTACACAACGGTGGCCGACTGAACATTCTACTTGGCAACGATACCTCACTCTAAAGGAACTAAATGTCTTGGCAGAATACTTGTTTATGTCAATTCTAGTTATACTAACATAAATCATTTAAAAATGTGTATGTATTCCATATTAAAATTCAAATTAATATATGTTTGCTGCTGTTTATCATGGGGAAGGGAGTTTTGTCACCTTTCCCTGTGATAAAATTGCAGTAATGCATGACCTGGAATTGCTTTATTATAGTTATAATAATAATTATTCATAATATTACTCAGCCAAAGTAGATAAGCAGAATGCACACTTCAGCCCACTGCTGTTTTCCTGGTGAATGTCTTAAATCCTTAACTTATGTAGTGTGAGTTTCTCAAACAGAGTAATAAGAAGCTGCCACTTATAGAACACTCTTTTTTGAGTAGTTAAGACTACTAAGGCTTAAAAAGAAAATTCAAAATTTCTCCATTATTCAGTCTCCAAAATGTTAACAGAACTACTCTGTGGTTTGATGTGAAAGTGTTCACTGTTGAGAAAATAGTCAGCATTGGCCACTGTCTTCATAACCTTGATATGCAATTACTTTCTGTGAGAGGTATCTTTCATACCAAACCACTCGGAATGACTGTGTTAACATCATAAACGTTTAATTATGCAAGAATTGAAAAACAAGCAAAACACTTCTCTGCTTTTGATAAGATCATATCATTTAATGCCGTGCTAAAACATTTAAGATTTAGCTACAATGTCTAGTAACATTGCAGAATAGTAATGAAAACACGAATTGTTTGCCAGTGGTAATATATGTTGTAATTGATCATTATAGAAAACATCATGAGATTCATGCTATCTAGTTCAAGGTCATATTCAAACCATATTCTGTGGAGTGTGTGACAGTGTCTGCATGCCTTCTGTTGACTTCTTCTGTTGTCATAAACCTTATCTCTCTTCCTCCACCACTTCTTCTTGCTCCAGTGTTTCCCTTTCTGCTATGAGGTAAACCAGCTACCACACTGTCAGATTCCATTCTGTCTCCCTCTTTGTTAAACCATACTCATCCACCCTCCAATGACGCTGTAGTTTTCTTATATATTTATAGTTCATACCGTTTTTCTGTTTTCTGTTGTCTAACTTCATTGCCTAACTCTGTACAGCTGAATGAGGAGCTGAGAGCCGACCTGAAAAAAACCATGGTGCAGAAGTACCAGAAGCCCGGAGAAGAGCACATCACCAGAGCTGTGGATAAACTCCAGCAGGATGTAAGAGTTATGTAATAAAGGGAGTATGAGGATGTCAAACGTTCACACTGACATATATAGTGAGGTTCTGCTGGTATTTAAGCTATAGAACATGAGGGGAAGCCATCTTATTTGCAATAATGCATGCCCTGTAGTGTTCTCTTGTTTTTTGTACAAGAGGTTTGCAAAGAAAAGAAAATGAAAAGCCCAAACCAGGAGCATTTAGTCTCATCTACAAAGCACCAGTGTGGTTACAGTTTCATCATTCCAACAGAACAGGAGCTCACATAGCCGCTTTTTTGAAGACTGGAACCACCTGATTAAACAAGTGCAAGCAGGTGTGCTCCTGCTTGTTTGGAATGAAAACCTGCAGTTTCCCCTGCCCCAGACATTGCTTCTCATATGTGTTTTTTAATGCTTGCTGTATTTTTTCAGCCAAAAATGTTCTAGCAGTTTAGAGTACAGCATCCATTGTTGTTACTTAGCTACTGGTGGTTAGTGGAAAGATACCAGTAAAGCTGTGCTGGTATCAGATATAACAACATATAATAAGAATGTATAGTAAGAGATTTTCTTGGACATCCTTTTCTATTTTTTAACACCTTAACTTCATGAACCCTGGGCTTATTATTCATTTATTACTCTCATAACTCATTTTTGTTTAACTACTATTAATTATTTGGTAACTACTATGAAACAGTTTTTTTTAGTTATCTAATTCTGAGAGTAAAGAACTGAAGTGCAGGCCTGCATACAGGTCTTTAGGGTTTAAAGGGTTAAACTTATTACTCAATTATTAATCTTAAGATGTTTTATTCAGTGATTGCCATTAAACTATTCAGTTATGTAGTTTTGAAAGTGAGGAACTAAAGTGTGGCCCCACACTTTAGGGTTTAAAGGGTTCAGCTAAGCAATCAGTTATTATTATTAAATGGTTCATATGCTACAGTTTTCACTTATTTTTTCTAAGGTCCATTTACAACATTATTGAGGTTTTATGTACTGAAAAATAGTCATAATTAATTTTTACACAGCCGTTTACACAACCTCTCATGTTCTAATCACTTAGAATGAAACAAGCTGTTTTTGTTACTGTGATTTATATATGTAAATGATCTCTGTTCTAATTGGATGCACTGAATTGTGCCTTATCTAAAAAGCTAGGCTGAAACACTCATTATAACTTCAGCATGAATGGCCAGGGCTTTGCTCTGAATAGGTGCATATATGTAAATATGCCGGTTTTTGTGACATCACAAATCCAGTGAATTCATAGAGAGTGGACGGCATGTTTCGAAACTTTAACAATGTTTAAATACTACATCAACTCAGTTTTCCATAGTGTGAGCCCTTTAAGACTTATTATTCAGTGATTACAGTGAAATTAATATATTAGTTACATAGTTGCATGTGTAGTTATGACAGTAGGGAGCTGAAGTGTGGGGCCACGTACAACGGATACAATTTAAGTTTTGATGTGCTCATTAGCTGATGAGAAAGGAAAAGCCTGCATGTGGCCTCTTGTACTGTTTTATGAGATAAATAGCCGTTCAAGTGAGGATGTAGGAATAGACCTGAAAGAGGCTGTGCTGCTGATTCTTATCTTATACTGTTCTCTGAATGATGTCAACGTCACGCTCTGAATCTCTCCTACCACCCCCCTCCCCTCCACTCTACGGCACAGCTGAAGTGCTGTGGGAGTAACAGCTCAGCGGACTGGCAGCAGGGAGACTGGACACACACTTATGCTGACAAGCGTCTGGTGCCTGACAGCTGCTGTAAGACCCCCACTGATCACTGTGGAGTGAGAGACCACCCATCCAACATCTACAAAGTAGAGGTCTGCCCTACACACTAATATACACCTCTTTCTCAATAACAAATCAGTTGTTTACAGACATTCTAGGTGTAATGTCAACCATTCACATGCACTGCATAATGTACTACCACACATTCAAGTTATTAAAATGACTTCTGTGAAAATATGAAAATATGAAATATGTTTCCAAGTAACTCATACCAAAACATAACCAATCATACCAAAAAAAGCCAATTTTAAGTGGAGCTACAAGGCTAATGTAATAGAACTCTGTGTAGCCTAACACAAGATTTTGGGTGACATCACTTTCCATTACTTGTTAGCTACATTAGCTTCATAGCTCCAGTGCAAAACTAAAGATGCATACAGGTCTCAGGTGACCGACTACGTTTAGTGTAAAGAGAAACTTGTGTTAATTGGATTTTTTGTCAAACTGTTCCTTTAAAAGTGCTTAATATTTTTTAATACTTGAGAAAGTAATCTTCAACAATCTGCAAATAATTTATATACAAGCCCAACTTGTGTTACTATGTTAATGAGAATGTAAATATGCCCTTCTCTCAGTTTGTTTTGGTCTACATGTAGCCCATATACTACATCAGTTTTTTAGAAGCATCAGCATTATCCTGACCTGTGTGAAAGACCACAGGAGTTAGCAAAGCTCTGTGGTTGTTTCATGGCACGTACTCACAACCTTCTGCGCAACGGTGTGGGACACCAGTGTTGCGTCAGCTCAACTGCTTTTAACCTTTGCAGTACAAACCAAACAATAATTAAAACCATTTTGCTTTGGGTCACTCTTCAGGAGCATCTCTGAGAACATTTTCTTCTTTCTCAGGGAGGCTGCATCTCTAAATTAGAGGAGTTTATCCTTCAGCACTTGCAGATATTAGGCGCAGTGGGCATTGGAATTGCATTCCTTCAGGTAAATCATAACATTTTTATAATGAATGTGGCCTTTTGCTGCCCACATGTAAAATATTCATATTCTTTTTTTCTATGTTCTGTTTTTGTTACTTCTTTTCAAGATTTTTGGAATGATCTTCACCTGCTGTTTGTATCGAAGTTTAAAGGAGGAACCTTACTGAGACCCTACATCCAGCACTCACACACCAAAAATGCACCCACACTTCTCATCCTTTTGCCTACTTTCTGTTGTTTTGTGCTGCTATGCAATGTAAATAATTTGTGAAGTATAAAGTGATGAAGTACAGCAGTCTGTAGCAGCGATTGTGGCTGCAGGGCAGTCCATTTCAAAAGGAAAAGTACAAGAAGAGAGGGTGTGTAGTTAGAAATCTCCGAGCCTAGACCTGTGTATGGTAGAGTTCAGAATCTGTACCGAACTGTTAGAGGATTTGTTTTAAATATTGGAGACATATTGCAGCTGTTGACGTCCCTGTTAAAATAACTAAATATCCTAAATATAGGATTATGCAGTTCTGGACATAATCAATCCCTGCTTTCTGTTTAAACACCTTCTTTCTCTCCAAGGACACCTAAATTCAAGAAAATACAGGATTAAATGTTTTACCATTCACTGGAGGACTATATATCACTGTTGTCGGAAGAAAACCTCGTATCTCCAAAATAGTAACTTTACAGGAGAAGGAAAAAACCTACTTTACTTTTAATGGAAGTCAATGGAACCAGACATCTTTCCACACAATTGTGGACATTTCTTTTGGTCCATTCATCATGAAATTTACACAATGTAAAGACCAACAGGCACTTTTTTAAATGATATTAAAAACTGAAAAACATAAAAAATGGAGATACAAGGTTTTCTTCCGACAGTAACAATATAATAATGCTTACTGCATATCTGTCTGCACTGTAAAATGTTAAATTTAGCTTTGCTTAGATATACTGTACTCTTCATGCTTTAATGAACATGTCCTATGTGTTATTAACTCTTTATGACTAAACTTGGTAACTGCATTTTACAATGTGGACACTTAGATTTTTTTTCCTTCATTATTTTTTAAAATAAGATTGTTTTAAAATAAAGGATCATATATTTTCTCATGCAATTATATATATATATATATATATATATATATATATATATTTACATATATAATAACATTCATGTGAGCTGCATGTATAATACTGGGAAGTGCCAATACAGTACTGCTATATAGCTTTGTGTTTAGCTGATCTTTTGTACCATTTTGGGGGAAAAGGAAAGAAAAACAAACACTCGTGTGCACACTCAAAAACGATGGTTCTTCATATAGTTCTCTATAGAATCATTTCATGCTTAAATGGTTCTTTGCATTGTAAAGTGGTTCTTCAGATTGATGGAGAATGTTCTTTATAGAACCATATACACAACACGTTCTCCATTGATCTGAACTTTCACAATACAAAAAAAAGCATTTAAGCATGAAATGGTTCTACACAGAACTCATGATTCGTAATAGAATCATTGCATTTACTTAATAACCCTTGAAGAACCATCTGTTTTGAAGAGTGTAGGACATCACGATTCTCTGCTTGGATTTGCGGAACTGAATGTACAAGGACAGTTTCAGGAGGAACCTTTTCGTTGACGGAACTATGAAAATAAAGAGAAGCTGCTTGTCTTTTACTGACGGTGTGTGTTTTACTGGCTCTGGGAATTCTGTGGCTTTAGTGCCACCCGCCCTCTTTCAGGTCCGGGAAACTCAGTAAGGGTCTTACAGGAGTCCGAGCAGCAGAATGAGCTCTAAAGCCACCTGCCTGATTGTGGCCAGCGCAGCGCCCCAAGGTACGAGAGCTGCCCACAGAGCGACCCCGAGCTGGCGCACATCACACCAGAGATCAGCACATGACATCACCTCGGAGTGGGATTTATCAGGCTGAGCGCGGACTGCGCCTCCATAACATTCTCTCTCTCTCTCCCTCCTGCTAGGAGTGTGTGCTCGCTCCTTCCAGCAGTGCTTCTCTCTCTGCAGTGCAGCCTTCAACCTCCAGACAGCCACGCCTGCGGTGAGTGAGGAGTGACTGCTCACTGTTGGGCTGAGCGTCAGAGGCAGTTTTTCGGGGCGTAATGACACTCACGTGTGTTAGGGAGCCCCGCCAGTGACACCCCATCGTAATAAAATCTAGGCACAGGATCCTAATGTTAAGTCGTGGTCACGATTTAATCGTGGGAACAGAGCTGCTGAAAAAAGCTTTATGCTTTAGTTTGTGAGTGTCGGTTACCTGGCCACCCAACATAGACGCACTAGTTGACCAAAATACCAGCATCCAGAACACTACAAATGCTGGTTTTGCTGGTGAACAGCTATGCTGGTCCATTCAGTTTTTTCTAGCAGGGAGATAATTAAGTCGTTCCCACGCCTTATTATTCAACCACCTCCTAAGTCATGCCTGTGCATTAGGATCCCTTTCCCAAGCATTATAGTAAATTGTGGCCATGCATTAGTTTTACTAGTATGTTATCAGCTGGGCTTCAGTTATTGTTTAAGATTTGGAGAAGATACCGTTTTCAGGATTTTGTAGAGCTTCAACTATTGTATAAAATTAGTTTTGGCTAATATTAAAATAAATAAATAAATGCCTTGCATGTTAACTTTATAACAAAATCAGCACCTAAACCCCAGATGATTTCTGCTATGGTTAAACTTGATCCTGGAAATCTATAACCCTGCACAGTTTAGTTCCAAGCCTAAACACATAAGATCTAGGTAAAACTTTTAAGGGTGCCTGATTATTAGGGCCAGGTGTGTTGGATCGGAACACTCTGGGCTGTAAGATCTCCAGGACTAAGATTGGCCACCCCTACCTGAGAATTTATTAGCGACTTCAGAAAAAACAGCCTAGTCCTTCGATTGAGGGTTTGTCCATAGTCTAAACCCTCCCTCCTCCTCGCTCATGTTGCTCTGATAAGCTGCACTCAGATGCGTAGTTTTGATCATCAACAGTGCTTTCCTCAAAAGATGGCAAATGAGAGCCCATCAGAAGAGGCTGAGGGGCGTGTCTCTGTACATCGTTTCCAATTCTTCTGTGCTTTTTGAAATCCTTACACTAAAGGTGGGTAATACAGTAGGAAAATAAGTATTTGAACACCCTGCGACTTTGCAAGTTCTCCCACTTAGAAATCATGGAGGGGTCTGAAATTTTCATCTTAGGTGCATGTCCACTGTGAGAGACATAATCTAAAAAAAAATCCGGTAATCACAATGTATGATTTTGAAATAATTTATTTGTGTGTTACTGCTGCAAATAAGTATTTGAACCTGTCAATCAGCAAAAATTCTGGCCCTCAAAGACCTGTTAGTCCGCCTCTAAAAAGTCCACCTCCACTCCACTTATTATTCTAAATTAGAAGCACCTGTTTGAGGTCGTTAGCTGCATAAAGACACCTGTCCACCTCACACAATCAGTAAGACTCCAACTACTAACATGGCTAAGACCAAAGAGCTGTCCAAAGACACCAGAGACAAAATTGTAGACCTCCACAAGGCTGGAAAGGGCTACGGGGCAATTGCCAAGCAGCTTGGTGAAAAAAGATCAACTGTTGGAGCAATTATTAGAAAATGGAAGAAGCTAAACATGACTGTCAATCTCCCTCGGACTGGGGCTCCATGCAAGATCTCACCTCGAGGCGTTTCAATGATCCTAAGAAAGGTGAGGAATCAGCCCAGAACTACATGGGAGGAGCTGGTCAATGACCTGAAGAGAGCTGGCACCACTGTTTCCAAGGTTACTGTGGGTAATACACTAAGACGTCATCGTTTTAAGTCATGCATGGTATGGAAGGTTCCCCTGCTTAAATCAGCACACGTCCAGGCCTGTCTTAAGTTTGCCCTTGACCATTTAGATGATCCAGAGGAGTCATTAGAGAAAGTTCTGTGGTCAGATGAGACCAAAATAGAACTTTTTGGTCTTAATTCCACTCGCCGTGTTTGGAGGACGAAGAATGATTAGTACCATCCCAAAAACACCATCCCTACTGTGAAGCATGGGGGTGGGAGCATCATGCTTTGGGGGTGTTTTTCTGCACATGGGACAGGACGACTGCACTGTATTAAGGAGAGGATGATCGGGGCCATGCATTATGAGATTTTGGGGTACAACCTCCTTCCCTCAGTTAGAGTATTGAAGATGAGACGTGGCTGGGTCTTCCAACATGACAATGACCCAAAGCACACAGCCAGGATAACCAAGGAGTGGCTCCATAAGAAGCATATCAAGGTTCTGGAGTGGCCTAGCCAGTCTCCAGACCTAAACCCTATAGAAAATCTTTGAAGGGAGCTCAAACTCTGTGTTTCTCAGCAACAGCCCAGAAACCTTGCTGATCTGGAGAAGATCTGTGTGGAGGAATGGGCCAAAATCCCTGCTGCAGTGTGTGCAAACCTGGTGAAAAACTACAGGAAACGTTTGACCTCTGTAATTGCAAACAAAGGCTACTGTACCAAATATTAACATTGATTTTCACAGGTGTTCAAATACTTATTTGCAGCAGTAGCACACAAATAAATTATTAAAAATCATACATTGTGATTTCCGGATTTTCTTTTTTAGATTATGTCTCTCACAGTGGACATGCACCTAAGATGAAAATTTCAGACCCCTCCATGATTTCTAAGTGGGAGAACTTGCAAAGTCGCAGGGTGTTAAAATGCTTATTTTCCTCACTGTATGTCACAATACCTAAAGACATATTCATGATATCTGATCATATCTAAATATTTCTATTTCTGTGATTTGATCAACTGAAAAAAGTCCCAACAGTGGCACATTTAAAAATACTGTTAAATATGAGTGCAGTGATTTTCATTAAAAAGTTTTGCTCAGAGTGCTACAGTAAATCCCATTGATCATGCTCTCTTTGTAATGAAATATGCAGTTTGTCAGTACTGTCAAGTATTAACAATATCCACAACATGCTCAGAAAAGTGTATTGTGACATAATTTATCACATAATTTAACGCTGTAAAACATTGTCATATTGCCCACTCTTATCGTTCACCCTTACTGCACTTGTTTACGAATTGTAACATCATTTCATTCAGTTAATTCAAATGTCAGTACAAGATAGCGTTCATGTTGTATTTAAATTTGACAGGGGAAACCTATTGACTTCACTGGGGTTGACGAAAGTTCTGCTCGATGGGTTCAGGACTTCAGCATAAAGCCCTACGCCAGTCCTGCCAAACTGGAGTCCATTGATGGTTAGCGTCACTGTTGCAACTGATATTCATTTTCTTTTTAAAGCTGTTTTAGCCATAGTGGCCATGTTCCTTCTCCCTTTATCATTTTACAGATTACTATGTAGTGTAAGGTGTTCAGTGTATTAGAGGCTGTATCTATCAGGGTGGTGCTGAATTCCACAAGCAATGATTAGTGTTTGTGGTGTTGCAGGTGCTCGTTACCAGGCTCTGCTGATTCCAGACTGTCCAGGAGCTTTGAATGACCTCGCCCACAGCGGCTCACTGGCGCGAATCCTCACACACTTCATCTCTCAGAAGAGTAAGGGATTGCTGTACCCTCTGAGCAATGATAGGCTTTAATGGTTCCCTACAATTCTTAATTCAGTTTCATTTCTTCATGAGTGAAGAACGTCATGCTTGTTGTTTGGTTGTTTCAGAGCCCGTGTGTGCTGTGGGACAGGGTGTTTCTGCACTCTGTTGTGCCACAGAAGGACAGAAATGGATATTTAGTGGATACAGCCTGACTGGAGTATGTATTATTAAGTAACCAGTTGGCAAAGGCTTATATGTTTTTCATGTGTCATGACTGTGCTTCATCTCTCTCTCTCAAAGCCATCTGTGTTTGAGCTGGTGCGCTCTCCAGATTTTGCCAACCTCCCTCTAATTGTGGAAGACTTTGTGAAAGATAATGGAGGCTCCTACACAGGTGAATACATAGGATGCTCTCTAGCTAAGTAGGGCTACACATGTTACAAGCTGTGCTTGGGTTTATAGGATGTCCAGCTATAATGTATTACAGAAAGGGTAATGTTTCAAAATCTTTTGCAGCCAGCCAAGAAGATGCAGTACACGTGGTCTTGGATCGCCACCTAGTGACGGGTCAGAATGTACAGTCCACTACAGCTGCAGTTAACAACCTGATCCTGCTGTGCAACGGCAGCAGGTAAAAGCCTTGTCCGTGGAGGTGCATAGCAGTCTGATTCTCTGACACCATGATAATTGGGGTCAGACTAAGAAAAGACAATGTTACTTGTTGGAAAAAGTGTGGACCAAGTATTTTACTCCATTTATTAGGCCATAACTACAGAAAATATGAATTAATGTATAAAAGTATGATTCCAGTGAATGGCCAGTTCTGTTGCCTTAAAATGAATGAAATGAATCGAGTCAAAGCACTGAATAAGTTTAAGAGGCAGTGAAAGCATTTGTCTTATTCAAGCAACATGAGTGCAAAGAGAGCACTTCCTGTTCGCTTCTCACAGGAAGTTGTGTGATATTCCTGTGAACCATTGTAAAGAAAGTAAGCATATTTCTTTTTGTTTTTCTATGTTGATGCAAACAGCGAAACCGACTGGCTGTTGTATAAAAGCTACCGTCAAATCTCTTGAATTTCTGAGAACATTGTTAGTTTTCTCTCAGCTCTATTTATGTAGTGCTGATGTAATGAGATAAAGGCTGCTGGGGCTGCGTTTCCCACAGTTATGAAATAAACCTGAGGGGAGCACTAGGATTGGAGAATGGGGGTATGTGTTTGGGGAGTTGTGGTAGTTGAATATATGGACCATTCTGTCAACCGATGGTTGGAGGGAAAAAAAAACACATACAGACCTGAGATATTTACAAGCTTTATGTTATGATCTATTCAAACCCCAGTGGCTGTCCCAAACCCTAAATTATACTCAAATAATACTGTGAGCAGTTTGATCCCTTTGGTTTAGTGTTAAAGTGTCCCAAAATCCGTAAAGTGGTGTGTAACATTAAGATTGGTCACTACTGAAACACATACTTATTAAAAATTAAGTAAACTCATTTGTGTTTTAATAATAATAATATGATTTTATGTGTGTATAACTGCTTAAAGCTGTGTTTGCTAGTCATGTACTGTTCTGCTCAATAATAGCTAAAATTGTCACTACCAGAACAGTCAGCAGTGAACCACTTGGTAATGCTATGAGTGTTTTGTTAGTGACTAAATGGAATGTTCAGTCTTTTGTTTTAATAAAATAAACACAATGAAGATACAGACTCACTCAAAGCAAAAGATTGAGTCTAAAGTCCAAGTAATTTCAAAGTCTAATTTGTTTACCACCTTGACTTTGAATCAGATTACTAAAATGATCCGTATATGGATATCCAAACTCATTTGAGGATTTTTTACTTAATTAGGTTTTCATAAAAGTCACATACAGTATGGAATAAAAATGTGAAAAAAAGCATGTAAACATGTACAATATAAAATACAATGCAAAAACAAACTTGGGTGGCTATCAGTACAGTTGGGGAGGGGCTATCGAAGTATGGCCTATGTGTGGGATGAGAGAATAGAATGCAGGTAATGGGACCAAAACTGATTATTTCTCTGTTAACTGTCATTTTTCGAACAAACCTTTTGTTCATATGATAAAGTGTTTGATGTTCTGTATTTGATTTGACAAAAAAACATGTCATTCATTACTCCATTTGCAGTGCAGTACGTATAAAACACCATTATTAAAAATTCAGATAAATCTTCTTCATATAAACTGTCTTGTTGTTTAACTATATTAAGTAAAAATAATAATATATTTGTTTGAATATATACTTATGAATATGATTATGTACTTAAATTGACCTGAAATTCCAGCATTTAGTTCAGTGCATTACAGATAAACAAGAAATAGTAAAAAATAATTTTATTGGCATGCTCAGCACTGGCATCGTCATAAATAACAATGTACCATGACACGTCAGTATTTGTGAAGATGAAACACATTTGTATATGTGTGGGCATGTGTGCATTAGTGGTCCCAGTCCAATTTAGAAAAGGTCGTAGAAATAGTCCAAGCCCTGTCCGAGTTCCCACATTGAAATCCCTGTGCCCAGTTCAGCTGCCAGGGCAATTCGTAGCTGGAGAGACTAAAAACAGTGGAAAAGCATCCTTGGAATTGAATTTCATTGTAATTATATGAGTCACAAATATTTACTATTACAAAAGTGCAGTCTGTCTTACCTTCAGAGTTGGGTAATAGACTACATGTTTCACCGCATTACTCCTAAAAATATACATAAGCAATGTTATAATTCACAGTTAAATTCCAGTAGTTAAGATGTTTGGCAAATGTGAGTAAGAGGTAGGAAAGAGACATTACTACCACATGATCAAGATACTGAATGTCTTCTACAGAAACTACATCTAGACAAGACGTGTGTGTGTGTGTGTGTGTGTGTGTGAGTGAAACCTTCTGTAATTGAAATAGTGCTCTCCTGAGTAGTCATCCCAAAGTAGCTTAGGCTTGACTTCCTTCAGTAGCTCAGTGTACCTACAAAATACCAAGAGAGGAAAAAGGGTAGCTGAGGTTTAAAAAATAATAATAAAATAAATAAAAAATATCCTAACCTGGTTATATTTCAATTCTTAGCATGTTTCCCCTCCCTTTATCTTAAGTTCTACTTAAGAAACAGTCATATGCAAAATTTTAAACCCCCCCCAAAAAAAATGATCTTCTGATTTTTTTCCTTGAAAATATGTTAACACAGCCTCTGCAGGGAACAAAATTAAATACGGCATATTTTTTTTCTTTTCAAAAAATTTGTACACCATTTCTATTTATTTACTGAATTTAACATATCGGAAAAAATAACGACTGTACCATAACTTTTGCACAGGCATTTTATGTTTTATTTTTACCTCAATGTTAAATTCAGCAAATAACCAGTAAATGTGTACTGTGTAAAGTGTGTAGAAGTGTGTTCTCTGTAAAGAATGTGTAACTTATTTGACTTATATTTAAATCAACAAAACATGTCATTTGACTGGGGTCCCCAAATTTTTGCATACAACAAATACTAAACTACACATTTGAATACATTACACTGTTGTTTTAAAGTATTTTTTAAGTATGTTTTAAGTATGTCTGCTGAATGTGTCCCCTGAATGTTATAGCAGAACAAATTATACAGAGAATATGTTTCTTCTGGACAGTGCCATAGACCTGAAAATAAAAATTCAATATTTAACTTGCTATATTTTGATAATAAACTCTACTGTTACAGTAACTCTGCAGCACTCATACCTGCCCCCCAACAGGGGCTCTGCTCCTCCGTGGCTGGAGAAGTCAAGGCCATACAGGTTAAGACCCAGGAGGATCTTGTGCCTCAACTGGGTCTGTGGGGCAAGCTTCAACACACAGTCACGCATCCAAGGCAGGGGGGCGCTGGGGCCGGGCCTACAGTGCAAATCTAAATATTAGCTTTGACTTTGCTTAACATGTAAAACCAACATCACCACAGACTAATGTAATCACCATCCAAGTAACCAGTTTCACATGAGCAGCTTGCTGTCTAATAGGTATATAGTACAGTCGTATGCAAAGTTTGGCACCCCAGTCATTACATGTTTTGTTGATTTTCCAAATGAAAATAAGTTACCACACCCTCTACAGAGAACATGATTCTACACCATTTAATACATGATTAATTATAATTGCTTATTTGCTGGATTTTAACGTATTGGGAAAAATTAAAAGTGAAATATGGCCAGTGCAAAAGTTATGACTTAATTTTTCCTCAAATATGTTAAATTCCACAAATAAATGCGAACACTAAAATGTGCAGAAAAGTGTCCTATTTAAGTGTGTTCTCTGTAGGGGATGTGTAATTCACTTCAACAACAACAAAAAAGAAGTCAACAAAAACGTAATTTGACAAGAGGCAATCAAACATTCGCACATGACTGTACACCCACAAATAAGATTTCAAATGAAGATATTTTCCAAACACCTCAAGTCAGTAAATATGTTGTAGAACAGAGCAGCACTCTGGTTATACAAGTTAGTGTAAACATTGGTTTGTGAGAGCAGGTGAACATCTATAAATGCTCACTTCCTGTTTCCTTGCAGGGGCACAGCACAACTTCACCATTTGTCTTTTAGCAAGCTGATGGAATTTCAAATGAAACTAAATTCAAAGTACTACTCAGAAAAGAAGTTAGGATTTTGTACACATTGGTTAACAAGATAAGATCTTTCCAGTGGGAGTCTAACCTGCCAGGGCTGGAATAATCGTAAGTCATCAAACTAAACGCATCCACATGGGGGGCCAGCTTCTCAAAGTCTTCCTTCCCAAACATGCCTGGTTGGTGTGTCCTAAACATAAAACAGGTAAGAAACGTTTGTGATCTGGCTCACATACCGACATCAGTTTGCGACAGCAAAGACTTTGACTGTGTCCAAAACTGATTACTGTTGTATTACATACGCTACACTAATTAATGCACTTGCCATACTATTTGGTGGTATGGAATTATTTGGTTTTGCACAGTAACAAAATCAATGCATGAGGTGTTTTTACCCAGGGCTGACAGCTGGAGGAATGACCAGAATGCAGGTAAGTTTCCCAGCCTTCAGGAACTTGCACAGGTGTGCGACCAGGTGAACCAACTCTCTGCATCACAAAGGTGACACAATACATACTCAGCAATGAGCTCAGAGCAGGGAAGCTCAGCTAAAATACTCATGGCTTTAACAGAATGCTGAAAATATGAATTCAGTCTCTTATTGACTCAAATATTCACTGTTCACGTGCTAACACACACACAAACACACACACACTGACTTTCTCTTGTTGCCTCCCAGCTGACTCCACAGTTCCAGAGTGTAGCCATCAAATCCCTCTGCCTAAAGTGAAAAAAACGTGGTTATTGATAAGGTCATACTTTAAAACTCATTAATAAGCAGTTATAACATTAATAAAAAGGCCAATAGTGATCTGTTGCTTGCCACTTAGAGAGCCCACATTCATCTACACTGTTAAACATCAGATCTTGCTGGATACTGATCTTATGTTGTCTTCTCCATCTGGCAGCATTATACATGTCATCTTCATTATGTGTGTGTGTAAATAAATAGTGATTTTATGGATGTTAGTGTGTTTAACCATTGTCAAACCTCTCCTCAAGGAAGCCCAGTATTATACGTAGTTAAAAAGCAACTCCTGGTTTGACCAATCAGTGCTTCATTAAATTGTGCTCATGATGTAATTGATGATATTAACAAGTCTCTGTGGTGGCTGTGAAGGTGTCAAGGAAAAATATGGACCCAAGAAATTCTTGTTACTTTTTATTGTTTTTATGTTTATTTGAATTATGAATATGACTTTATTCTAATGTATATTGTGATAAACTCACTGCTGAGGTAAATTGTTAAAAAATTTGCTTAGATGCCTAAAACCTTCACACAGTATTGTGTGTGTGTGTGTGTGTGTGTATATATATAGCATGAGGTACTTTGCAGTACTCTACACAGACACATTTTACATTTAATTGTTTACATCACAAAAGCAGTGCAACATTTTGATGCTCCACCGTACCTTCGCCACCTCAACAACCTCTCTTCCAATCTCCTCAATCTCATCCTCACTATCCAGCACACTCATGTAGTCCTGATAAGACCAGCCATCAAATAACAATCGAGGTACTACAGAAAACAGTGAGGGTGGAACAGGGTGGACATAAATTAATATTACTGATCATGACTTTTGTTCACCAGATGTCCTAGAATTTAACTGTGTTGTGTACAATCCAGAAAAAATCTATAGGGAGAAAATACTCACATATTTTATTTTTTTTGTTTGCTTTCCTCACAGCTTTGACCCAACCTGTTAAAATCAATAAAAATGCATTTAACATTTGTGTTAAAAAGATATGACTGAGCTTAATGTATTTTAAATATTTAAACTGATGGAATATTAGTATGGGGTTTAGGCCTCTAACAATAATGACATTATTCCTTTATTATGGTTATTTGAGCTGATTTTCCACTCTTAGATTTCTTAAAGATATGGTTATGTCAACAGAATATCCACTAGGTGTGCTTTCATTTGCTGCAAATGCAATAAGAGAAAGTAGAAAATGCATTATTTGAGATTTCATGAGTCTTAACAAAAAACAAGTATCAGTATCAGGCCAGTATCTGATAACAAAGTGAAAAAAAGAAAGAATCTGATATGGTCCTGTAACAAATCTGTTCTGAAATACCACTCAGACTGTTGGTGATGCTTCAGTAAGATAATCTAAATTTACATGGCCATCTTAAGTGATGTGATTAAATTAAAAATAGCTCATTATAAAGCTGAAACAAAATATTGGTATCAGCTGATACTCAAAGTTTAACATTATAAGTATCAAAGTTCTGACTGGCAGTGGTGAGTAATGTTTGTTTGGGCATGTATCTATCATCAACTGCATACAATGAACAAATAAGACAACTGTTAATCACAATTACTTTTATGGCAGTAACTCATCATCTAAAACTTCATGACTGGCTGGCCTAACGGAGTATTTTAAGTGACACTTTTTAATCCCACAAATGGGGGAATTTCACCTCCACATTTAACCCATCCGTGAAGTGAAACACCACATACACACACACACACTAGGGGGTAGTGAGCACACTTGCCCGGAGTGGAGGGCAGCCCTATCCACGGCGCCCGGGGAGCAATTGGAAGTTAGGTGTTTCTCAGTCATGGACTATCGGCACTGGGGATTAAACCAACAACCTTCCGGTCACAAGGCCAGTTGCCTAACCTCCAGCCCACGACTGTATGATAAAAAATGTAGGTGATGCACCCACCAGGGTCGTGGTCATGCAGGCCAGTGATATGGAAGCTCTCTGGCCCCCTACGTCTGAGCTGCAGCCACACTGGGGATACTGAGGTCAGCTTAGGCCCAAACAACTTAGCAATGTCATAGCCATGGGAGTTCCACTGAAGTAAGGAAACAAAACAGACAGTAAGCAATCGTTCCTGTGCCTTTTTCTGCTAGTATAGCATGAATTTTGACATTTTTACCTGTTAGAAATGTTTATTTTTGGTAGATGTTTAACATGCACTCCAATATTTATATATACACTATATTGGCAAAAGTATTTGCTCATCTGCCTTCACACGCATATGAACTTGAGTGACATCCCATTCTTAATCCATAGGGTTTAATATGATGTCAGCCCACCCTTTGCAGCTATAACAACTTCAACTCTTCTGGAAAGGCTTTCCACAAGGGTTAGGAGTGTGTTTATGGGAATTTTGACCATTCTTCCAAGAAGTGCATTTGTGAGGTCAGACACTGATGTTAGACTAGAAGGCCTGGCTCGCAGTCTCCGCTCTAATTCATCCAAAGGTCAGACAAGTACCGTTCTCCTGGCAACCACCAAACCCAGACTCATCCATCAGATTACCAGATGGAGAAGCATAATTCGTCACTCCAGAGAACACGTCTCCACTGCTGTAGAGTCCAGTGGCGGCACTTTACACCACTGCATTCGACACTTTGCAGTGCACTTGGTAATGTAAGGCTTGGATGCAGCTGCTCGGCCATGGAAACTCATTCCATGAAGCTCTCTGCACTTTTCTTGAACTAATCTGAAGGCCACATGAAGTTTGGAGGTCTGTAGTGATTGACTCTGCAGAAAGTTGGTGACCTTTGCACACTATGCACCTCAGCATCCGCTGACCCCGTCTGTCATTTTATGTGACCGACCACTTTGTGCCTGAGTTACTGTCATTCCCAATCGCTTACACTGTTATAATATCACTGACAGCTGTCTGTGGAATATTTAGTAGTTATGAAATGTCACGACTGGACTTGTTGCAGAGGTGGCATCCCATCACGGTACCATGCTGGAACTCACTGAGCTCTTGAGAGCGACCCATTCTTTCACTAATGTCTGTAGAAGCAGTCTGCATGCCTAGGTGCTTGGTTTTATACACCTGTGGCCATGGAAGTTATTGGAACACCTGAATTCAATGATTTGGATGGGTGAGTGAATACTTTTGGCAATATAGTATATATATATATATATATATATATATATATATATATCACATTAGCATATCAATACTGTAAGTTTACCGATATACAGAATGGCTGGTGTGAAGAAGCATGGAGAGAAAAATTACCGGTGTAATGTAGCCCAACACTGCTCCCTGGAAGTGGCGTGTTGGTAGGGCATGAGGGCAATATCTCTTTTCTTCTCTGACTACATCCCTCCACTGCGGGTCTTTCACTACCAGGCCCCTCTCCTGCACTGGCCGCTCTGCTACCGCTGCCTAAGACACACACATGGCTTTAAAAGTAAAAGCAACAGTGATGTCTCATTGCCTCTCCTCTTTATTATGATCTCCAGCTAGAAGTTTCATTTAAATCAGTTTTTATTAATTGTACACCTAAAGGTACCCAAAACTGAATGCAAAAATAAATTAATTATATATTTTACCTCAGTGTCCTGCACTTTACTGGACTTTTTGGCATCTGTTTTTGAGAGGGTGCCTCTGATCACAGGGGCCGACATACAGATGTATAGAAATGTCAGAACAGCTCTCATCTCAGTCTCTTCTCCTCTTCTGGAGAAAAAAGATCTTGCAGTTAGTGCAGCCTCTGGTGAAATACTATGTGCTAGTGCTGGTCAATATGACAATATTTATGATCATCATGAAAAAGTACAATAGAATATGCCTTTCTGAATACATCATATATATCATCAGTACTTAAAACACTTTCTTTTCATAATGTTTGATTAAAAAGAGAGCTTAGATCAGTTACATTAAATTTAGTGCAACACTGTGTATGAAATGAGTAACTGCATTCATAGTTTCTGATACTATTTTCGACACATCATAGAAACTTCCTGAGACCACAGGAAGTTTTAATTAAAGAACCTTTGTCATCATTTAACAAGTCCATTTTTTACGTGCACAGCTGATGATCTCGCTGTCTGATTCAAAACCTCCGAGACTCGTGTGAGCTTTCATTCACTGCTGTTGTCTTTCAGACTAACCCATCTCTAGAAACCTTCTGCCAGTATCAGGTACAAACCCTGTGAGGATTTCATCAGTCGACTTTACGCCGAGCAACATACTCGGTCTTCTACGGCGAGAGGAAGCAAACTACAGATAACTGTGAGCAGTTTCCTTCTTGTCCTAAACCTGAGGCAGACCTGCTGGTTTGTGTCCGCTCTTGCTGTCCAGCTACAACTTAACTCGCGACACAAACACCTATCAGACTGACAGTTAACGACAGCTCAGCTCTGCTATCGCCCACTGCTGGAGTGTACTATGAAATAAAAGAGTCGTGCTTACTCAAAAGCTTCTCTCTGGTGTTAAATCTTCAGTTGTTGGGCTGTTAAATAACGCGGACGTGCAGAAAACAGTGCTGCATTCCTGTGATCAGGTACCTGGATTAGCTTAGCTTAGCCGCCACAGTGCTGCTGTCAGTGGGGAGACTCGCACACAGCAGTCACGTGACCGGCGGCCGGCTACTGTGTTTCCTGTATTTGAAATGGAAAGGCGTTGAATGTGTGTATGTATGTGTATGTATATACACACACTATACACACACACACACGGCAGGAAAAAGCATGTATGCTGGTATGCTGGCCAACCGGCATGACCATGCTGAGTGAGCAGCTAAACCAGAACCAGACCTGCATGTAACTATTCTATTTTATTTTGCAGGGAAGGCAGCACAGGGCAGGCTGTAGAAAGCAAATATCAAAACATAAACATGGCCTAACCCTGGGCATTTTATCAAATCATCAAATCAAATTTATTTGTATAGCGCTTTTTACAACGGATGTTGTCACAAAGCAGCTTTACAGGATTTCAGAAAAGACAAAGTTTCCACAGGACTGAAAGAATGTACAGAATGTTCAGAAACCCCCCAGTGGGCAAGCCAGGGGCAACAGTGGCAAGGAAAAACTCCCTCAGAACTGAGGAAGAAACCTTGGGAGGAACCAGGCTCACCAGGGGGGACCCATCCTCCTCTGGTCAAACTACCTACAAGTGATTATACTACTAATATTAACAACAGTAATATTGATATTAGGAATATCTAGGAATCTATGAGAACATCAGGGTAGGGTGGGCAGCTCATCCAAGGTGGATGGTGGTAGGCGTGGGCAGCTGGTCTGAAGTGGGTAGCAGGGGGGCTCGGCAGTCAGTCGTCCTTCGGTGTCCAGCCGGACATGTGGGCAGTTGTATACTCGGAAAAAAAAGCAGGTAAATGGGATTAGTTTTGTTCTATCCGTTTGTATATAAACAGGGAATGTAAACATTTACAGAGTGTGGCTAATGACTCCGGCAGATCTGACTATGACAGCTTAACTAAAAGGAGAGAACCGGAAGGACACACAGACACGGCAGCACTCTGAAACAGTTCGGCATCCCTCCACTCCACCATCCACAAACCTGAGTGACCGCGTGCGAGCAGCGGGACGACAGCACCAGCGTCTCAGTTTACTATAATTCCCTGTGTCCATGGACCCCTGGATCTTCCCTATCTAGGGGGGAACATTACCTACCAAAAGCTAAACTGAACAAGTGTGTTTTCAGCCTAGTCTTAAAGATTGAGACTGTGTCTGAGTCCCGAACAGTTTCTGGAAGATCATTCCAGAGTTTGGGGGCTTTATAAGAAAAAGCTCTTCCCCCAGCTGAAACCTTCTGAATTCTAGGAACTATTAATAAGCCAGCGCTCTGGGATCTGAGTGGTCGTGATGGCTCATAATGAGAAATAAGGTCTTGCAGGTATTCAGGAGCGAGACCATGTAGGGCTTTATAAGTCAGTAAAAGGATTTTATAATCAATACGGAATTTAATAGGTAGCCAATGAAGTGATGATAGCGCTGGACTAATATGCTCAAATTTTCTAGTTTTAGTGAGGACCCTGGCTGCGGCGTTTTGGACTAGTTGGAGTTTGTTTAAATTCCTGCTCGTACATCCTGACAGTAGCGCATTACAATAGTCTAGCCTAGAAGTAATAAAGGCGTGTACTAGTGTTTCTGCATCACGCAGGGACAGGGCATTTCTGATCTTGGCGATGTTGCGAAGATGTAGAAAAGCTGTCCTAGTGATGCTGCCTATGTGTTGATCGAATGATAAATCTGAATCTATTATAACGCCGAGATTTTTTGCTGCTGAGCCAGGTGTGGCTGGAAAGTCGGCGAGATTTAAGATTAAATCTGGTGATTTACTTCTTGCTAATTTTGGACCCAGAAGGAGAACCTCCGTTTTGTTACTGTTTAATAGGAGGAAGTTGCGTGACATCCAGCCTTTCACGTCTTTTACACAGTCCTCCATTTTCTTTAACCTGTGTTGGTCATCAGGCTTGGCTGATATGTACAGTTGAGTATCGTCTGCATAACAATGAAAGTTTACGCCATGGTTACTTATAACTGTGCCTAACGGTAACATGTATAGTGTAAATAGTAATGGTCCTAATATAGACCCCTGCGGAATTCCAAATCTCACTTTTGAATAATTGGAAGATAAATTGTTTACCCTAACAAACTGATAACGTTCTGATAGGTAAGATCTGAACCATGATAGGGCCGTCCCTGTGACTCCAACCATGTTTTCTAACCTTTCTAGGAGAATATTGTGGTCTATTGTATCGAAAGCCGCGCTGAGGTCAAGTAGCACTAAGAGAGATATGTAACCTTGATCAGAGGCAAGAAGAAGATCATTAGTTATCTTAACTAGAGCCGTCTCAGTGCTATGGTGTGGCCTGAATCCAGACTGGAATTTTTCATATATATGGTTCTTGTGTAGATATGAACTAAGTTGTTGGGCCACAGCTTTTTCTAAGATCTTAGATATAAACGGTAAGTTAGAAACAGGCCTGTAATTGGACAAAACGGCGACATCAAGATTTGGTTTCTTGATCAGGGGTTTGATAACTGCTAGTTTAAAAGCTTTGGGTACATGGCCCAGACTAAGGGATGAGTTTACAATAGTTGAGATAGGGTTTATAATAACTGGCAGTACTTCTTTGAGTAATTTTGATGGAATTGCATCGAGTGTGCAGGTTGTGCAATTTGCAGAAGAGATAATCTTCTCTAGCTCTAGCTGTGGGAGGGGGTGAAAGGTTTCCAGACTCTTTTCTACAGCTGTGTTTTGTTCTATATCAGCCAAGTCAGATGGCAGCAAAGCTGGATTTGAATTTGATACTGTGGGTTGAATTTGTTGTCTAATATTATCAATTTTATTATTAAAGAAGTCCATAAAAACTTCACTGGTGAGAGTTGCTGGGATTTCTGGTTCATTACCTGCCTGATTTTGTGTGATTTGGGAAATCACATTAAACAGAACTCTAGGATTATACTTATTATTCTCGATCAGCAAGGCCAGATATGCTGAGCGAGCTTCAGTGAGAGCATTTCTATACTCTATAAGGCTGTCCTTATTTTAGGCTGTTTGAAAATCCCAGCTGGACACTCACCTGTTTACCATGAGTATTATTGAGGTGAAAGGATGTCCATTCACATACAACATGATTGATCACTTTTAGCATGACAAAAGGCTGAACTCTCAGAGCAGAGTAGCTTTGCAGACACTCCAGCATGCTTTGCTGTGATAGACCTGACAGTACATAATTCCAGGGATGACCACCAGACATCAAATTCAAGCTCCTTTTGTTTTGTTTTTTTTTGTCTATCAGCAGCACAATAACCATCTCAAATTTAACCTTCATGGTTCGTTTCCATTTTTTGACCAGCCACTGAAAATCCTACTTTCCCTTTTGATCCATTCCCAATGTCTACCATGCTTTGTCAACCATTTATTAAATAATTATTTCTGTCTAAACAACAATGCAGTCAGTCCAGTTATTGATTTTTTATTTTCCATTATCATTTTGCAGACACCGGTGCCTTGCTTATAAAAAATGCATATAGAAAGTAATAACAAAACTTCAAGCATTTGTTCTTGTTAGTCAAATACTCTGATGTGTGACAAACACTTATAAACAATTTTAACAAACAATAACAAACTGGTTATTAATGCACAAAATGAGCATTCTATACTCTTTTCTATAGCTGTTGTATAAGCAGACAAAAAAGGAGGGATGGCATGTTGAAGACTGCTGTCAACTTGGAGTTGAAGATGTCTTTCAAAAGCACAATAGGTTATATAGTGTAATGAAAGATCAACTTATTGGTCTATTGAGAGTTGATTAATCAGGATTGTGAAAGAGAAACTTGCTGGACTTGGCAGAACAAAACATGAACTGAAATAGCAATTCAGATCACAGACACATTGTTCATCAAAAACCAAGTGTTTTATTTCCTATTCTATACAATAACACTTATGTGTAATCTAACACTTCAAAAAATCTTTAAAAAGAGGGAAGGGAAAAAGAAAGCAGGAAGAGCAGGGGTTGTAAGAGGAGCTGTGCATGTTCAACGATGACTGAAAAAGCCCTGGGGGTGATTGTATTTAAAAGGCTTTAGACGATTTGGGCCCCTGAAAGTCAAGAAAGACAGGTGTCAGTTTGTATCTTGCAGGTGTGCATATTAAACAAAAATATAAGCATTTGTACAACAGAGATTCAGTGTCAACTCTGAATTTCAACTTATGTGTGTCTACCTTGCAGTGCGTAAGCACATCTTCTCCCTTGGGAATTCTCTTGGACCTTCAGAGCCATCAGACACTTGGCTTTCAGTCTCCAGATACACATCCAGACACATGCACAGACGCTGGATTTGATTGGTCAGGAGCTGCAGGCCGGGACGAGGCCCCTGGAGCTCAGACTTAAACACATTCACCTCACTTTCCATCGCCTGTGTGAACAACAACCAGTCAGAAAGACTGCACGTGCTATTTTTGTTAAAGAAAAAGGAATTCACACTGGGTCACAAGGACTTATTACTATAAACACTGAGGAACCAGGGGAAGATATGATATCTGTAAGACTGTAACAGGAAAAACTGCATGATGTGTGGGTTAATACTGTATTTACCCGCAGGTTATCATCCGTACGACCACTGCGCTCGCCTTTCCAAAGCAGTGACAGAGAGAAGAGGGGGGTGATTTCAGGATATCGAGGGTTTAACACCACTGCAGCCTGCAGACGAGCTGAGAGTCACAGAGAGACAAAAATCACCAATGTGCTTTTGTGCATCAGTAAAACACTAGTTGTATATCAGTAAAACAACAACTGTATACCATGTAAATCATGTTCTGTTCAGTTTAATTTGGTCCATTAACTTTTCATTCTGCAGCCCAGTGTAAAGTCTCAACTACTCACCTGTTCCTCTCTCCACAGTTGCCATGAAGAACAGGTCAGTCTCCTTCATCAGGCCTGCCTTTACCACATGTTGCACAAAGCTGAGCTCCTAAACACAAACACAGCATTTGGCATTTCATAGTCAGACTAATTATTCTATACATTTTAAAATATCTTTACAAATCTTTAACCTATTCCTCACATTGTACTTCCACACATCATTAAATTAATTAAAAATGGAATTAAACTGACTCAGTACTTCACAGAAGAACCATCGACATTAAAATGAGTAAACGAACCTGTGAATCTTGTAGTTAAAGCAACCATCTCATAAAAGTTTGACATTTCCTGATGGCCACCAGTTATTTCCACAGTCAAACAGTCATATTAGTTTTTTATATATATATATATATATATATATATATATATATATATATATATATATATATATATATATATATATATATATATATATATATATATATATATATATACACATACATACATACATACATACATACACACACACACACACACACACACAGCTCAAAAAAATAAAGGGAACACTTAAACAACACAATATAACTCCAAGTAAATCAAACTTCTGTGAAATCAAACTTTCCACTTAGGAAGCAACACTGATTGACAATCAATTTCACATGCTGTTGTGCAAATGGAATAGACAACAGGTGGAAATCATTGGCGATTAGGAGTCGCAATAAAGGAGTGGTTCTGCAGGTGGGGACCACAGACCACTTCTCAGTACCTTTCTGCTTTCTGGCTGATGTTTGTCACTTTTGAATGTTGGTGGTGCTTTTACACTCGTGGTAACTCGGAGACAGACTACAACCCACACAAGTGGCTCAGGTAGTGCAGCTCATCCAGGATGGCACATCAATGCGAGCTGTTGTAGAGTAATGTAGAGCCTGGAGGTGCTACCCGGAGACAGGCCAGACAGGCAACATCCTTCAGCATGACCGGTTTGGCAGTGGGTCAGTAATGGTGTGGGGTGGAATTTCTTTGGAGGGCCGCACAGCCCTCCATGTGCTCGCCAGAGGTAGCCTGACTGCCATTAGGTACCGAGATGAGAGCCTCAGACCCCTTGTGAGACCATATGCTGGTGCTGTTGGCCCTGGGTTCCTCCTAATGCAGGACAATGCTAGACCTCATGTGGCTGGAGTGTGTCAGCAGTTCCTGCAAGATGAAGGCATTGAAGCTATGGACTGGCCCGCCCGTTCCCCAGACCTGAATCCGATTGAGCACATCTGGGACATCATGTTTCGCTCCATCCACCAACGGCACGTTGCACCACAGACTGTCCAGGAGTTGGCGGATGCTTTAGTCCAGGTCTGGAAGGAGATCCCTCAGGAGACCATCCGCCACCTCATCAGGAGCATGCCCAGGCGTTGTAGGGAGGTCATACAGGCACGTGGAGGCCACACACAATACTGAGCCTCATTTTGACTTGTTTTAAGGACATTACATCAAAGTTGGATCAGCCTGTAGTGTGTTTTTCCACTTTAATTTTGTGTGTGTGACTCCAAATCCAGGCCTCCATTGAGTTAATAAATTTGATTTCCATTGATGATTTTTGTGTGATTTTGTTGTCAGCACATTCAACTTTGTACAGAACAAAGTATTCAATGAGAATATTTCATTCATTCAGATCTAGGATGTGTTATTTGAGTGTTCCCTTTATTTTTTTGAGCAGTGTATATATACACCTACCTCTCAGACACATTGTTACATGTCTGATTACAGATTTTGGCAAAAGCCCCATTTACAAAGTCTAAGCATCACTTCACCATGTTTTAGATTTGAGATAAGTTTATTTGGTAGCTTCATTCTCAAATTTAACACATTTTAAGCAATTCCTTCTATTTCGCTGACACATATGTTCCTCAGTAGCTTAACACTGCTGTCTAAACACAATTTCTGCACCACAGAGGCCAGACCATGTGCAAGATCACACTCAATATGATGAGGTGAATAATATTCAACCCCTTAATCTGTTTTCATTCTGTAAGACAATACCTAACCTCACAAACCTAAAAAGCTGCATTAAACAAATATGTACCATGAACTCCTGATAGCTCATCATGGTCCAGCGGGCCAGGCGAGACACCACTTTAGCAGGGAAGAGATGCTGGCACTCACTGGACACTGGAACTATGCTGTGCTCTACAACCAAAGAACACAACCATGAATAAAACATGTTCTGTGTTAAAAGCATTACTGAATGTGACTCCCATCCTAAGCATGTGGAAGGTATTAAGGAGTGTGTATTTGTACATACCTAGTGAGCTGAACTGTTTATGTAAGGCTAAGCGAGACTGTAGACGTCCCCTCAGCAACTTCATGGTGGCTTCCATATGACTGGCACTGAGAGAGCTCTGTGCCCCTTCAGTCTGCACCACAGTTTCAGAATAAATTAATTACAACATTTAGCACTTCACGTTAATAATTACAACTGCAGCACAAGAGATATAAAGATGATAATATCAGGTGGTAAAACTTTTATCAGCATTTGTGAATATTTTATAGACAAAATGTCTACAATTTTTAAAATGTTCTGATAATATGGTATAACATTAGGTGGTTGTGCCACTTTGGAACCCAAAATTAGTTACCATATAAACATATGACAGCAATATAGTAAGAACTGGTGAATTCAAACACAAAATAGCATCAAAGTTAGAATAACAAAAACATGAACAAAAATGTAGAAATGTATCCAAACCTAATCTTTAGCATGGGAAAACATGTTAGAACACAAAGTACCTTTTAAAATAGAAGATAAAATAAGTATTTGTTAACCTGTAATTAAGAGAAATCAAAACTCTCTCAACTATCTAGAATTATCTAAAATGCCACAATACTTTATTATTCAAGACTGAGTTTTAAGACTGTGTGTTTACAATTGAGAAGTGTGATAATTTAGAACTGGCTAATTTCTCGGTCAGTAAAATACCGTTTAACCAAAACTACTGGAGTATAAATTGTACGTTTACAACTATATTGGCCAATATTATAATTTATCAACATTTAAGAATTCAAAACAATATCTGATTATATTTGCCAATGTTATCAGTTGTCATTCAAGCCAATTAAAAACAATATCTGTATCACCAGTGTTTTTAATCAGACCCTAATTAAAACCAAATGCCAGACAGCATCTCACTGGGAAACTCAACTGATTTTCAGAAGCAAAGGACTACAACAATACAACTTGTCTTGAAAACAGAAGGTTAAAACACTTATTACATTATTTTAAAGCCACATTATGTAAGATTTGGGGGTTTTATATCTGGTGGAACTGTGTCTGCATGCAAAGTACAGAAGAACACATACTGCTGATCCATCCAAGCAGATGAATCTGATAATTGAGAGCAGGTTAAAAGAGTCTTCAAAAAGTCAAAACTTGGTGTGGATGTGTCTTCTGAGGACATAAGCGAAGTATCTACTACTGTCATCATATCTTCATCAGTATAATGCTGATTTTGTATTTGAGACCAAAACATCAGGCAGTATCTTCTTTGTGAGCAAAATGTAGGACATGGTTCCAAGAACTCCTGCAAAATCCAACTCAGCGCCTCCGAATTTTTTTTTTTAGGATTTACAAGGCAACTTGCAGCAAAACATGCCCACCGAAATTTAAAAGTGTTTTTTTTACCTCCTGGCTCAATGCTACTTTCAATTTTAACAAAAAGTCTTACATAATTTAGCTTTAATATATAAAAAAAAAGTCATGCTGAAATAACTGCATGACAACACACTCATACCTGTGGGGCGTCACCGAAAAACTGTAGCCCTCCGAGACTCTGCACCCAATTGTATGGATGTCCAAGTTCAGACACATAATCTGCAAAAGTTGTAATGCTACAAAACAAACAAGTCAGACAATCGTTAGCTACATATCCTGCCTACTAAAGGCTTTATTAGCATAATTCTATTTACCAATGTCCGCAGCTGTAGTGTGTTAACTTACCCCACTTTGTCAAACTGGTAGCGGTTTCCAGGGTTGGGGGTTTCCTGACCATGATCAGAGGCATACAAGCAGTTCAACAGTGACTCTGAGTTCAGCAGCTCCCTGTAGAGTAGGACCAGAGTCGAACAAAGTTTAAATATACCCAGGCAATAACTGGAGAAAAGTTGATTTCTTGTATTTGGCAGAGGTATTTCTAGTTTTAGTCGGAATTTATTTTATAGTCAAGAGAACATGGTATGATTCTGTAACTCACCCAGCGCTGATAGCCCCCGAGAGGTCAGCAGAGGTAGACACTTTAGCTTTCACAGTCAGGATGTTGAGGTTCATCAAGTAATAAAAGAACAAATGCAACACACTACCATCTACAGCAGACAGAGGGGGAGAAAGATCACGGTCAAGCCCATTAAGATTTACATGCATGACGCAAAATAAATAAAACTGAACTCCTTTTATTCTTAAAATCTGTCCTTTACACACAAAATTTGCACACCTTTGCACTTGAGGTCGATGCACAGAGAGAGAGGATGTCGTTTCAGCATCTCTTTGCGCTTATCATCTAGCTGAACACCAACTGTAGCTCGTCGTCGTTTCTAAACCAAAACCAGAGACAGGTCTGAACATTTCTACTATATTCACAACTTCAGTATTGTGAGATAGGCACAAAACAGTTTGGATACAGCACAGAAAGGAGGAAAAATGAAAGCAACTTACAGTGTTTTGTTGTTCCTCCTCTGCATCTGAATCACTCTCATCATCTGAGTGACAGACACACACAAGCAAAATAAAAATTATTTAATTAGAAACTAACATACACACACACACACACACACACACACACACACACACACACACACACACATTACCTTGTGAATCTTCAGGTGGTCTTGACAATGCCTTAGCTTCATCCACATCTCCACTGATAGACACAGTCAGATTCTTGTCTGTAATACAAATACACATTTCAAACATCATCATGTATTACAATCAAGCTATGCTAGTGAATTAAAATATACAAGTTGCTGTTTTCACACCACTCTTGTTGTATATTACCAAAAGCCTGTCCATAAGCATTGGCCTGCACAAATAGCACATAGAGAGGAGGAGGAAGGTGACGTGCAACTTCAGCCTGTTTCTGGACATGCTCAAACGGCATGGACAAATACTCCTGCACGGGCAGAGAGGCCTGTGAGCGAGAGAGAGCGAGAGAGAGCGAGAGAGAGATCTCATCAAACATCATAACTACTCAGAAGTTTAAAAACAGACAGCATTAATCAAAATTTCATACTATTCACTTATCACATTTTGTGATAAAAGAAGTCCTTTCCTATTGGAACAAAAATAGAAATTGGCGAGTTTACTGCCAGTATCTCTAAAATATGCCTGTCACAATTATTACACAATTGCCCAACCACAATTATTTAGGTAGCTTACTATTTTCCCCACAGTTGTTAGCTTTCTAAGTATCCATAGTTAAGGAGCTACACAGTCAGACAGGCCTGACTTTAACCCATGAAAAGGCCTGGGGCCAGTGGTCGACCCAAAGCTTTGCCACACACTTCTAGAACTTAAGAACAGCTCAACCATTTGCACAGAAGTCCCTGTAGTTACTGAATAATACACTTTATTATGTAATGTTATCCTCTCCATGGATCACCACCTTATCGTGGTGGAGAGGTTTGTGTGCTTGAAGGACCCTAGGAGCTATGTTGTCTGGAGCAAAAGCTCCTGGTAGGGTCTCCCATGGCAAACTGGTCCTAGGTGACAGGCCAGACAAAGTGTGATCCATAACCACCCCTATGAGGACAACAAAGCAGGATCAGGGTTACCGGGGCCCCACCCTGGAGCCAGGCCTGGGGGAGGGGCTCGCCAGCGAGCGTCTGGTGGCCGGGCATTCACTCATGGTGCCCGGCCGGGCCCAGCCCGAAGGAGCTACATGAGTCCCCCCTCCCATCGACCCACCACCGATGGGAGGGGCAGTAGTAGGGTGCGGTGCATTGTGGATCGGGCAGTGTCCGAAGGCGTGGGCCTTGGAGTTCTGATCCTCGGTTGCTGAAACTGGCTTTTGGAACTTGGAACGTTACCTCACTGGCGGGGAAGGAGCCCGAGTTGGTGCGCGAGGTCGAGAGATACCGGCTAGATATAGTCGGGCTCACCTCAACACACAGCTTGGGCTCTGGGTCCAATCTCCTTGAGAGGGGCTGGACTTTTTTCTTTTCTGGAGTTGCCCATGGTGAGAGGCGGCGGGCAGGTGTGGGCTTTCTCATAGCCCCTCGACTCGGCGCCTGTATGTTGGGGTTTTCCCCGGTGGACGAGAGGGTAGCTTCCCTACGCCTTCGGGTTGGGGAACGGGTCCTGACTGTTGTCTGTGCTTATGCACCGAACAGCAGTTCAGAATACCCAGCCTTCATAGAGTCCTTGGAAGGGGTGCTTGAAAGTGCTCCTCCTGGAGACTCGATTATCCTACTGGGGGACTTCAACGCTCACGTGGGCAACGACAGTAAGACCTGGAGGGGTGTGATTGGGAGGAATGGCCTCTCTGATCTGAACCCGAGTGGTGTTCAGTTTTTGGACTTCTGTGCAAACCACAGTTTGTCGAGAGATCGAGGTCGAGAGATACCGGCTAGATATAGTCGGGCTCACCTCAACACACAGCTTGGGCTCTGGGTCCAATCTCCTTGAGAGGGGCTGGACTTTTTTCTTTTCTGGAGTTGCCCATGGTGAGAGGCGGCGGGCAGGTGTGGGCTTTCTCATAGCCCCTCGACTCGGCGCCTGTATGTTGGGGTTTTCCCCGGTGGACGAGAGGGTAGCTTCCCTACGCCTTCGGGTTGGGGAACGGGTCCTGACTGTTGTCTGTGCTTATGCACCGAACAGCAGTTCAGAATACCCAGCCTTCATAGAGTCCTTGGAAGGGGTGCTTGAAAGTGCTCCTCCTGGAGACTCGATTGTCCTACTGGGGGACTTCAACGCTCACGTGGGCAACGACAGTAAGACCTGGAGGGGTGTGATTGGGAGGAATGGCCTCTCTGATCTGAACCCGAGTGGTGTTCAGTTTTTGGACTTCTGTGCAAACAGTTTGTCCATAACGAACACCATGTTTGAACACAAGGATGTCCATAAGTGCACATGGCACCAGGACACCCTAGGCCGCAGTTCAATGATTGACTTTGTAGTCGTGTCAGCGGACTTGCGGCCATGTGTACTGGACACTCGGGTAAAGAGAGGAGCTGAGCTGTCAACTGATCACCACCTGGTGGTGAGTTGGATCAGGTGGTGGGGGAAGATGCCAGTCAGACCAGGCAAACCCAAACGTATAGTGAGGGTTTGCTGGGAACGTCTGGCAGAAGAACCTGTCAGATTGATCTTCAACTCACACCTCCGTCAGAACTTTGACCAGATATCGGGGGAGGTGGGGGACATTGACTCAGAATGGGCCATGTTCCGCTCCTCCATTGTTGAAGCGGCTGACTGTAGCTGTGGTCGCAAGGTAGTTGGTGCCTGTCGGGGCGGTAATCCTCGAACCCGGTGGTGGACACCCCAGGTGAGAGATGCCGTCAAGCTGAAGAAGGAGTCCTACCGGACATGGTTGGCCTGTAGGACACCAGAGGCAGCTGGCAGGTATCGACAGGCCAAGCGATCTGCGGCTTCAGTCGTTGCCAAGGCAAAAACCCGGGTGTGGGAAGAGTTCGGTGAGGCCTTGGAAAGTGACTAAGTCGGCTCCGAAAAGATTCTGGCAAACCGTCAGGCGACTCAGAAGGGGAAAGCAGTGTGCCACTAGCACTGTATATAGTGGAGATGGTGTGCTGCTGACTTCGACTGAAGACGTCATTGGGCGGTGGAAGGAATACTTTGAGGACCTTCTCAATCCCACCAACACGTTCTCCAGTGAGGAGGCAGAGTCTGGGGACACGGGAATAGGCTTGTCCATTACTGAGGCTGAAGTCGCTAAGGTAGTTAAAAAGCTCCTTGGCGGCAGGGCTGCAGGGGTGGATGAGATCCGTCCCGAGTTCCTCAAGGCTCTGGATGTTGTGGGGCTGTCTTGGCTGACACGCCTTTTCAACATTGCGTGGACATCGGGGGTGGTGCCACTTGATTGGCAGACTGGGGTGGTGGTGCCTCTTTTTAAAAAGGGGGACCGGAGGGTGTGTTCCAACTACAGGGGAATCACACTCCTCAGCCTCCCTGGTAAGGTCTATGCAAGGGTACTGGAGAAGAGAGTCCGGCTTATAGTCGAACCTCGGATTCAGGAGGAGCAGTGCGGGTTCCGCCCTGGTCGTGGAACACTGGACCAACTCTTTTCCCTCTCCAGGATTCTCGAGGGTTCATGGGAGTTTGCCCAACCAGTCCACATGTGCTTTGTGGATTTGGAGAAGGCATTCGATTGTGTTACCCGGGGTATTCTGTGGGAGGTGCTTCGGGAGTACGGGGTACATGGCTCTTTGCTACGAGCCATTCAGGCCCTGTACAAACAAAGCAGGAGCTTGGTTCGCATGGCCGGCAGTAAGTCAGACTTTTTCCCAGTGAGAGTTGGACTCCGTCAGGGCTGCCCTTTGTCACCGATTCTATTCATAATTTTTATGGATAGAATTTCTAGGCGCAGTCAGGGGATGGAGGGTGTCCGGTTTGGTGACCTCAGGGTCACATCGCTGCTGTTTGCAGATGATGTGGTCCTATTGGGGACATCAGGCCATGAACTTCAGCTTTCACTGGATCGGTTTGCAGCCGAGTGTGAAGCGGCCGGGATGAGGATCAGTACCTCTAAATCCGAGGCCATGGTTCTCACGCGGGAAAGGGTGGAGAGCCCTCTCTGGGTCGGGGATGAGCTCTTGCCTCAAGTGGAGGAGTTTAAGTATCTCGGGGTCTTGTTCACGAGTGATGGTACAAGGGAGCGGGAGTTTGACAGGCGGATTGGTGCTGGGTCAGCAGTGATGCGGGCTCTTTACCGGTCTGTTGTGGTAAAGAAAGAGCTGAGCCATAAGGCAAGGCTCTCGATTTACTGGTCGATCTATGTTCCCACCCTCACCTATAGTCATGAGCTTTGGGTAATGACCGAAAGAACGAGATTGCGAATACAAGCGGCTGAAATGAGTTTCCTCCGCAGGGTGGCTGGACTCTCCCTTAGAGATAGGGTGAGAAGTTCGGTCATCCGGGAGGGACTCGGAGTAGAGCCGCTGCTTCTTCACGTCGAGAGGAGCCAGTTGAGGTGGTTCGGGCATCTTGTTAGGATGCCTCCTGGACGCCTCCCTTGGGAGGTGTCACAGGCAAGTCCACCGGGGAGGAGACCCCGGGGAAGACCCAGGACACGCTGGCGTGACTATATCGCCCAGCTGGCCTGGGAGCGCCTCGGAATCCCTCCCAGGGAGCTAGTGGAAGTGGCTGGGGAAAGGGAGGTCTGGGCTTCATTGCTCAGGATGCTGCCCCCGCGACCCGAATCCCGGAGAAGCGGAAGATGATGATGATGGATGGATTATGTAAACAGCCTAAGATTTTAAGGGGTTAACATGCAAGACAAAAATTTTACTCACAATACAATTCACCATTAATTTCATGACATGGCTACTCCAACAGCATAGTACAGTCACATCAAAACAAACTGACTGTGTAGCACAATGTATCATGTGTCTGTGCATTACCTGCATGATGGCCTGAAGGCCTGGCTGCAGGCTGCCGAGATACTCTTTCTTCAGCTCAATTCCTTTCAGAATTTTCTCCTTACTGCACAGTGAGCTCTTGTACTGCTCGGCCAACCTATATTTCAAAGCAGAGTCAGCAGCTACATTTTTAATATGAAGTCTTTTTCATGACAAAGGGCAGAAATGTGTATACATAGAATTGTGTGCATCTGTACCTATACTATATTTCCACACGTATTCGCTCACCTGGCTTCACAGGCATATGAAATTGAGTGAGATCCCATTCTTAATCCATAGGGTTTAATATGATGTTGGCCCACCCTTTGCAGCTTTAACAGCTTCTACTCTTCTGGGAAGGCATTCCACAAGGTTCAGGAGTGTGTTTATGGAAATTTTTGACCATTCTTCCAGAAGCGCATTTGTGAGGTCAGACGCTGATATTGGACAAGAAGGCTTGGCTTGCAGTCTCCGCTCTAATACATCCCAAAGATGTTCTATCGGATTGAGGTTAGGACTCTGTGCAGGCCAGTCAAGTTCTTCCACACCAAACTCGCTCATCCATGTCTTTATGGACCTTGCTTTGTGCACTAGTGTGCAGTGATGTTGGAAGGGGAAGGGGCCTCTCACAAAGTTGGGAGAAAATGTCCAAATCTCTTGGTCTGCTAAAGCATTAAGAGTTTCTTTCAATGGAACTAAGGGGCCGAGCCCAACTCCTGGAAAACAACCTCACACCATAATCCACCCTCCAACAAACTTTACATTTGGCACAATGCTGTCAGAAAAGTACCATTCTCCTGGCAACTGCAAAACCCAGAGTCGTCCATCAGATTGCCAGACAGAGAAGCGTGATTCATCATTCCAGTCTCCATTGCTCTAGAGTCCAGTGGCAGCACTTTACACCACTGCACCGCTTTGCAGTGCGCTTGGTGATGTAAGGCTTGGATGGGTCCTGAGAGCGACCCATTCTTTCACAAATGTTTGTGGAGGCAGTCAGCATGCCTAGGTGCTTGGTTTTATACACCTATGGCCATGGAAGTGATTGGAACTAAATTCAATGATTTGGATGAGTGAGTGAATACTTTTGGCAATATAATGTATGAGTGTATCTATACAATTGGGGTGGCCAATGTGATAACATCAAAAAAATACTTTTCCAAGCACACAGTGGATACTGTCAGTACTGGGGGTTCACAAAACAGTGTTTTTTCTACGTTTGTGTCTCACCTTTTTCTCTGCTCCAGTTCCCAGTCAAGGCGGGCCAGTGTGAGTTGGTGGGGATCTTCTTTGGTGAGATGAGGGCGAGAGATTTCAGCTGGAGCCTCCTTAAGAAACTCATCCACACTGACCAACTCAATCTCCTCATGCTGGGACCTGGAAACATACAAAGATATAGTTTACAACATGCACAAAATTAACAGCTTGAAATATTATTTTATTTACAGAAAGCACTTGTCAGCATGTTAATGTGCATTTAGCGCCGTCTGTGAAGTCTTGGAAAAAAACCTCATCACTCATTTTACACAAGGAAGTGATTTAAAATCATACTTCAACATGCTTGTACAGTGGACCTCTTCACTTACTTGAACTCAAGGCATTTGCCAATTTCTTTCTGAAGGTGCATGACTTCATAGAGAAGATTCTGAAGTTGTAGGTGCAACACATCCACTCTCTGCTTCGCCTGCAGAATCAGAGTGGTAGGGAGAACCGCATGTGAATACCATCGTATGAAAAAGCTGGTCAAATTACATGTTTTGCTGATTAGCTACGTGGAAATAAGTTCACACATTCCCCACAGAGAACAAGCTTCTGTCATTTTAATGTTTAATACACTATCTTTAATACACAATCACTGTTTATTTGCTCAGTTTAACACATTGGTTAAAAAAAAAACAATAATAAAATGTGGCCTGTGCAAAAGGTATGACACATTTTGTATTGTTTTATTTCATTCCAATATATATAAAAAAATACATT
Organism: Pygocentrus nattereri; assembly: GCF_015220715.1. NCBI lineage: Eukaryota > Metazoa > Chordata > Actinopteri > Characiformes > Serrasalmidae > Pygocentrus > Pygocentrus nattereri. The sequence continues at coordinate 29,145,515 of NC_051221.1, read as the reverse complement.
TTAAAATGTGTTCTTTGAAGCAGTTGTGTTAACTTATTTTCACTTAAAATATCAACAGAACATGACAGTTGGCTGGGGCATTCAAACTTTTGCATAAGCCTGCTCAATGGCCATAAACAAGAGAAGAAAAGGAGAGTGCGGTGTGTATTATGTGTACCTCATGTGTCTGATCCCGCCCTTTCTTCAGTCTCATGTGCGCCAGGCGATTCAGCTTCTTTAGGGTAACGAAATGAACACAGCCTTGCCTGCGTCTCTCCTCGACTTCCTCACTCTAAATGCAAAAACACAGACATCCAAATTCAAACTTTTAGCATCAACATTTTCTTCTTTAATTCACATGAGTTGGACTTGATTAAAGGAAAAAAATCTCACCCCTTCTTTAGCGCCATTGGCTTTAAGTTCTTGGATTTCAGCCATTAGTTTAGCCAGAGCTTCACAGGTGCTTTTATAGAGGACGTAATCCTGTTCAGGGTCTCTGCCCTCCAATTCCACCTCCTCATTATACACGCGCACATCCTAGTGAAGACATATGCTCAGAAATACATAGGAGTAGCATGCATTCACTCACACCCACTGTACAACCTGGTGAAAAACAACTCTGAACTAAAATATTCCTCAGATTGACTCCATTATGATGCAGGTAAGAAACCTAGCATAATAATCCCTGCCCTCACCCAAGTGTACACAGAAAGTGAGATGTGCATACAGATGTATGTGAGATTGATAAAAATTAGAGATAAAAGCAGAGAGACTTTTGCTGAACCTTATTCCTTACTGACAACAGCTTCCTCTGGCCGACAAGGGGGAGCCCAGCTGGAAATCTTGCCTACCAATACATTTCACATGAGTCCGCATCACAGCATCGTAACCACTTACTATTCATACTCATTGATTCCTGATTCCTTAAAACTAGCTTCTGTGGGATACAGTAAGTGTTCAAAGAGCACATACATTCACTCCTGCTAAGATCATTTGACCCTGATGGTCATGTAAAGACTTTTTCAGTATTGGGCTTTAAGACTTTGAGTGGCTAGTCTCTCCTAAACTGTGAGCACTGACCTGTTCCCCTTCTGCACGACCACGTTTATTTTCAGGGGTCCCACCATCACTCCGGATCACTTTTGCCTTGCGCTTTTTGAGAGTGTCAGAGGACATGGCTGGAAGCCAAAACACAAACGGACAGATTATGAGCAGCTGCAACAATGGGCGAGTAATACATTCAAAATACATTATTAGTGGTTTCATCTGCACATTTATTGGACTGTTACTAAATCTATAACAGTTTCAATAGAGCATCAAAGAATCAACAATCTATAACTGCACTGATATGAGCTAAAGATATCTGATATTTTCAACTGCATATCTACCAATGTTAATACATAAACATTCAGAAAACGTAGAAATTGGGAATAAATCAACCTGGATCAGCATTACAGACAGGCATCAGAACTATATTTATGGGCTACAGGTGCAGTAGAATTAATAAAACACAAAAAAAAAACATAAATATCAGTTTAACCTCTTTCTAATGCTGATCACTTTTTGAAATAAATCCTCTCCTGATTCCAAAACAGTTAATTTATAATTGTGTATCCCCATTCAAAACAGTATATCAAAATATCACTGTGGATGATCAGCCCCTCACTCTCATTTGTTCTCTTTTGTGGAAGCCACTCAGTTCATTGCTCAATCCATGCACATTTTCTAAAAACTGAACCTACACATAGGTTATATTTGTGTCTTTGTGACATGTTGACATTTTAGTTTGGTGGGTTGGAGGAAAGAGACTATTTACAGTTGTATAAATAGTCTCATCGTACTACTTACAGCTTAGCAGCACTGATTCATAAGATCCTGGTTTTACACAAGGAAACTTAATTTGTTGACTTCACTTCAATCATTAGCTGAAAGGTCAATGAACGTTAGTGTTGAGCTGGGGCAAAATCTCCGCAATATCAAGCATAACGCATAAAACACTGATCTCAAAACCGATAATCGTTTCAAACCCTATCATGTAAGCCCTTGCACCCCTAGTAAGGAGAAGACGTTAGGCTAACTTGGCTAACGTTAGCTAGGTCTGGTTTTGGCTGTATAAAGACAACGTTAAGCTATTTATTTAATACTAAAAGCCGAGCGTCTCTGCCGGTTTCGCTGCCTGTCCCGTGGTGTTTAGTCGGGTTTGTGGGTATATTCTCTAAAAGCATTATGAGCTATAAGCCAGCTGTTAGTGTGAGGTCTGTGTCGTTAGGTCGGACTCTATCAGAGCCGGCTAATGCTAACACACTGCAAACACACCGCCCTCTTAACCACACTCTGCAGAAGCGGCCATTTGGTCAACCTGGGTGGATAAAACTAAAGAAACACATCAAACCTCACCTTACACACACACCTGAGCCAGATATGATATTCAGACTCCTTTTCAGTTTACTATTTCAACAGCGAGGACCCAGGAACGACTAGCGAACTCAGACACTGCAGTCAGGACCGGGACTCTCTTTAAAATAAAAGTCCTCTGCAAGTCAAGTCAGAATTTACGGAAAAATTTACTCACATGAGGCTAAAACAGCTATACAAGTTAGCACTTATTCAGCATTTTAAAATCTCTTAACAGAACAGGCATATCACATGCAATTTCATCGGAAATCCATTATTTTTGGAAACACTGAAAATGGTAACGATTAGCTGCTGTTTTTAATCAGGAAGATGTGACAGTTGATATTCCAGTTATTTGCGCTGAGAGAATGGAAGACTTGGCTCGAGCTGATAAGGTTGTTTTTCTGCTTTGGTTGATCGATGTGAAATTGATGGGGGTTGGTTTGGGTGCTCCATTTTGCTACTTGTACATGTTGTATTACATTTTAAAAAATTGGACCGTCGTCATGTTGCAGGACACCCTCCAGGTTTCAGATAATTAAGTCAGGTGTAGTATGTAACGCTGCAGATAATTAAAGACAGTTCTGTATCCACTGTGTCCGTATCTCGGCTCGAAGAAGGACCTTTATTTTGAAATGTAAACTAAAGCCTCCTTCACTCCCACCTGAGGAAGTAAAGTGGCTACTTCTAACTCTTCAAGAGTTGTCTTTTCAGTTTAATGCTGAATCGACATTTGTCGCAGCGCTGATTTTAGGAAATATCTATGTTCATGGTGGACCGTGTTCGGTCTCACTGCCCGCTCTTTGTATGGGATGAATAAAGCCACTGAGAGGTTCGCTGCTGGACTGAACGTCGTGTAAGATCACTTGGATTACTCTGTGCAGACAGCCCTGCTGAAGACTGATGAATAACATTAGTACTAACTAATATATGCTTTTGTTCGTTTTTTGTACGCATACAGATTAATAATGTAACATTACTTGCTGTTCTTGTGTGGATTAATTTACGTTGTGCATGTTTCAGCAGGTGGTGTTGAGGGTGCTACTAAAACACTATGGCTCATTGGAAGCCTGTCAGAAATCTGAAGGCAAAACTTCTACATCACCCGCCTGTGGTTGTTTTTTTCCTCTGCCTGCTGGCCCTTGCTGGAGCTTTCATTAGTATTGGGATATATTCTAAAAACCATGACATCAAGAACCCTGACATCAGCATGGTAACTATACAGTTATATGCAGTGGTCCAGGAAAGTATTTGGACATTTGTGCCATACTTAAATGCAGACGAAGTTCATTGTATTAGGAAACAAAACATCAAACTAAGTGGCATTTATTTTAAACATACCACTCCAAGACTGTATTTTTCTTTTTGGCAAAGTATTCTTTGAAAAGGCGTCTGGTCTGGGGTGTTCCAGATCATTATTGCTGGAGCAGGTTTTTTCTACAGACGTCTGCAGGTTTGCATCCAAAATCCCTTTGTACTTTTCTGAGTTCATGACTCCCATCAGTGAACTCAAGCTCGCCAGAATCACTGTGAGTAAAACACCCCCAGGCTTTATTGTTTCCACCTTTGTGTTTTGCGGTACCCTCAGTGCAGTCTGGTTGTAATTCGTCTCCAGGTTTGAATGTCCAAATACTTATGGGGGAAGATGTATTTCACTGTCAAGTTTAGTTAGAAAATGAGACCTTCAGTTTCAGACAGTTTCTGCCAGACATCCTTTCCTGTTTTATGTTTGTATTGGCATCAACATTTTGTCAATTGTACATGTGCATGTTTCAGGACTGGAACCAAATGCTGGGATCACTTGCGAGTCTTAAGTTCTGCACACATTTAAACAGTACAGAGATTTTGAGTGGAGAACAGGATGAAGACTCACCTCGGCTATTAGACCATGGAGATGGATCCATTACAAACACATCCCAAAAAACTAAAGGAGTTGTTCATGTTTCTTTGCTAGTGCCTCTGGTGCTTATTGGAGATGAACCAAATCCCAACAGCATTAGTGCCACATTACTGGGGAGCCAGTTGGGGTTAAAAGGTGTGTATGTGTAAACTGGCTTTAGAAACAGAATGCCAACCAACGGAGTATTATTTTAACTTGTGGAACTAACTCTCTTTCCATAGGTGCTGCTGGAAAAGAGTTGTTAAACGTATCACTGGTTTTGCATCAGCAAACCCCGTTTTCAAAAACTGAATCAAACACTGCCCCTGACCTGAAACTGCCCACCAATGCTGAAACACAGCCCAGGTCTTCTTTATTCTGTGTGAGGATTACTGCTCCAGCTCACCTTCTCCCACAGACTCCGTAAGAGAGAACTCCTCCAAACCAAATGTAATATATAATCGTTAGGTTTTTTTTATTATATACTTGTACGCTGAGTTGAGTTTGTTTTCAGAAAACCACCAGTTTGTCCTGCAAATGACAACCTGGAGATGTCTACTGTGAGGGCTCTTGCTAGAGAATCGTACAAGCAGAGCTCCCATGATGCACCGTGCCTCAGCTTGGAGTACACACCTGACCCCAAACTGACTGTTCTACTCACTCAGGTAAAACACATCAGCAATAGACACCATTTAATATTTATAAGACTAGAAAATACTTATGGCATAGTTAGTTTTTTTTTTTTTTTTTGTTTTTTTTAAGGTTTAGTCCTTGGAGCTATTGTGGTGCAGAGTTTATTCTCACACATGCATCTGTAGGGTGTTTTGTGCAGCGTTTTGTACATCTTTTGACACATGATTGCCGAGCCACTCCCTTAAACATGTTTTATGTCCAATAATGTGAGATGTAGCTCTACTTTATTGGTCTTGGTTGTGGTGAAGTGCATCTTATTTGTGGTGAATTTGCTCACTGCTGTGCAGAGATCTTGCCACAGTGGCTGCTCTAGCTGCTGTGGTTCTGAAGCGACATCCATCTATGCAAATGTCAAGCGTCATAAATGCTTACCAGGGTTGTACCAGACCTTGTTTGAATAATCATTGGAGCACGCTTATGTATACTTCGTAACTTGTAACTTCCAGTTTAGGCTATAGGCAAAGTTCACTGGCTATAGGTGGTAATGAAGTGGTATTACTGGAAAAACAGGAGATAATCAGCTTCGCTGTCAGACGCATCAGCCCTATTCACCTCACTGGCTCAAAGTGCAATACACATGACATTTCTTCTGTTACCACATGAAATGACAAGTTTCTTTTTTTCCATAACTCACCATCCTGGCAATGACCACGTTTCAGTAACTGCAGTAGTTAGTTATCATATCGGATGAAACTGCTCTTCTCTAGCTTTTATCTCTGTAGAATTGTCCCACCAGTTGCTGCTGGGTTGAGCTTATTTTCAGGAAACCACCAGCAAGGCTATGTTTCCAGCAGCTGCAGTGCCATGCTCATGCTTTAGCCTGGAAAAGGGTGGGCAAGGTGTGTTCTCTTGCTCAAGAACTGTTTCCCACTCTCCTAGGAAGAGAAAGTGCTAGCAAGATATCATCTGATGTTAGTCAGCATGGTGCTGCTGGCCATCTGCATCATCATGTGCCTTACTGGAACCCTTGTCTGCTCCAGATCACAGTGGCACCGGGCAAACGATCATTTCAAAAAGGTGATGTATTTAGTCTGGTCGTTTCATGCAAGTAGTTGTATGTATATGATTGAACTTCATTTGCTTCCTTTCACTGTGTTAACTGCATCTTTTTGTAATATTAGTTTTGTATCTTGTATTATGTGTACATTAAGACATATGTGCATATCCTTCACTAAAACAATTTTACATTACAGAAGACTCTGTTGGGGGCCTGAGCAGCACATGAGAGATTTACTTCAAGTTAATCACAGGGAACAACACTGTCAATTCATGTAAAACGTGTGAATAAAATAGCATCTGCCTTTGATTAAAGAATTATATGCGCACTCTGTTTTTCTTTTTTAGGAGTTAGATATTGTTGCAATTAAATGTTAATTTACTCTGAGTAACTTACTGTACAATAAGTCAGTTCATTAAAAAGTTGCACTGGCTTCTGTTTGTGAGCTGCTTACCTGGTCTTTCCTGTTGAAATGTGTACAGCAAAAATTAAAACTTTTGTTAAGACAATGTAAAAACACACGTTAGCATGAATAAAGTTATTGAAAGGCTACAATTATACCAACACACCGTTTGTGCTAGGGCGCTTCACAAAAACGTGATTATCATGCAAATCTCTCCACTCTGCACACCGCTTGTTTGTAAAAAGCTTTCGGTCCAAACCTGTGCATCGCCACGTAGGGACACACCTAATGTACGGTTAACGGCAGGGTCCTGCATGTTTTCCAGCATTTTTCTCCGGTCTCGTCCTGCAGCGCAGCCTTTTTAGCAACTTGGTCAGTGTGAGTTTAGCGACCTTACAGCTCACCAAGCAGAAGAAACCTATTCATGTCAATCGGCCGGACCAAGCCGACTCGACGTTTCCACCACAGTCCACATCCTTGTTAATAACGCAGGAACGACACACACACACAAACTTGGCCCAGCGTCACGAAATGTACAGACTCAAGGCAACAGATCACCGTTATTCTGCGCGCGCACTCAAACACAGTGTTACCGTATCGTTACTGCTGACCACACCGCTGAACTGCAGGCCTGTTACCTCCTACAGTCGCCGACCACGCCGCGTTCTCCCGATCTATACAACAAATGTGCAGAATAAACATTTTACCGAACCCAAACGTACATAATTTAGAACACAGGGCTCGGTATTTTTTTTTTTTTTTTTTTTTTTTGCCGAAAGAGATCAAATTCTCGCTGTCCTCCTCCGTACCGCGTCTCCGGCAGCAACCTTCTCTACACACTGCTCGCTTCCACCATCACAACGATCCGCTTACGTAGTGCTCGTCTTGAGTGACAGTCACATGGGCCAATGGAATCCGCGGAAGTAAGCGCTCATTGGTCGAGAGGCGTTCGGAGGGCGGGCCTTCAGTTTTCGTTCTCACGCGTTTTTGCGCAGGACAACGGAGGAGAGGCTGGTGTGGTGAATATCCGCGGCCTTCGGAGTGTTTTTTTATGTTCTCGGACCAGGAATACACAAGATTTACTTCCCACAGCAGAAAAAAACACTGGATAGAAACACACGGAAAGCCCTCGGTGATTAAATGGTTTGCAACGTTGAAATAACGTTTATGTTTTCTCGCTGCACACAGGAATTCTAGTACTCTAGTCAGCTAATGTTAGCTAGCTCGTTAGCTACTTGAAAGTGAGGATAAGCCATTACCAAGTGTAGAAATGGTAGACCATTAGAGGTGACCAACGCCATGTGAGCAGACAGATAGTGTGAGGGACTCAATGCTGACTATGAGCATAGTTCTTCCAGAGCTATGGGTGTAAACGTGTGAGTCTTTAGACCAACGTTAGAATTTTTTAGGTAGTCACTTAAACTGCATTGAGTGGGCCCTGCTGCATGGCCTGTATTTCGGCCAGAAGGGGTGTACTGAAATGCCGTGCAGCACAAACCCCGCCTAAAAATGGCCATGATGCAGCTTAACGTGCTCTGTAGAGGCTCTTCATTAATGTTTGAATTGATCTTGTAGCATTGGGAGGAAGCAGCATGCTCAAGATGTCTTTGAACACATGTTGACAATGTAGAAGCCAGCTGTGCTGATGCCCACCTCTGGCACACAACGTATAGATATAATAAACTGTGATCATGTACTGAAGTATTTAATTTCTGGACCGTTTCAGGTATGCAGAAGTAGCTATTCTGTCAGATGGAAATGTGTTGGCATTGTAGCAACAATACAAGGAACAATTAAGATAGTGTACCAAAATAAATAAACAGTAATTTGCATTTACAAAACAGGTACTCTAGTTAGTTGAACAGTGGCCTTTTGAAGGATGGTAGGCTATAGCTTGACAAAAGCTGTCAAGTTGACCAACATTCACTGAGATTTATTAACTTTGAGATGGTAGTCCTACGTTTTATGTGCAGTACTGTAGTTTTCTGGAAAGATGTTGACAGTATAGCTATTAAATGAAAGATTTTGTGTTCTTGGCTATGCACACATAAGGAGGGAGGAGAGTGTAGAAAGGTATAAAACGAATATAGCCATCAGCATTTGTAAAGGTGTCGTATTTGACCACACGGTACCACATTTTTCCCTGTTGTCCTGTTGAAGGTGCTGGAGAACTACAGTCCCAAATAAGGTGCATCACTTGGAAAATATGTAAAGGAGAGAGGTGTCCACAGTTTGCCAGGAGTTGTTTTCTTTATTTATCGCTTGACAATGGCCTACTCAAATTATAGCGCCCTAAACCGTGCTCAGCTCACCTTTGAGTACCTGCACACAAACTCGTAAGTATTATTGTGTTTTATGAGTGAGAGAGAGAAAGAGTGAATGTTTGCTAGATTAAATTCTCTTACGTGATCTAAAGGTTATTGAGAAATTGTGTTTTTTAAGGGTGTACTTTGATTATTTAATCAAATTTCTTAAAAGTAAACATAATTTATTTTATACATATGTATCAGGAGTTAAATGATGCTGAAGTTCAGAGAAGATAAGCTAGTCTGAACAGCGTGTTTTAAACCCATACTGATTTTACTGACCGTTTCAATTACACAATTACATGGGACCATGAACTGAACGCTGGGGAACTCCACTTGTGCATGTATACATGTGTAGAGAGAGATGTCTTGATTATTTGGTTTTAATTGTAGAGATTATATGTTCAGGAGAGTCATCAAGGTGCTCTTGGTGAATGTGCATGATTGTGCATCATATGTAGTCATAATAAAAAAAAATGTGTGTGTGTGTGTATATGTGTGTATATATATATATATGTCTTTATATGTATATGTATGTATATGTATAAGCTTTAATATAGGCTGTCTGCTTTAACTGAAGACACATGAAGGGCTTGGGAATCAACATCATGTCACGCTACATTATGGGATTGTTCCACCATATTGGCAGGGTTGTTTCTCTGTTCACATGCTAAACAACGATATATGGATACAGTTATCCTTATTATTCATGTGGATCCATACAAACTCTCAAGCAAAGAGTGGATTAATGATTTGGATATGTTAATCTTTCCACTTCTGTCATTCCCGTACTTTTTCTTAGCTGGATTAAGCTGTTCTTTTGAGTTATTCTGAATGTTTAAAACAATTGAAGCCCATGCGCAGTTTTCAAATGATAAAGAATATTCCACTCAGCAACTGGCATATTTCAGTGAGCTACTTAAATTGTTTTAAAATTATATTCAAATACAACTGTGAAAACATCACTTAAGTAGCTTTTATAAAATCAGTGAACATTTATAAGCCATGTATAACATTTTCATTAGTCACACATACTGTTTAGTGTTGAATAGCACTAAAATAGTTTAGTAATGAGTAAATAGTGTCATGAAAAGAGCTTTGCCTATTTGTTTTTCACATTTTGTCATTATTATCAAATAGTTAGATGTAATAACAGGTAGTTCTTCAGTTGAAAATGTTTTTTAACACCTAGTTTCGATTCCTGGTGTCACTAGTAAATAAGAACCTTCTCCATAAGTGCCAGAAAAGACATGAATGACAATGAGACAGTCTCATCATGCCTGTGTTTTGAATTGATTCTTTGCATGTGTTTGTTTGGTTTAAACTGAAATGTACTTTCCCATCTAAAAAAGCAAATGATTGTTTTATCAGTTTTATAACAAAGCCTCATGTAAACACCCAGTACCCCATCTAAAAAAAGTATTTCTCCAGTTTCTTGCTGGTTACAGACATCTTTATGCAGTAAGAACTGGTTAGACTTTGGTATCTCACGTAGTAGTCAAAGTTCTGTCCAATTCTTCTAGAAGGTCTAAGGCATGAACAGCATGCCAGGGCTGTTGTAAAACTTCATATTTAATTTTTCATTCTTTGATACAGCCCCAACGATGAGACTTTCAGTGCTATACTGAGATATTACAGCAGTGTTCTGGCAATGTTGATTGTTCCCGTAAATGAAAAGATGTTCATTCACCCAAAAAGACTCGTATTCTGTTCAACCATCTACAAAAGCTGAGGATCGTCCATGCCTATGGAGATCACCAGTGGTTTCTGCCTTACTTTAATGCTGTGAATTCCATTTTTGCCTTGAGTCTTGACATGGTAAGGCAGGGTAGCCAGACTAGGCATGATTATTTAGAATTTGTTTTAGTAGCTGGCTCTGCTTATACCGTAATTGGTTTAATTGTCTTGTGAGACAATTAATGTTTCACACCTAATGATTGCATGTCTAATCATTTACAAAGACGGAAAGACGAAGCCTGTTTTTCTCCCTGTTATTTACCACTATAACACATAAATTGATGCAGAAGCTTGAAAAATTGGCATGAGCAAACTCCACAGCAAAGCATGTGTTTTATCACACATACCATGGTATGTAATGGTGATACTGCTCCGTCAGATGGAATGTTCTAGTGGGTCCAAGAATGAATTAGCATTTTAGAAAACAGCATATACAGATTGCCCATCAGTATTTTACCTTACAGACAGCAACAACCTACCTTTTTCTCATCATATTTGTTAGAGATTGTGTGCATTGTCAATATGATTGTCTGGTGAAGTGAGTAAATGACTCACTCACTAAACAATGTCTTGTGTGACTGATGCCAACAGGACAACACATGAGTTTCTATTTGGCGCTTTGGCTGAGCTTGTGGACAACTCAAGGTATCAGCCTTTGCTTCCTTTGGTTATTTTATTGATATAGTTATGAAAAAATACTGGAAATGCTTGACGTTTTGGAACTGCAGGAATTGAACATTGTTTTTCCTCATCTACAGAGATGCAAATGCAACAAGGATTGACATATATACAGGTACAGTATAAAGTTGTCACACATGAATTCCTGTACAAACATGCAGGAATATGTTCAAAAGAACAAGTGAAGAACTTTCTGAAGGACTGGAATCTAAATTTAAAAAAATGGCAATCACTTGTATCTCCTTTGGAAATTCAGAGAAAAGACCTGACCTTCGTGGAGGCTTTATGCTTTGCTTCTTGGATGATGGGACTGGCATGGACCCCAGTAAGTATAGTAAAATCTGTCTAATAAATCCATCAAACCTCAAATCCCAACATTACAACACCTCAGCTCACACATCAGAAATAAATTCTAGTGAATTAAAGTAATTGCCTTTGCATAGGTGAAGCAACACACGTCATTCAGTTTGGCAAGTCCAGCAAGAGGTTCCCTGAGTCCACTCACATCGGCCAGTATGGAAACGGTTTGAAGTCGTAAGTGCCTGTTATACATACTCCAGTCATTGAAATGTATGGACATCATGAAAGGAAAGGCAATGTGGAATTTACCATTATATATTTTTATTTATACAGCTGCATGCAAAGGTTTGGGCACCCCTGGCCAATTTACATGTTTTGTGGAGTTTTGAAATGAAAAAGAATCTTTTACATTTTGCTTTGCTCTTCTGGCCAGCAAACACAATTCTATATCAGTGTCTGTCTTCCAAAATGGTTGAGATCTTAGCTTTAATTTCTGAAAGTGTGAACTTTTTTAGGAAATTCTTTGAGGAAAAAAAAATGTATTTATTTTTTAGCATTTTAGGCACCACTTTACTTCGTTTTCAGATCCTTAACCAGCTGCTTATAAGAGCTCAATATTATTGAGTATTAGCACGAGATTTGAAGAGTCAGAGAATTTATCATGCTCTAAAATTGTAATAAGCTGAAGATTCCTATTGAAAATTTTTGACCTGCCTAACCAATCCTAATGAGTCAATTAAAGCCCAACAAATTAAGTTCTGAGAGAGCTGGAGTGATATCCAAATATTGTACATGCCACATTACAAGTATATATACACACGAGTATATTTTTAGAAATACTTAACAAAATGTTATCTCTTTCAGTGGCTCAATGCGAATTGGCAAAGACTTCATCCTCTTCACAAAGAAAGATGACAAATTAACATGTTTATTTTTGTCCCGGACTTTTCACGAAGAGGAGGGGCTGGATGAGGTATGCATGTGCATGAAGCAACAGCCAAGAAACATCTCACTTGGTCTCACAGTGTGCTAAACCTATATATATGGACGGGGTAACTAAAAGACAATAACCAACAGACAGATTATGAAAACCTTTCTGTCTTCTTATTCTAATGTGCATGTAGGTAATTGTTCCTTTGCCCAGTTGGGATCTGAAAACCCAGCAGCCTCTTACTCAAGACCCAGAGAAGTATGCAATCGAGACAGAGCTTATCTTCAAATACTCTCCTTTCAAGAGTGAGGAGCAGCTCTTCCAGCAGTTCAAGAAAATTGAGGGAACCAGTGGTATGACTTCTACATATTCAGTTTACAGTGCTCCCATGCGCTGAGCATAATCTGGTCTATTAAACTTTATGTATGCATTTTTAGGTACTCTGGTTATAGTTTATAATCTGAAACTAATGGACAACAGAGAGCCTGAGTTGGATGTGCAGACTGATCACCAAGACATACTCATGGCAGGGACACCTGTAGAGGGAGTGTGAGTAACTCCAATACCGTGATCTCTTTGTTCTTTTATTTGTTCTTTCTCTTTCTTTATAATTGTCTTGCTTGAGTTGTAAAGCTTGTGCTGTGTTTTTGAAACAGAAAGCCTGAGAGGCGGTCGTTCCGTGCCTATGCTGCTGTTCTCTACATTGATCCCAGGATGAGAATATTCATTCAGGGACACAAAGTCAGGACCAAGAGGCTATCTTGCTGTTTGTATAACCCTAGGTACACATAGATTTCTCTCTCTCTCTCTCTCTCTCTCTCTCTCTCTCTCTCTCTCTCTCTCACACTCTCACTCTCACTCTCACTCTCACTCACACTCACACACACACACGCACACACTTCACTCATGTGTTTTATAGTAGAGAAACTACAAAAAAAACATATACAGTATCTCACAAAACTGAGTACACCCCTCACATTTCTGCAAATATTTTATTATACCTTTTCATAGGACAACACTATAGAAATGAAACTTGGATATAACTTAAAGTAGCCGGTGTACAGCTTGTAAAGCAGTACAGATTTACTGTCCTCAACACAACATTAATGTCTAAATGGCTGTCAACACAAGTGAGTACACTTCACAGTGAACATGTCCAAATTGTGCTCAAAGTTTCAGTATTTTGTGTGACCACTTATTATCAAGCACTGCCTTAACCCTCTTGGGCATGGAATTCACCAGAGCTGCACAGGTTGCTATTGGAATCCTCTTCCACTCCTCCATGATGACATCACAGAGCTGGTCGTTTAAGACACCTTACACTCCTCCACCTTCTGCTTGAGGAAGCCCCACAGGGGCTCAATTGGGTTTAGGTCTGGAGACATACTTGGCCAGTCCATCACCTTTATCTTCAGCTAGGCAGTTGTCATCTTGGAGGTGTGTTTAAGGTCGTTATCAAGGTGGAAAACTGCCATGTGGCGCAGTTTCCGAAGGGAGGGGATCATGCTCTGCTTCAGAATGTCACAGTACATGTTGGAATTCATGTTTCCCTTGGTGAACTGCAGCTCCCCAGTGCCAGCAGCACTCATGCAGCTCCATACCATGATGCTACCACCACCATGCTTGACTGTAGGCAAGAGACAGTTGTCTTGGTACTCCTCACCAGGGGCCACCACACATGCTGGACACCATCTGAGCCAAACAGATTTATATTGGTCTCGTCAGACCACAGGACATGGTTCCAGTAATCCATATTCTTGGACTGCTTGTCTTCAGCAAACTGTGTTCAGGCTTTCTTGTGCATCAGTTTCAGAAGAGGCTTCCTTCTGGGACGATGGCCACGCAGACTGAGTTGATGCATTGTGCGGTGTATGGTCTGAGCACTGACAGGCTGACCTCGCACTTCTTTAACCTCTGCAGCAATGCTGGCAGCATTCATGTCTGTTTTTTGAAGCCAACCTCTGGATATGACGCTGAACACATGGACTCAACTTCTTTGGTCGACCCTGGCGAGGCCTGTTCGGAGTAGAACCCGTCCTGGAAAGCCACTGTATGACCTTGGCCACCGTGCTATAGCTCAGTTTTAGGCTGTGGGAAATCTTCTTATAGCCTAGGCCATCTTTGTAGAGAGCAACACTTTTCTTTGCCATGGGGTGCCATGTTGAATATCCAGTGGCCAGTATGAGCGAATTATACCCAGAACACCAAATTTAACAGCCCTGCTCCCCATTCACACCTGGAACCTTGTAACTCTTTACGGGTCACATGACGCCAGGGAGGGACAACGACATAATTGGGCACAATTTGGACATGTTCACTGTGAGATGTACTTACTTGTGTTGCCAGCTATTTAGACATTAATGGCTGTGTGTCAAGTTATTTTCAGAGGACAGTAAATCTATACTGCTTTACAAGCTGTACGCTGACTACTTTGTTACATCCAAGATTTATTTCTATAGTGTTATCCCATGTAAAGATATAATAAAATAATTGCATAAATGTGAAAGGTGTACTCACTTTTGTGAGATACTTTATATACATATATACAAAGACAATGTTTGCTGTCTTGCAGGATGTATAAATACACATCAACACGCTTTAAAACACGTGCAGAACAAGAAGTGAAGAAAGCTGACCACCTTGCGAAACTTGGTGAGTACACTGAGAGATGCGTCTCTGGAGCAGCTGTCCAATCCCAAGCCAAAAATGGGAAAGAAATACTAGTTGATACAATATATGGTCAAAAATATGTAAACACCTGGTCATCACACTTGTGTGAGCATTTGTGAGGTCAAGCATTGATGTTGGATGAGCTTGGCTTGCAGTCAATGTTCCATGTCATCCCAACTGTGTATATTGGGGTAGAGGTCAGGGCTTTATGCAGGCCATTGGAGCGCCTCCAAACCCATCAAACTACGTCTTTATGTAGCTTGCTATGTGCGCAGGGACACAGTTGTGCTGGAACAGGAAAGGGTCTTCCAAAACCTGCTGCCACAAAGTTGGAAGCTGTCAAAGTTGTTTAAAATGATTTTGTAAGCTGTAGCATTAACATTACCCTTCACTTGAACTAAGAGACCTAGCCCAAATCCTGAAATACAGCTCCAGACTATTATCCCTTCTCCACCAAACTACTGTTGGCACTATGCATTTTGGTAGGTAGCGTTCTCCTAGCGTCCATCTAACTGCTAAATAGCATGTTTCATTACTCCAGAGAACACTAATCCAGTGGTGAAATGCTTTACACTGCTGTAGCCGACGCTTGACACTGTGTATAGTGATCTTAGACCTCAGCTATTTAGCCATGAAAACCCATTTCGTGGTGCTTCTAATGCACAGTTCTTGTGCTAATGTTACTTTCAGAGCGATGCTACAGAGTACAGACACCATGCACTTTAACATTCTGCAGCCCGGCTCTGAGTTTGCGTGGTCTAACACCTCGTGGCACAGCTGTTGTTGCTCATAGACACGTCCATTTTGCAAAATAAGCACTGACTAGCAATTCGCGATTCAGTTCAGGGCAGATCTAGAAGATGTTAGGATGGTGACTGATGTTTCAGGCCAGGACCACCAAAACTGAACAATAATGAAGGGCAACCAAAGTCCAAAGCCAGCCATAAACCATCGACAAGATACTGCTCTGAGGTTGCATTATAATGAAATATATAGCTCTTCATTTTGACCTATTCTACTGCCAGTGTTTGTTTATGGAAATTGCATGGCTAGATGTGTGGCTGCAACCCTTGAACTTGCTGAACTCGATAATTAGGAGGGTTGTTCACATATTTTAGTTGTATAGTGTACATAGTGTTGTAATGCTGATGTAGTAACTACAACTTTAATAATTATACCCACTTACAAAGTTATCACTTTTTTTTTCTGCAGCGGAAGAGAAGGCCAGAGAAGCAGAGAGTAAAGCTCGCGCTCTGGAGTTGAAGTTGGGTGATGATTTATCCAAAGAGGCCAGGGTGAGAACCCACAACCACCTGCTGCATATTAGTCATACGTTGGCCAGTCATACACAGACATGTACTTAGCAGTAAGAAATTCACTGAATGAGAGAAAGAGACCCAAGAGGTTTTTGTTTTTTGTTTGTTTGTTTGTTTGTTTTTGCTAAGGAGACTGATAAGTCATTACAAGTTTAGCTTGTGTTGTGCTCTTACATTGTTTAAGCAAGATCAGGCTCCTTAACAGGAAAAAAACATCTTGGGTGTCTCCCTATCATTGTCTGTTTGGTGTTAAGAAGCCCAGTATAAGTCAAGAAAGAATTTCCTACTCCATTACACCACTGTCACCACCAGCTTGAACTGCTTATATAAGGCAGACTGGGTCAGTTAAATCATGCTGTTTATGCCAAACTTGGAGTATACTAGTTTGTTGCAGTAGAAATAAGTTTTCATAAGTAGAGCCAAAAGTGGCACCTGACACCTTAATCAAGTATAGCCATTCTCTTCTGACCACCCCATTTGGCACCAACAGCAATGCCAAAGTCACTGAGATTTTTTGTTTGTTTTTTTTTTCCTGGTTTGGATGTTTGATTTAACTGAAGCTCTTGACCTGTCGCTTCATGACTCTATGCATTGCATTGCTTCCATGTGATTGAGTGATTGGATAAGTGCATGACTTGTACCTGCGTGTGTACAGGTACTTCTAAAGTGGCCGACGAGTGTATGTAGCCACATGAGGTTTGAAAGATTACGTGAAAGTATAGTGTATTATGCAGATGTATTAAGGTATATTATGCAGACAGATTCAGTTTATTTAGATAGTAAAATCTTGCTGTCTTTCATATTTGTTTTCAGGCTGCATTGAGGAAGGCCCAAGATTCAGCTTCAGCATTACGTGCAGAAGCTAACAGAAAACAAGCCATATACGCATCTAAACAGAAGTAATGCACACACAAACACAGATTCAAAATCCACCTTTTCCTAAAAGCCAAAGAAATAGACATATTAAGACATGTGCATATTCAGACTGTGCCTTTTAATTAAACATTCCAATAAGCTTTTTTGCCCCATCATTATCATCTACATTAACGCTACCTGATGTAGTGTCTTTATGTAATTGAATAACACTAAAAAGCGTTGAATTTCACTTTCACTGTTGTGTCAGAGCACTCAAGGAGCCCAAAGAGCTGAACTTCATCTTCGGGGTGAATATTGAAAGGCGAGACCAGGACGGCATGTTCATCTATAACTGCAGTCGGCTCATTAAGATGTATGAGAAGACTGGGCCGCAGCTGGAGGGAGGAATGTGAGTCTCCCAGAAAGCCTTCTGTGGCTGTTTAGGCTAATGTCTGATTGAGTCATGCTGAGTTCATTTAATTTGGACTAGAAACATGAAACTAGAAGAGTCATCTAGCATATTGGTTATCAGGTACTGGTTGACTGTTGTGTTTCTATATCTTTTAGGGCATGTGGTGGAGTGGTAGGGGTGGTAGATGTTCCGTATCTTGTGTTGGAGCCAACACACAACAAGCAAGACTTTGCAGATGCTAAAGAGTACAGACATTTACTCAGAGCAATGGGAGACTACCTAGCTCAGTACTGGAAGGATATTGGTATAGGTAAGTGAGTGTGAGTGTGTGTTCACTTTTTCCAGCTTGTCAACCTGTCAGTTTTTTTCTAGTCTAGATGTCATGAATTTGTCCCAGAGCAATTAACTGATCCGTTTTCATTCACCAAACAGCCCAGAAAGGCATTGTGAAGTTCTGGGATGAGTTTGGGTATCTGTCAGCCAACTGGAATGCTACACCTTCAAATGATGTCAGGTTCCGTCGACGCAGGGCCATGGAGATTCCTGTCACAATACAGTGTGGTAAGATTACATACCTACTTACAGTAAAGTGCATATGTATATACTCTCACAGTTTTTTATGCATGTTTTGAACACATTTACAGTTCTTTACATATAATGATTTCTTTCACTCTCTACCACAATTCCTCTCTCTCAGATAAATGTTTGAAGTGGCGTACATTGCCGTTTCAAATGGACGCTGTGGATAAGCGTTACCCAGACAGCTGGGTCTGTCTCATGAACCCTGACGGAGCACAGGACAGGTACAGAAAAGAGAACGTATACTCAATACATATTGTTAGAAGTCTTTTTTTCTCCTTGACTTTCTTCATTTGCAACACTGATCCTTCTTCACTCAGGTGTGATGCACCTGAGCAGAAGCAGAATATACCTGTCGGTATCTTGAAGAAAGACACCAAAACCTCAGAAGACAAACAGAAAGAGCTCTCTGATAAAATCCGTCAGCAGCAGGAGAAATTAGAAGCCCTACAGGTACTCATCAAATTCTTTATCTAATACAGTTTTACACTGTGAATTGTTGTATCAGTCAGTTCAATCTACTGCATCCATTACAGAAAACCTCGACGGTAAAGTCAGCAGCAGATGTGAAGCGGCTCCCTCTAGAGGTCAGTGGAAAGCTTGCAGAGGAGCGTACAGCACAGGTACTGCTTTTTATGTTTTGCAGGTTCTTAACTGCTGTGTGCATGTGTGAGAAAGAGAGGACAATTGTTTAACTGGATTGTGGAGATTGGAACTGATGCAACCGGTCTTTGTTCTAGACTGCTACTCGGTCATCCCAACGCACACTAGCTCGACCACGCTCACCTCCGCTTCCTGCTGTGGTCAAAAGAGCAGTCAGTCAGTCTCCTGCAGCTAAAACTCCACCCCCTAAACCTACACCTCCTTCACGTCCAACGAGAACTCCTCCTGCTCCCCCACCTCCAGCCAAAGCCAAACTGACACCCACCTCATCTCCCAAACCAGTAAAACCCACTTCTAGAGCTGTGACAACACCTCCACTTTCAAAGCCACCAACTCGCAGGAGCGCAATCCAGACTCGCACTACAGTGAGTATGAAACAACCAAGGCAGAGAGTAGTAGAGTTTCATTAGATTGCATGTTGAATTGTGGAACAAGCACAATTTCTGTCATTTGACTCTGTATTTTTAGAGGTGTCCAGATAAAGTCCTGGAGGGCATTATTCCAGCCAGGTTTGGTGATTTTCATGCACAGATACGCTTGATTCAATTCAGCAGCTAATTACCAGGTTTAGTAAGCATATTAGAGGAGGAAAATCACCAAACTGAGCTGAACTCTAGCCCTTTTCTGTGTATGTTGGGATGAGCAGTAGAAATTCAGTATAGAGCTTTTGGAGTTAAATGAGAAATTGTATGTCTGTGATTGGTTACAGCCATCCTCCACAAAGACGACCAGCAGACAAACTTCAGCTAGCAAGAGAGGAAGTGCCAAGAAGGGTAAAGCTCAAGAAGAAGATGATGAAGAAAGTGAAGAAGATGAAGAAGAAGAGGAGGAAGAAGAAGAGGAAGAGAGCGAAGAAGAGGAGGAGCCGCAACCTAAAAAGTCCAAACTGACAGCACCTGTTCAGAGTCGTGGAAAAGGAGCAGTAGAAAAGAAGGTCCCTCCAGTCAAACAAGCAAACAACACAGAGGTACATTAATTTAACTGCCTTAAATTTTCAGACCTCTTTGTGTGTAATATAGGTTACAAGCTTAGAAACAAAATGAAATCTAATTCAGTGCATTTTTTAAACCAATCGAGTTTTCTTCCGCAGAAAGTCAGCAATAGTACTGAAGAAGATTTGAAACAAGACGCTGTGAAAAATGCCCATAAAGGTAGCAACATTTAATACAGTATATGTGTGCTTCAATACTAATTTTAAAAATGTTCAAACATTTTTTTGATTTGTAGTAACTATGTACTATGTGTGTCTGTGTGTTTCTCAGATAAAGGCATACAGGTGGAGGCGAAGGTGAACGGAGAGTGGTTCACTGGCCGAGTGACTGCAGTAGAGACGGGGAAAGAGAGTGTGCGCTGGAAAGTGAAGTTTGATTATGTCCCCATGAACACTCCAAGAGACCGCTGGTATGAAATTACATACATAGAGATTAAAGTAATTTATAATGTTTATCTATTGTTTGTCATATTTTATGGATAAACTAAACTAAAAACTTGCATGCATTCTATATGTTTTACTATTATTATGTTTGTTTACTTTTTTAGGGTGTTTAAAGGCAGTGATGATGTCCGCCTCATGCGCCCTGCTTCACCAGAATCACGGAGTCCAGACACTAATCAGGTTCCAGCACGGTCTGTGACACCGCCCACGGCAGCTGAACCTGATACGACCCAGAGCGGGCCAAGCAGGGAAACTACAGAGGGCCTTGTTACCATGATGAGGTAGGTAATAGATGTTTGTGAATCTTTGTGGTAGTATGTAGAAGGTGGACATGCATGAGTATGTCCTTTTTTTGTATGTCTGCTTTAGTTTCACTGGTTTCAGTTCTGTTTTGAAACAATGACAGTGTGGCTTGAGTAAATTGTGGTATGAGGTTTTCTGTATTTGCACCGACTTAACCACGTTACGCTGTGTGCGTTCATTTTAGGACATTGCTGCGGTACTTTTTCCCACCTGATTTTCGAATCCCAAAAGACTCTCTAAATACAATGAGTGCTGAGGACCTTGTGGCTTTCCCCATTGTGAGTATAAAACATTCTTAAAGTTATGTTTCCCCATTCTGTTGCATTGATTGAAACAGTGTGTTGAACACTGTTGAGTTTTCTATGATCACTTTACAATTTTCTAATATGTTTGGGAAAACTTGCTCACACCAAGCAGTGCAGTACAGTTGCAAATCTGTAAGCACACATTTTATCATCATTTTTATTTATTGGTGTGAAAATGCCTGAAGTGAACTGTGAGCTATGGTTATCTGTACATTTTCACACTTCCTCACTTGGTGTATAACATTTATTGTGCATTTTTATGCCAGTTCAGCATTGACTATGTTGTGTGGTCGTGTTTGTTGCAGAAAGAGTATTTCCAGCAATATGAGGCAGGGCTGCAGAGTCTATGTAACTCATACCAGAGCCGTGCCGAGTCTCGAGCTCGGGCTGTAGAAGAGAAGAGCAGCGGAGCAGAGGCCAGGCTCAGAGAATCTGAAGAGAAGCTCCGCAAGCTTCGAACTAACATTGTCGCACTGCTGCAGAAAGTCCAGGAGGTCTGAACTACTGCATTCACTCAAACACATCATGCATTAACACCCTCAGATACTCACACTGAAGACATGCTGTCATGGTAGAATGATCTAGATTTAGTGATGATTTCTTATTGTTTTCCTGTAGGATATTGAAATCAGCAGCGATGATGAACTGGATGCCTATATTGAGGATCTGGTCACCAAGGGCGAGTGAAACACTGCAGCTATTACTCCATCTTACCCGTCCTGCGATGTTCTGGTTTGATCGTGGTCACAGTTTCCCTCCTTGTTTATCCATATCCTCCATTCATTTAATTCTCTCATGTTGGATGCCACTTCATTTCCTTTTTTCCTCCGCTATTGACCTGAGGTTAAAGACGCAGGCAGTATTTTCACCACTGAACGATAGATCATTTTTTAAAACAAGGCTCTTTCCCCTGGCTGATTAACTTGCAACATGTACACTTTGATTTTATGGACCAAAGGAGCTGAAAAGCCTTGTATTTTACAAGTTTCACAGAAAGTAGCGTCTCTGTTTCTCCTCATTTGGATTTATATTACTGCATATTTGTTTTGAGAGGTGCTTGTGGGCTTGGCGGTTTAAAGCCTTGTACTCGGTTCTGAATAGCTCCTCAGTTTATCAGTATGGGCCTCCACAAAGAAGGCCCTTTGCAAATCAGTATAACGGTAAGTGGCTTCAGAGAATGTCTTCTCTGATTCCTGGTCGCTGCTAAAAAAAATTTTGTCTCTACAATTTCAGTGACTTTCTGTTGCCTGTGTCTTTCATACATGAGTGTGGGGTCCAGTACAACAGTTTTTCTTCTTTTTGAATAAATCTAGAGCTGTTTACCCCCTTGTTCACAACATTTAGTTACCATCTTTATATCTAAGTATATTTTTAAGCAGTTTTAAGAAAATGTTCCAATAAAAATTCAGGATGTATATGGGAATTTTGTGTCCTTCATTGCTATACACCATCTATGATCTCTGTTTAACCTGATATTGGAAGCATAGCCAACAGGCCCAAACTCTTGTATATTAAATCTTTAGTCATGGTTCACGGCTCTATAAAATGACCTTAGTATCTAAACGTCCCTTGACTACATATCAGTAGCAAGGATGAAATCACTGTCACACATTTTATGTTGGAATAAATACATGTTATGTCATGTTAACTGATTGGCAATTAAACAAATATGCTCCAAGTACTGATTATCAAAACTAACAATTTCTAATCCAGTGTAATTTTATACATTACACTTGATCATTTTATATATTGTCTGTGTATATAAATATGTACACATTTTATAATCCAAACATCATTTGAAAAAATGATATTTATAATTGCATTATTCATAAATGATTGTTTGTGAATTAATAAACATTCAGGTAATTCCAGGTTATACATTAAAGGGCCCATAGGCTACAATTTTCTTGTATTTTGAGGCCTGCTTATTACATTTGTGCACCAAAACCAGTCATAATTTATTTTTTCACAACCATTTTTCAACCTCTCTTCATCCCTTAGATTTAAACTGGCTGTTTTTGTTTCTGTGCCTTTAGGAGTGATATATGTATATGAGCTCTGTTGTGATTGGCTGTCCCATATGGTGTTTTGTTCAAGAAGCAGTCTGAGCTAAAACACTCATAACTTTAACATGAATGGGTGGGACTAAGCTTCTATGGGCTGAATAGGTGTAATAAAAACTGGCTGTTTTTTAACTTTGTTTCTACAAATGGTCTGTATGAACTGGGCCCGCTAACAATACGTTTCAAAGCAATTTTAACAGTGTTTGATAGACATTTTACAATGTTTACATACATCCATTTTCCATTATATGGGCCCTTTAACCTGTCATTATCACAGGTACTACATGTTGGAATAAACACATGAATGTTGTGTTGCTCAATAACTGTGTTTAACCAGCGTCAGGTGTAAATGAACATGTGCTTTCGTAAAATAAACGTAAGGAGGGGTTAGAAAACCGGATTTCTTGGTTAATCAGATAATTTAAAATAAAATGGTGCCCAAAAGGGACAGGCACTAATGACTTTTAACTTTGCAGCTCATAAAAAAAACTTACTGTGAAAAATATCTATCATGTTAAACAAGTGAACAAAACAAGTGCTAATATTATATTTAAAACCAAGGTCTCATAATTTATCACCAGCCTCTTTTCCATAGGATTCACTTGCTATTAAAGAAATACTCACAGCTGCTGCTTCAGCACTCCTAAGGGCTTACATCCTTGTTCATAGCCTTTTTCAAATCTGTAAACATCAGTGTAAATTACAATCCACTCAGTAGTGGATGCATTTAGCAAATGTATAAAACCTCATTCCATCGGCACACTGACACTGTGACATTTATGTGTTTTGTGTGTTTTGTGTGATTCTCATAGAGAATTTCATTTGTTACAGACTAAAATGTTTATGAACTTGACAGTTTAACCATCTTTAAGGCAAAACAGTAGAGCTCTGAGCCCACTTCAGAAGCCTCATGCATCCTTTGAGCTCTGAGAGACGCTTAAAACTGCTTCCTTCATCGGTTTCACATGGCTGGAGAACATTCTGAGACAAAAGAGAAAAAGCCATTACTGAAAGCACACAATATAATACTACTCAAACAGCAGCTTTACCACAACACGGAAATCTGACTAGGCAACACTGCAGAGTTTTGGCTGATGAAGAACTTGATTATCAGCTATAAACAAATGCTCCATGATTTCAGTTTGGAAACACTGAGCAGCAGCCGCATGCATGCAAGTGTGAGCAACCAACACAGTATAGCAGGGATGCACAACTCTGGACCTGAAGGGCAGGAGGAGTCCAGCACAGTTTGGAGGTTTCCCTACTCAAATACACTAAACCTGGGAATTAACAGAAGTGCGGATTTGTGTTTTTAAGTAGGTAAATCACCCGACTACGCCGGACCCCTGATTTATAGGACTGAAGTTGTGCATCCCTGCAGTATATGAACAATCCAGTGCAGCGTTTTCCCAGCCTGGTCCTGGAGTCCCTCTGCAATGCACAGTTCAGTGTTTTTCCTGCTTTAATACATCTCACTAAACTCAACAGCTTATATCCAGCATTTCATGAGGCTACAGTAAGTGTTTTAATGCAGCGACATCTTCAGTTGGGGTATACTTTAGCACAGTGAGCCCACTCTGCATTAGCATCATTTAATGGTTTTCATGCTCAAACACAAATGAATCATCTCTCTAGTTATTTAGTACTCCTTTCTTTCAGCTCAGTCAGGTGTGTTAGAGCCCTGAAAAATGACCCTTACTAATAATATGCACTTCATTTCCATATGAAAAAAAAATCTATTACATCAACACAGTTCTGTCTTTCACTTAATTTACACTTAATATCTTTTTAAGCTATCACTGGCAGACAGGTACATACAGAGTGTTGGGCTAAACACTCCCCACAGAAAACTTATATTTTCATATATTTTCAAATGCTAATCTTCAAATACTATTTGACTTGAGTATGACTTTTTCAGTTTCATCATACACTAACCTTACAAAAGCATCACATGCATTACACATGTGTCTGAAAAACACATTTACCTGGAAGAATGTGGCATAATGTGATTGTGATCATATATAACAATGTGAATAATGTGATCAAACAACTTTATGAAATTACACTGGAAAATGTAAACAAATTAGAAAATTATAAATAAAAATAACATGAAAAATCCACATGTGGAAAAAGTAATGTGTGAAGCATCTGAAAACCATGAAGACTCACAAGTGACAGTTGTGTTTTTTTCTCTGTACAAGGTGGGTTCACTACATTAAAAGTATACAAGCATATCAAAAGCACTTTTTTCAGTGCTGAAAACTAGAGGTTTCATGGGATCGGAGCTGAGAAACACTGTTTTGAAGTTTTCCTCCCTATTTAAACGGAAAATCCATTAACTTTTTAAAAATCATGTATAATTCAATCATTAAGATGCAGACATTCAGAGCAGTTGGGAATCCTCCATTCCAGAGAAAACGTACAGAGTTAGAACTCTTCATAATGACATTAATAAGATCCAGACATCTGAAGAGTTTAATGCCTCTATAAAAACTACCTTACAGAAAGCTGTAAGCTGAAGAGATCACGAATGCGCTGGCTGTTGCCTGAAATACTGATTTACAAAATAGTTTTGAGACAAGGTTTTTGCCCAAAACACACTGTAAAGAAGTGTTTCATGGTGGAGAGGTGCATGTGTTGTAAGGCCAAATAGGCCACATAGCAAACTTGTATTTACCACGATTTTACCATCATCAACATAAACTCGGGTGACCCTTGTATGTTCACTGGCCGTTTTGGCTATTTGTGTCATAGACATCGTGACCAATGGTTCCCATCACCACCACTGAAAAGAAATCAGAGTCAGTTTCTCTACAAATTAACCATTTCACACCAAACCACTCTGACTTTGTTTACATCTCAAACCCTGAATTCTGTAGTTTTCTAAATCGGTGGAATTGCCCTTTTAACCGTGCCCATCTAAATCAGCTCAGCTCTCCATGAGCTGAAACGTGAGTGCAGGGAAAGCGCTGTGTCCGGTGCTCGGACCTGTCTGTCGTCCTTGTCCGGCAGCCGCTCCTCCACACTCTGGCCCACACGGCGCTGCGCAGGGCCGGGCTGCCCCAGATGTAGAGCGCGGGCGTGCTGAGCGCGTTGAAGCGCGCCATGATGGCGAAGGCGTTGGTGGCCTCGTTCCTGAAGCGCAGGCCGCCGCTGCTCAGGTACCTGACCATGATGTTGACGAAGGAGGGCCCCCACAGCAGGAGGAAGCAGATGACCACGAAGACGATGATGCGCAGCGACTCCTTCTTGCTGTCCCGCTCGGGGCTGGGCAGCTCGCGCGCCAGCTGGTGTTTGGCTATGAAGTACAACTTGATGGTCATGAGCACCTTGAAGACCACGATGACCTGCAGCGTCATGATGCCGAAGGCGCTCATCTTGACGGCCTGCGCGACGGGCAGCAGGTTCTGGACGGCGAGGATCAGGTAGGTGTAGAACCAGCTGAAGGCGCAGCACGCGATGACGAAGCCGCGCGTGATGAAGCGCGTGTAGAAGAACGGGTGGCACACGGCCAGGTAACGGTCGAACTGCGCGAAGAGGAACGTCATGACGTTGACGCCCATGAAGGAGGGCAGGATGTAGTAGGTGCCGTTGCGCGACGGGTAGCCCTCCTGCACGTCGAACAGGCCCAGGTAGTAGACGGACAGGCCCGTCAGCGTGTCACTCGCGCTTGTGTTCAGCATGAAGATGAAGCGGTTCTGCGCGCGCAGCGACCTCGTGCTCAGAATGCCGAGAACCACGGAGCCCGCGAGCAGCGTCGAGCACGTGGCGAACACGATGTGGTAGAGGAAGATGAAGTAGTCGCCCGGGCTCGAGAAGTCGACCGACAGCGGGACGGTGCTGGAGTTGAGAGACATGACGTGATCAGGGCTCTCGGCTGCGCGTGCAGGAGGATCCGGGGGTCCCTGCTTATATATGCTGTGGGCACGCACGATAGGTCGATAGGTCAGCCCGAGAGAGAGCCTCAGGAGAGCGCGATGAGCGCCCTGTTAGTTCACCCACAGTAGACCGATTAGTCTTCAGTAACTCAGGTACTTAATTAAAGCTGCTGCCTCTGTTTTCACACTCCAAGCGCCAGTGACGTCACTAGGGTCGGCAGGGCCCCAGTGCAAAACCAGAATGCCCCCTTACAGAAATACGCCTACTTAGATCACAAGGTGCTGGCTTACTACTGGTACCTAGAATTAATAAAGTTACATCAGGGGGGAGAGCTTTCTCATACAAAGCCCCCCAGCTCTGGAATAATCTTCCTGCTAATGTTCGGGAATCAGACACAGCCTCAATCTTTAAGTCTAGGCTAAAAACGTATTTGTACAGTCAAGCATTTGGTGACTAGTCTTCCCTGTCAGGTCCAGACCTGCTGGAGTCTACACTGCTCTGTTTTACTGTAATCTGTGGTCAGCCACTCTTTACAGTACTAACTCTGTTTTTTTCTTTCCTTTCTCTGCCGAGCTGATCAGCTGCCCATCCTGTGCATCTGATGCTGTTGCCTCTACTGCCTTGATTGGTGCCGCTGCTCACCAGCCTTCTGGACCGGTTTGACCACCACTGAGCTTCTTGCTGTACAGCGCTGTGCAGTCCTCACCCTCAGATCTTTCTTTTCCCACTTTACTATAATACTTCATACTAATAATGTTTGCTATCCGGTGTCGGCCATAGGAGGATGGGTTCCCCTTCTGAGTCTTGGTTCCTCTCAAGGTTTCTTCCTCTTTTAGGGAGTTTTTCCTTGCCACCGTCGCCGCTGGCTTGCTCATGGGGGCTCGGATCCAGATTTTCTTTCTTCTTTTCTCTTCTCTCTGTAATACTGATTGTTCTGTAAAGCTGCTTTGTGACAACACCTGTTGTAAAAAGCGCTATATAAATAAATTTTGCTTGCTTGCTTGCTTGCTTAAAGGGCTCTTTGCATGATGAGGTTAACTGATGGAGGACGTGTTGTACAAGGTAGAGCAACAATAAGGGTTCTGCTACTGCTACAATGTCAAGCTTGTAAAAGTAGCAGGTGCTATATAGAACTTATTATATAGTTCTATATTACATAGAACAAAAACACATTCTATATTTAAGCATGAAGTAGTTCTATGGTTTTATATAGCGATATGGCATATATATAATAATAGTGGAGAAGTCGTGGGCTGGAGGTTAGGGATCTGGCCCTGTGACCGGAAGGTTGCCGGTTCGATCCCCAGGGCTGACAATCCATGACTGAGGTGTCCTTGAGCAAGACATCTAACCCCCAACTGCTCCCTGGGCACTGTGGATAGGGCTGCCCACCGCTTCGGGCAAGTGTGCTCACTGCCCCCTAGTGTGTTTTCACTAGTGTGTATGTGGTGTTTCACTTCACGGATGGGTTAAATGCTTAGGTGGAATTTCCCCGGTTGTGGGATCAAAAAAGTATCACTTAACCCATTAAACATTTAAAAAGTATAAATAATGAACAGAGCAGGCTGTGAAGGATCCAGCTGAAAGCAATAACCATGCTGAATTGTAGAGAAACTTACTTTACCGTGGTGGTGACAGGAACTAGGCCTTGCGAACACCAATATTGCCATTTTATTTACTGTACAAATCTTCCAGTGATTATACACGTTTTCTGAGATATTTATGTAATGTTGATAATTAGTGCTAAATCTGAAAAAAAAAATACATCACATCTCAAAACTATTGTAAAACAATGCGTCAGGCATCAGGCGGTACCTGATTGTAGAGGCATCTAACTCTTCAGACGTCTGGTTCCTATCATCACCATTGTGAACAGTTCCGACTCTGTAAATTTCTGTAAAACAGAGCATTTCACACAAAACCCCTCTGACTGACTGTTTACAAATTAACCACAGAATTATGGAGGTTTGAAAACCTGGTGGAATTCCCCTTTAAGAACCTGGATCTTTCTGTGTGTCATGGGTGTACAAATACAGTATCTATGAGGGGCTCTATGATGGGCCCTCCTGCCTCACTGTCTTTGCTTTGCCTCTGCGGTTTCATTATGCCAACATAGTTTTTGGAGTATCCCCAAGAGCGACGCAGTTAACCATGTCATATCACCTTGAATGTGTGATTTGATTCTCATTCTGAATCTGTATTTCCTCATGTGTCTGGATCTCTGTTGGTATTCCAGGCCAACACTAAACTGTTGAACTCCAAATAGCAATGTCTTTTTCAGGGACGTGCTGCTTATTTCAGCAAGACAATGCCAAGCCACATTCTGCACGTTACAACAGCGTGGCTTCATTGTAAAAGAGTGCGGGTACTAGACTGGCCTTCCTGCAGTCCAGACCTGTCTCCCATTGAAAATGTTTGGCCCATTAAGAAGCACAAAATACGACAACGGAGACCCCGGACTGTTGAGCAACTGAAGTTGTACATCAAGTAAGAATGGGAAAGAATTCCACCTAGAAAGTTTCAACAATTAGTGCCCTCAGTTCCCAAACGCTTACTGAGTGTTGTTAAAAGGAAAAGTGATGTAACACAGTGGTAAACATGCCCCTGTCCCAACTTCTTTGGAACATGTTGCAGGCATCAAATTCAAAATGAGTGAATATTTGCAAAAAACAATAAAGTTTATCCATTTGAACATTAAATATCTTGTCTTTGTAGTTTATTTAATTGAATATGGGTTGAAAAGGATTTGCAAATCATCGTATTCTGTTTTTATTTATGTTTTACACAACATCCCAACTTCATTGGAATTGGGGTTGTATTTCATGATGCAAAGATCCCATTTTCTTTACTAAAGAACCCTTGAAGAGCATGTCAAAGAGTGTAGTAAATTCGGCTTTAAATTAATTGGCTTTGTGAAATAAAATAGCTACAGTGGCTCTATGCAGCATACAAAGGATTTAGGCCTGCAGACCCAAAGCACTGTTTGTAGTGAACTGGTGCTAAAGCCACCTCCAAGCATTAACATAGTCTGGAGAATGACAATAGAATCTTAAATGGTTCTTTGCATGGTGACATTGTTCTTCATATTGATGGAGAATGTATTGTATATGGTTCTAAGTACCAACAAAAGGGGTTCTGCCAATGTAACAATGTCAATCTTGTAACAGAAAAACTACATAGAACCATATACAACAATTTTCCATCAATCTGATGAACCGTGTCACCCTGCAAAGAACCATTTAGGCATCTAAATGGTTCTGCATAGAACTCAGGTTTCTAAATAGAGCCATTCCATTTACAAAAGAACTGTCTTTTTAAGGGTGTGTACACCTTCTTCTTCTTTCGGCTGCTCCCTTTAGAGGTCGCCACAGCGGATCATCTGCCTCCATCTTGCCCTATCCATTGCCTCCTCTACTTTCACACCAAAAATGTGTGTACACCAGGCTTTCCAAAAAGGACTCTATATAGAAACATAAATGTTATTTAACGTATAATGAATGTGTAACACTATAGGCTAAGATTATGTCTGTAACACTATAGACTAAGATTATGTCGGTAACACTATAGACTATGATTATGTCTGTGATACTATAGACTTAAAATTATGTCTGTAACACTACTAAGATTATGTTTGTGGCACAATAGACTAAGATTATGTCTGTAACACTATAGACGAAGTTTATGTCTGTGGCACTATAGACTAAGATTATCTCTGTAACACTATAGACTAAGATTATGTCCCATGACACTATAGACTAAGATTATGTCTGTGACACTATAGACTAAGATTGATTGTGGCACTATAGACTAAGATTATGTCTGTAACACTATAGACTAAGATTATGTCTGTGACACTATAGACTAAGGTAATGTCTGTGACACTATAGACTAAGATTATGTCTGTAACACTATACTAAGATTATGTCTGTTGCACAATAGACTAAGATTATGTCTGTGACACTATAGACTAAGATTATGTCTGTAACACTATAGACTAAGATTATGTCCCATGACACTATAGACTAAGATTATGTCCGATGACACTATAGACTAAGGTAATGTCTGTGACACTGTAGACTAAGATTATGTCTGTAACACTATAGACTAAGATTATTTCTGTAACACTATAGACTAAGGTAATGTCTGTGACACTGTAGACTAAGATTATGTCTGTAACACTATAGACTAAGATTATGTCTGTGACACTATAAACTAAGGTAATGTCTGTGACACTATAGACTAAGATTATGTCTGTAACGCTGTAGACTAAGATTATGTCTGTGACACTATAAACTAAGGTAATGTCTGTGACACTATAGACTAAGATTATGTCTGTAACGCTGTAGACTAAGATTATGTCTGTGACACTTTATTTAAATCTAATTATTGCAACACATCTGAAACACATCACTGATATAAATGTAGATCTGACTTTATGCATTTTTTGCACATTTTACTTATTTAACAATCAAATACTGTATGCCTTTGCTGTTCTGGCTTCTACCTCAGTAACTGCTATGTTCATATGTGCTGGGCTATCTGCTAATATTTCAATATTTTTATGTTGCATTCTCCTTTGCACAACTCCACATATTCTCAGTACCATGGACTGCCTGTTTTCTGTTTCTGTATTTTTATTGTAAGATTGTTTTTTTTTTTTTTTTCGCAATTATTGCTCTGTACTGTCTCCACTGTGTATATTGTATTGTTTTGCACTTGTGTTCCTGTGTTGCAGGTCCTGGAGGAATATAGGTTTGTTTCACTGTGTACTTGTATGCTGATGAAATGACAATCAAGCCTCTTGAACCTCGATTGAATGAGATAGAGTAGTGTGGGTTGCATTTAGCCAGTTTCCTCATCAGTGACACTAAGATCTCAGTCCTTCGACAGCTTCTTCAACTAACATTTTGGAGCAGATATGAGTACAGACATGAGCGTGATAGGGAATGAGAAGTGAGGTTCATGAGGTGCTTGGCTAAAAATACACAGCCAGGCCTATGCCACAAAAACACGAGGGCTGTGTGTCCCCAGTGGGCCACAAAGATGTTTTGACAGTCAGACACGAGGGTCCCGGACAGTCTGGAGAGACCATACTGCCTTTTTAAAAGTACCACCCAGCCATCGCCTCACTGCACTGCCACTCCTGACTGTACGGCCCATCCTGCCTCATGGCTTCTCTCCTGTTCCCGCCAAACTGACTAACTCAACCCCCTTCAGGAGCATGGGCCTCGGGCCCGTGCTGCCCCTCACGAGCCTCGAGAACGTGCTTTTCCTCCTCTTCAGCGTCCTGCTGGCCACGGCCATCGTCTTCCTCAACGCGTCCGTGTTCGCCTCCATCCTGCTGAACCGCTCGCTGCGCGAGGAGAACCGCTGCATGTACATGCTGAGCACGTGCCTGAGCGACGTGTGCTCCGGGGTGTCCTACTACTACTGCGGCGTGCTGGACGTGCGCGACAGCTACGACTCGCCCACGCGCACATTCTACATCGCGCCCACCTTCCTGGGCCTGTCCTACATGGCCATCCTGGCCGCGCAGGCTGACCGCTACCACGCGGTGGCCGCACCCTTCACCTACGCGCAGCGCATGACCCGCGGGCGCACGTTGGCCGTCGTCTCCGCGTACTGGTTTTACGCCTTCGTCATCGTGGCCGTCAACAACCTGGTGACGGTGGGCGTCGCCAAGTCAGTCACGAGCATCGGTACGTTCGTCAGCAACATCTTCACAGTGGTCATTATGATCGGCCTCAACGTCAGGCTCTTCTTTATCGCCAAGTACCAGCTGGAGCGCGAGCCCCCCAGCGCCGAGCGCGAGACCAAGCGCGCCTCCATCTACCTGATCGTGGTAGTGGCCGTGTGCTTCCTCATCGCGTGGCTGCCCATCTTCCTTCACGTCATCGTGTGCAACTTCACGGGCGCCACGTGCTACACTTTCCGCAACGAGGGCACTGACCCGCTGCGCGTGCTGCCGCGCCTCAACGCGGTTCTCACTCCGTTCCTGTACATCCGGGGCTGCGCGGCACTCAGACACACTCTGCTGACCAGAGTGTGGAGAGCGAGCTGCAGGGCCAGAGGGTAACTCTCAGTCAGGGCCTCTCTCTCTCTCACACACTTTGTCTGCCTCTCTCTCTCTCTCTCTCTCTTTGTCTGCCTCTCTCTCTCTCTCTCTCTCTCTCTCTCTCTCTCTCTCTCTCTGTGTGTACACATATATACAAATATACAAACAGTAAAAAATGCAAAGTTATAACAAAAAGCACGACACACTACACTAATAAAAGCTCCAACTTGGCCCTTGTCATTAGTGTATGGTTCTAGAAAAATAAATTGCCTTTAGAACCCTTAAATTATGTGGAGGTTCTTTTAACCTTTAACAAAGAACCATATATTAAAACATTATTTAAGGAACTAAAAGTGGCCCTGCTATGGGATCACTCCAAAGAGCCCTTTTAGTATCTTTATCTTGAGTTTGAGAAGTCTGAAGCGCAGTTGTATGCAAAGGTTTTTTTGTCTCTGGTTGAATTACATTTTGAATTACAGTTCTGTTGAATTTCTAGGTGAAAAAGTCTGCACATTTTAATGCACAGCTGCTGTTTGTTTGCTGAAGTTGGCATATTAGGCAAAAATAAAACATAAGTGCAGACTGTGCAAAGTTACAGCACATTTTATTTTATTTTGTGTTTTATTTTTTCCAAATTGTTAAACTCAGGACATGAATAGAAATCGTGCAGTAAAATTGTCATAACAATGCCATATCTAAGTTTAAGTAAACCAGAGATAATCCATAGCATGTCATACAAGCTCCATGTTTAGTTTAATCAAGGATATTTTGTGTTGATGTTTAGCTACATTCAGTGATGCTTCAGAGAACCCTTATTCTGCCTTAAGACAGAAACTAACTCATACTGCATGCATATGTTAGAGGTGTTAGATTTAGATAATGTAACCTAATTTTGTGCTAAAATTAAAAAAAAAGAGTGATGAATCGAATGTGTCCAGTGGATGCACTGGTAAACAGCTTCTAGTTTAATATGCCAGAGTGGAGCTGTGTGCTTCTTTATGGCCCGTCATATGCACATCTGGAAAATCAACGTAGATGTGCATCAGTTTAATCCACTGTACTGTTTTCTATTCTCTGTAGGGTTAATCCTGTGGGTGGGCAGAAATCCATCGTACCCAGCGGTCAGGCTGTGTTCATGGTGTCCAAGACCTGACCTGCTTCAGTCGATGAGACAGATACCTTAAAATGAACCATGCCAAGCAGAGTGAATACAAATGTTTAATTTATGTGTAATTTAGTTGTCCCAACCAGCATGTTTAATAATAACCTTCCAGGCATGTTTATATAAGAAAGCAT
The DNA here is from genome assembly GCF_015220715.1 of Pygocentrus nattereri. NCBI lineage: Eukaryota > Metazoa > Chordata > Actinopteri > Characiformes > Serrasalmidae > Pygocentrus > Pygocentrus nattereri. The sequence goes on along the minus strand of NC_051221.1, from coordinate 29,111,387 downwards.
CTCTGTGCATTGACTGAAAGACCTTATCTATCATGCAGTAAGAAGTAGTAGACAGCAAACATGATTATAGCAGTTTTCTTTACTGAAATGATGATATATAAAAATAAGCATCAACTTGCACATGTATCCAAATACATTATATGTTTGACCACATTGTTGTCTACTACTTCTTACAGTCTACTGTTTATGTGTTTTGATGTTGAGAGGACTGCTTTAAACTGAAAATCAGCACTATGAACAAGACCATCTCAGTCATTTCACACTGGACCACCCTGTAAAAACAGAGCATCTGAGCAGACACAATGAGAGTCATTCCTCATGTTGCTTCATGGTTTGTTTTATTCTGTTTGTAAACTTGTAATGTAAAATATCTGGGAATTAAATGTAAGTAAACAAGAAGAATGTCAGATTTTCTTAAAAGAGAGAACGACTCTCACTTTCTCAAGTAAATAAAATGTACTAAAACACTTTCACAGGCTACAAAAATACCAGAATCTTTTTTGAAAGCCATATCAAGAATCCCCTACAGACACCCAGCTTCTTCCAAACCACACACACAAACATGAAAATGAGATACATTTGTAAATTACAGTAAAGCAATAGGCTAAAATGTAAGGCAAAAAATGGGCTTCTGCTATAAAAGTCATAATTTCTGTAATCTGAGACATCTAACACATTGAGAAAAAGAGTACATACAGTCATATGCAAAAGACCCCTGGACAAGTGTCTAAGTGAAAATAAGTTATACATCCTCTGTACAGAGCATATTTAAAAATAACATTGTTTTATCATTTATAATATTTTTTCTGTAAATGTTAGTTTCCATTTCTGTTTGCTGAATTTGTCATGATGGAAAAAAGTAAACGCTAAATGACTGTCATTTTTGCACAGGCCATAGTTTGCATTTTGGAATTCAGCAAATAAACATTTTGCATTACAGTGTGCAGAAGTATGTTCTCTGTACAAGATGTGTTCACTTATTTTCACTTCAAAATCAATGGAACACAGAATTTATCCAGGGGTGCCGAAACTTAAATGCATATGACTACATATGGATGCCCAAATTGCAAGTGTCCCATTACAGTAAAGAAAAACATTAATGTATTGAGACGGAGTGTGACTCTGCATTACTAATAGTTACAGGCAGAAATCAGGAGCAGCGGCCTTAAAATGAATGTAATTCAGAACTAAACAGAGTTTAGATTATACCTCAGTGACTCAGTCTCATCCAGAACAGTCAAATTCCTCTTAATCACCTTTTATACTGCATGTATCTCTGCCCAAAATGCACTCAGTTATTTCAGCACTTTTTTAGTAGCATTCAAATCTGTTCTGAGAAATAAACAAAAGACAATAGTATATATTTTATAACAGTATAAAAAATCTTAAAAAGCTATAGATATGTGCTGGTATCTTTGAGGTGAAAAATGAATGTTCTTTAGCATCCTAAACTCTTCCTTTAACTTATACTCTAACTAATACATCTGCCCACTTCTTCAAAATAATACAGGCACTTCAGCTTTAAGCTTTTATCCATCTGTCCATCCATTTTCTAAGCTGCTTCTCCCTCAGGGTCGCGGGGGGGTGCTGGAGCCTATCCCAGCGGTCATCAGACGGAAGGCAGGATACACCCTGGATAGGTCGCCAGTCCATCGCAGGGCAGACAGACAGACACAGACAGTCACTCACACACTCACACCCAGGGGCAATTTAGCATGTCCAATTGGCCTTACTGCATGTCTTTGGACTGTGGGAGGAAACCCATGCCCAAGCTTTAAGCTTTTAACTGGAGCTTATTAGTATAAAACAGTCTTAAACTCCACATCTTATCAGGTGCATTAGCTGTCCAGTCATGCATACATAAGTGACTATGTCAACAGTGATTACACAACAATATAATAAGATACAATGCAGTGATTTTATGGATGAATAAAATATTGTTTCCTCCAAATGTGTCGGCTTCCAATTACTGAAGATATGAAACAGTATTTTGCAGACAGTTTGGTTTCATCTTTGTAAAAGTGAAGGATCTGGAGAAACTAATGAGCAATCAATGTACAAGGCTTCTTACAATTGGGGACACATACAGGATCAGTGTATCCTGTCAGTTTTTGTTTTATCTTGAGGTTTTTGTGAAGTGTTGAAAGGATGCTCTGCTAGAGAGAATGGCTCACTATGGTGTGGAGGTCTCTGAGAGCTTGCTTAAAAAATAAATTAGAAATAAAGTTTTTAACAGGCTAGTTGAGTTAGGAGTTTTCACCACCTGTTGACAACACTATGGCTAGCGATGCTAGGAGACCTAGTCTTCCAAATGTAAAACCATGGAGAATACATATGCAGCCCAGATCACTGACTGACAGTACAAGTTTCACAATCTTAGTACAGTGCACTTTCTCCATCAAGAAATCAAAAGAACAAACCACTTCTATTAATTATGCTCACAACAACAGTTACAACATCTGGTCTGCTGATATATGATATATGATATATGATATATACACTATATAAAACGTATTAGCAGATATATTGGAAAATGTTTTGAGAGCACAGGCTTTGGAACATGTTTGTGCTTACAAGACATTAATAAACACATCGATGAGCCAGCCCGTAAGACCCTGGACTGATGCAGCTTTATAGCTGGACTGATGCCAAGATTAGACTCAGCCTATACATGACAAGTGGCAGGTGAGAAAGACATGACCATGTAGGGATAAACAAAAATAGACAGAAGAACGTTCTAAATACAGTCACAGTACAGGCACACACTGTACTGAATATAATGACATATAATGCAACACTAAACACATCACAGAGCAGTACACTTCTACAGGATGATAAATCTTTGTATATTACATCCACACCCATTAATAAGGCGAGTCAGAGTCAAGACCAAGAACTGGACACATCAAGTCTGAACCAAGTCCAAGAGCAGGAGTAGAGAGACAGAGACAAGAAGAAGACCAGAATCAGACTTTTTCAGAACATAAAAGTAAAAAGAAGAGGGAAAAATCGAATGAATTTTTATTTCGCTTTACATTCATTATCATTTTTTACATATGATATATCTTAATAAATAGCATTATATTTTATAATATATTTTATAAAAACGTAAAATTAAATAATACATAGCAATGATGATGATGATTATTATTATAGTAGTCTCAGTCCAACTTTTTAAAAACTTGATTGCCATTAACACATATTAACAGGCAATTAACATTATATAAAGTTGGGCTTCACTGAAAACATGTGATATGTATATAGAATGACATCATACATGGATTGGGCACCCACATCTACCTGTATTTATACTTGGGCAAATTAGTCCAACTTTGAATTATAACTTTTAGGAATAAATGACATTGAGGTTATTCTCTGTCCGTCTTCTTTAAAACTTCAAAATTCAGCATCCCCACCTAAACTCGACTATACATAAACCAAACAATACACAACTATTTTAATTCTTCAACTGAAACATGGTAATAATAACTGATCATTTCTGATCATATGGAAAGTATCAATTCCATTCTTAACCGGCGGTGAGCAGGTTTTATTTAAACATGCAGAAAATGGACAGTTCTATTCTGTTTGAAGGTTCTATTTATACTCAATAATGATAGAAAAATGTTCAGATTCGAGTTACCTCAGATAGAGACATCACACTCAGCTGGTCTCGAAAAACAATTTCCAAGTCCAAGTGATGATGAGACCAAGACAAGACCAAGACTGCAGCTTTATGCTCTTAAGGCTGAAGTACTACAACACCTCCTTATATATTTTTACCTACACATTATGTTACTTACACAAAAGTACTTACTTTCAAATGTGCTCAATTATCAAGAGTAAAAGCATTGAGACATTTTAACAACCCAGCATTTCTCCTCTTGTTTCTTCATTTGAGGAAAATAGAGAACGTTCACACCATCCATGTCGTGGACCTGACTTAAAAATACTCTGCACAACATTACAGCATTCTTTTTCCTTCTGAAATCTTGTCAGAGTTGCCTGGGCCTAGTTACAGGTCTCCTCAGTGTCTCAGACCTCTAATGCATCTCCACAGCGAAAGACATCCCAAGAAAACACTAATAATCTCTTTTTGAAAGCATCTAATTCCATAATGTGGGTATTTTGAACATCCAAACATAATGTCAGCAACAAGGGGTGTTAATAATTACAGCAAATGTTCATCACTTTAAAAAACAGAGAGAGATATTAGACTTTGTGGAGCACATAACCACTACCATACATTTTGGTTTTATTTCAGACATGATCAAACTGACTCTGTTGATAAGACAATGGAAGTAACCTACGTTAAGTTCACGCTGCCCCCATAATGTCTGTGCACAGGCCTGATATTCAGTATTAAGGAGAGTGTTTTAGTAAAAGGTGGAATATAATTTGTTTAAGTTGCTTGAGAAAATGCATCATTCTTTTGTATTTCATGGTATATCAATCTAGTTTTAACTACACAGTAGTTTGCAGGAAGCAGTGGACTAAAAGGCAGGGTATCTTTCTATGAAGTATTGAGTGGAGTGAAAATAAAAGGCTCAAAAAATGAAAATACTTCATTTATATTTCAATAGTACTCAAGCAAGATAATGAGGTACAGTATATGTAATCTGTTACAGTCCACCAGCATTCCCTATCTCTGTCACTTCATCTAGCTCCCTGTTTAAGCTCTATATCAGTGGTTGTTAACTTGTGGGCCTCAGAGGTGTTGCTAGGGCACACTGGCTGATTTTTTAAATGCAATTTTTTTACAATGTGTAGATATTTATGTTCTTTTAAATATGACTAATTATTTACAACAACAGAACATCATATTTAGGTTGACCTCATTTATTAGTCTGGCAAAATATTTACATTTTCATTGCAAGTGAAAGTAAAATGTTCTAGAATCCATCATGGATAATTGGTTAACCTCACTTACCACTTATCACTGACTAAAACAAAGAAATGGGCAAAATGTCTTCAGCTGAAGATCTTGACTCCTCACAAAACAAAGCTAACAAAGACATTGGGTGGGCTTCTTTCCATTCTGGAAAGGTAAAAATTGCTCAGAGAGTTTCAGCACCTCATTCAGGAGCTGGGACTTCATGAGGTCTGTCAGATACAACTGCTTTTGCAGTTGCAGCTGCTAATAGTATCCATGAGGAAGCAAATGACGAACTAATTTTGTCACAAATATCAAACAGAGTGTGCTACTTGTTTCATTTTTAAAGGAAACTGTAAAGCCAAACACATCATGCTGTTATTTGGAGGCTAAACTAATACACATCTAAACCTACTAAATTCAGCCAGACCTTCTTTTGTAACTTTTGTCATTTAGCACTTGGTAGCTGCCAAACAACATCAGCTAACTCATTAGGTGAATTAAACAATGTTCAATTCATTTTAGGGTTTATTTTGCTGTGTTATATTTAAAAAATCAAGCAAAATGGATAAACTACACAGATTATTGTATCATGTTTGTTTACACCTTAAATGATCTGGTCAGTAAACTAATTATCTCATCCTGATGTTGGTGAAATGAGGACAGGGCCGAGTTGTGTGCCTGTGGGGAGCACTAAAATCACTTTATTTTAGCTCCGCTTCCTTAAGCACCTTAATGATCATCATCCAAGTGATGTTCTCCCCCCTGGATGCTCTGCATGAAGGACATCTCTCTCCCAGGTGCTGGTGTTTTCCACAACAGTCGAATGAAGAAGAGTGGTCGTGACAGTCTTCATGCCTTTGTGTATATTTTGACTAGTAAATTACCTTGTGTGGGTGCAGTGTGTCTTGCAACAAAGGCCCCCATAGGGCATTTAAGTCTATACTCAGGGAACAATTAGGTAAGCTGATCCGAGACCATTAAGGTTAAATGGCCAGCGCTGTGTTTGTATGCTGATGTATGTCTGCTTGTGTCAACAAGAGTGAATCAGCGGTAACAACAAAACAAATGACAAAGCAGATAATGAGGCTCAGGACGAACCGTTTCTATGCAAACAAATGCCTCCCAGTGTCAGTGTTTTGAGACAAGAAAAGATGATGCTCTTGTTTGTTTCAACATAGTGTGTTTTATGGAACAATTGAGTAAATCACCTTAGAGATGCATGTGGTGGATGTGAGTCTTAGGCTCTGAGGGAAATTTTGGAGCACTTACTTGTTTATGTCATTGTAAGCCATTCACATGGTGGTTGTCATGTTACAGTTCAAAGGAAAGGGCAAATGCAGCAAAAGTATACAGAATAAAGCTTAGTATTATTGGCTCATCCTTACTGATGCTGTTTTATTTTTGTTCTGTTGTAAATTAACAATGTCATGTTTAAAGTTCTAAGGTAGTTAATCTATAATTACCATACAAAATAAAAATATTAATGCAATATTACCAGATCATGAACAAATTAATTATTGATGGTCTTCAGCCTTCGACTAAGGGTCTGCTTGTGGGTCTGCAGTTCCTCACTCTCATTAAGATTACATGACCCTTATTAGTCCCATAATGGGGAAATTTCACCTCTGCATTTAACCCATCCGGGATAAAATATGTTTTCCACTATATATCAGTTGTTACTCTTTTCAAAAACTCATTGTATCCAAAATTGTTACAGATGTATCTAACTCTATAATTGTTACAGCCCTGACCTAACATAATAGTTTTATAGTATAATAGTTTTGCTTTTCCAATCATATAGTCTGGCTTTGATTTTAATCTAAAATACTAAAATATATGAATAACCAAACATCACACAAAAGAGCAGCACTGATGGTGTTTGGCAAAATACTTTGTACAAAAAACATTAATACATAATACTTTCAGAATACATTTAGAATGCACACTCATAGATCAGATAGAGAAAAAATGCACATTGCTCTTTACTGTCAGTTTTCTTCTCGTAATCTTTGTGGAAAATTCACTTATCATTTAAATGAAGATTTAAAAATTCTTTAATTTTTTTATTTCTCACTGCCTACTTCAGTCAACTGTTGCTCCCACAGTCTACTGAGGAAGAGAGCTGTACAGCACCGAGGCTAAGCTTATCACATGCAAACACGTTCACCACTGAAGAGAATAATTGTTTCATCATGCCTCAAAGAGCTCAGTAACACTGAGATGAATAACTAATCATGACATTGATTTATCAGTCTACTCAGGCTTTAGCAGAGGTCAGTAACACTGAGATTAATAACTGATCATGTTGATTTATTAGTCTACCCAGGCTTTAGCAGAGCTCAGTAACACTGAGATTAATAACTGATCACATTGATTTATCAGTCTACCCAGGCTTTAGCAGAGCTCAGTAACACTGAGTTTAATAACTGATCACATTGATTTATCAGTCTACTCAGGCTTTAGCAGAGCTCAGTAATGCTGAGATTAATAACTGACCATCAAATTGATTTATCAGTCTGCTAAGGCTTTAGCAGAGCTCTGTAACACAGAGATGAATAACTGATCATCCCTTTGATCTTTCAGTCTGCTCAGGCTTTAGCAGAGCTCAGTAACACTGAGATTAATAACTAATCATCACATTGATTTATCAGTCTACTCAGGCTTTAGTAGAGCTCAGTAAAACTGAGATTAATAACTGATCTCATTGATGTATCAGTCTACTCAGGCTTTAACAGAGCTTAGTAACACTGAGATTAATAACTGACTCATCACATTGATTTATCAGTCTACTCAGGCTTTAGCAGAGCTCAGTAAAACTGAGATTAATAACTGATCTCATTTATTTATCAATGTACTTGTGCTTTAGCAGAGCTCAGTAACACTGAGATTAATAACTGATCACATTGATGTATCAGTCTACCCAGGCTTTAGCAGAGCTCAGTAACACTGAGATTAATAACTGATCACATTGATGTATCAGTCTACTCAGGCTTTAGCAGAGCTCAGTAATGCTGAGATTAATAACTGACCATCAAATTGATTTATCAGTCTGCTCAGGCTTTAGCAGAGCTCAGTAACACTGAGATTAATAACTAATCATCACATTGATTTATCAGTCTGCTCAGGGTTTAGCAGAGCTCGGTAACACTGAGATTAATAACTGATCACATTGATTTATCAGTCTACTCAGGCTTTAGTAGAGCTCAGTAAAACTGAGATTAATAACTGATCTCATTTATTTATCAATGTACTTGGGCTTTAGCAGAGCTCAGTAACACTAAGATTAATAACTGATCATCCAATTGATTTATCAGTCTACTCAGGCTTTAGCCAAAATAACTTTTGGTAAAGAAGCTATTAATTTAGGTCCTCTTAAGAGTTCATCTAATGCTAAAGGTAAAATTTCAGAACAGAATATGTTCTAAATAGACTATATTACATAAACACACCGAAAGTATTTGCGGAGACAAAAAATAAACTTGCCTATTACCTTGATTGGTGCTTGATTGGTGAGTTTATGATTAAGCACCTCAGTGTCTGAACACCTGACAGCCATATTTGATCAGTCAGTTTACAGGTGTGTTATTTTGAAATGTGATACTTTGAAATGGAGAAGAAGTGACATCATGTCAGATTATGCCTAATGTGGAGGAGTGTGTTTAGTGGTGTGCAAAACACTGTGAGTAGTGTTTTGCTAAAGTGTGAGGCTGAGAAAGTGCTTATAGTGGTGCAGATTTGAGGTTTTGCTCCTTCAGGGTCAGGTTTCATTAACTGTGTGTTATTGCTAACTGTCGCATGTAAGCAATCGTAAACCCTGTAATCCTATCTAAAGTGTTACCGCAGATGTCTGTCAGCTAGCTACTTTAGTTAATGCAGGATTCAGCCCCAAACACATACAGTGAGGAAAATAAGTATTTGAACACCCTGCGACTTTGCAAGTTCTCGCACTTAGAAATCATGGAGGGGTCTGAAATTTTCATCTTAGGTGCATGTCCACTGTGAGAGACATAATCTAAAAACAAAAAATCCGGAAATCACAATGTATGATTTTTTAATAATTTATTTGTGTGTTACTGCTGCAAATAAGTATTTGAACACCTGTCAATCAGCAAAAATTCTGGCCCTCAAAGACCTGTTAGTCCGCCTCTAAAAAGTCCACCTCCACTCCACTTATTATTCTAAATTATAAGCACCTGTTTGAGGTCGTTAGCTGCATAAAGACACCTGTCCACATCACACAATCAGTAAGACTCCAACTACTAAGATGGCTAAGACCAAATAGCTGTCCAAAGACACAAGAAACAAAATTGTAGACCTCCACAAGGCTGAAAAGGGCTACGGGGCAATTGCCTAGCAGCTTGGTGAAAAAAGATCAACTGTTGGAGCAATTATTAGAAAATGGAAGAAGCTAAACATGACTTTCAATCTCCCTCGGACTGTGGCTCCATGCAAGATCTCACCTCGTGGCGTATCAATGATCCTAAGAAAGGTGAGGAATCAGCCCAGAACTACACGGGAGGTGCTGGTCAATGACCTGAAGAGAGCTGGCACCACTGTTTCCAAGGTTACTGTGGGTAATACAGTAAGACATTCTAGGATCATGCTAGGGAAGCAGGCTGAGGGTGGCAGACGCCAACAGACTCAACAAACTGATCCGCAAGGCCGGTGATGTTGTGGGTGTGGAGCAGGACTTGCTGACAGCAGTGTCAGAGAGGAGGATGCTGTCTAAGCTGCAGGCCATTATGGACAGTGGCTCCCACTCACTTTATGACACAGTGATGAGACACAGGAGCACATTCAGTGCAAGACTCATTCTACCAAAATGCACCACAGTGCTCCACAGGAAGTCATTCTTACCTGTGGCCATCAAACTCTATAACACCTCCCTCAATGTGTGAGACTATGGTTCATCTGTGCAATGCTCAATACTAAACTGTCTTGTTAATATGTGTAATAATAATAAGTATGTGTGCAATAACTCATAGGTGCAATAATTTGAACTGCTTTATACAGTATGTCTCTTATTTATTATCACAGTCACTGCCACTTTACTATATTCATAAGAACTTAAATCTCATGTACATATTGCTCTTTAAATAAATAAAATAAATGTCTCTTTTTTGTTTGAAATTATTAAAGTGTTTATTCTTTAACATAAAAGGCTGCAACCGTAATAACTGCAATTTCCCTCTGGGGTCAATAAGGTATTCTAATTGTGATTATAATGAATCTTTTAGCTGTAGCCATGGTCTGTAAAAAGTCCTATAGTCTTGACAGTTTTGAAGATATCTGCAGCCCCTTTGTTCTGTATTACTACTATAATAAATTTGTCCCTTTTTTTAGATATTTCACTAAATCTGGTGCCAATAAAAGCAAGATTACAACTTGTTCATTAAGAATTAAACAGTAAGTCCCAGCATTGTTTCCACTGTGATGCTTAATTTAAAACAGTAAAGAGAGCACATATTATAGATTCTATTCACACACTCCTGAATATGTAAACAACCCCTTACCAATAATTGTTTTAAATATATGTATACTATAGGTGACACTGTACCTTGTATTGAAGTTTTGCCTCTCCTTGAGATGGGAAAGGTTTTTCAGGAGGTATGAACACCCTTTAAAGTCAGATGATTACAACTTTTAAAGTTGTGGGCTGTACACATTTCCCAATTCACACTCTCAAAATATGGAAATTAAGGCACAAAAACATTCTGATTTGGATATACTGTTTCGGTGATGCCATGAAAACTGACGTGTTTGCATTTATCTACTTATTTTGCCTACATTACTTTAGCCCCACCCTTTGGCATAAAAATTGTAATAATAAAAATATATATGAATTTATATAATAATTGTAACCTGAACATTCCATAGTCAGTCAGACATCATGTACAAATATCAGTCTTAAAGGCACAGAAACAAAAAAGATTCTGGGGGGATAACAACAGATTGTTAATAGTGATGTACAAATGAATTATGACTGTATTTGGTACAAAAACCACAAACATTTTCTAAGTGGACCTTGAAGAAAAAAAATTAAAGACAAGGAAATTGCAGACTACAGTATGTTTAAGTGCAAGTTATTTATTTTACAACCCTGTTTCCAAAAAAGCTTGCTGTCTAAAATAAAAACGGAATGCAACGATGTGCAAATTATTTAAACCCTGTATTTAATTGAAAATAATACAAAGACAATGTAGCAAATCCTGAAACTTAATTTTATTGTTTTGGTTTTTTAAAATATGTTTACCACTGAAACTAAATCACTTCTTCTTTTAACAACACTCTGTAAGCATTTGGGAACTGAGGAAACCAACTGCTGTAGTCTTGATAGTGAAATGTTTCCCCATTCCTGCTTGATATATGATTTCAGCTCAACAGTTTGGGGTCTCCTTTATTGTTCTTTTTTTTGTTTCATAATGCACCATATATTTTTAATGTGTGGCAGGACTGAACTGCAGGCATACGGTGGCCGAGAAGATCCTATTCACAGTACAATTAAAAACATGTTGCTGCTGTTGATGCAACTCATTAACACACTGCAAACAGAGAACACATGCTGAAATTACTACATCTCAACTGCATTTTACGAACGCACTGCAAATACAGAAAACACTTTCAAATTTTAATTTTTTGGTTGACGGAACACTTTTCCACTTTTCAATGTACTTTAAATGAGCTTGAGCCCAGAGAAGGTGGCAGTGTTTCCGGATCCTGTGTCATGCATTTGACTCCTTAATCGGATTCGAACTCCAACTCCCAGAATGCGCTGGGAGATCATGTGACTCTGGACTAAAGCTTGCACTCCTATCAGCACTCAGTGTCCAGAATTTTAACTATCACCTGTGTCTCGTTATAGCTTAGAGTACAAAAGCCTGGGCTTTAGAAACGTCCAGTGTGAGGTATTGTTTTTCACCTGAAACTATTGAATGTTCTCTCTGTATGATTATTTGTTTGACTGTGTTTATGACCTTTTTGCTTCGTGTTTTGTCTACGTCTTTTTCCTTTCCCTTTTGGTACTTCTGCTGGTTGTTTTGACTTGTGTTTTGACATTTGGCCTGAACTCTGACTACTCTTTTGTGTTTTGTCCATTTTGGCTTTGGCTGCTTGGTTATTGAGCCAAGCCATCTCTCATCCGCAAGCGTCTGGGTTTCTGTCACTATGTAACATCCTGTATAAATGTGATTTCTTCTTTGTATCGTAAAGCTTTAATTTGCATTTGTGGATGTAGTGACAAACTGTTCACAGACAGTGGTTTTTGCAAGTGTTCCTAAACTCATGGAGTGGTTTTTCTTTTTACAGAATTGTTTGTTTTTAATGTTTTTTGACCTTGTCTCTTGCACGCAGAGGTTTCTCTGGATTCTATGAATCTTATATTATGTACCACAAATGATGAAATCGAATGAATTGATGCACTATTTGCTCTTGCACTCTTTCACAGAGTGATGAAATCTTCACTCCCCGTCTTCACTTCTGAAAGACTCTCTGGGGTGCTCTTTTTATACCCAATGATGACCTGCTGCCAGTTAACCTAATTAGTCGTGAGATGTCCTACCAGGTGTATATTTTTTTTATGCATTACACAACTTTCCCAGTCTTTTGTTTCCCCGTCCTGACTTTTTTTCATGTGCAACTGATTGACCCATTTGAGTTATGTAAATTCAAAGCACCTTTTTTCAGTATATTTGCATAGCATTTGACCTGAGTGTAACTACTGTAATTAGTTCTCAAGCCAGGGGTGACCACACATTTGCATGCAAGTATCCCTATTCATATCTGAAATATTTGTGAGGCTTTAGGAAAGCTTAAATAGCAAAAAAAAACTTGTTTCAAAGGGGTAGAAATATGACCAAACATCTTTACTCATCCAATAACATGGAGAAGGTTGGAGAATACACAGGTAAATTAAGGCAAAACATCAGAAATAAGGCAAAGTCTATAAAAATAGCTTCACACCTGCAAATGCCCATGTACACTAGGGATCTGGATGAAGCTGCCTGAAATGGATGCAGGTGTATTTTGCCACTGTACACACAGTCAGGAGGTTTGAAAGGCAAAGCTGCCTCTAATCATCATTTAGACAATCACAGGATTCGGGGGCTCACCAAGTCTCTAAAATTACAAGTAGATGCCACCACCATCCAAACTACTTGTAAGGTTTGTTAGGTGATGTAGGGAGTTTCAATACTTTTTTCTTCTGAATGCAAAGCCATATGCAGTTTGGTACACTTGATCATGTGTGAAAGCTGGTTAAACTTCATGTTTCAAGTTCTTCTTTCTCTTTATTTATACAAGATGGGTCAAATAATATTTTGTACATGCACAATGCAAACATCCCACAGGTGTACTTACACAAGACATGCGAAACAACCACTAATATAGTATATATTATACTTATATAATAACCACTGAGTTCGTCACACCTCAGCTGCTAGTAGAGTACAGAACTGGGCAACAGATCCACAGTACCAAAGGATTTCTCATTGAGTATTATGAGAGAAGACTGTGCTGACTCAGGTAAGGCAAGAAAACATATTTTTGAGATAAAAAGGTCATTATTTTATGAATTACAACCTCTGTGAAGATTATATTTCTCTAACATGTTCAGTGTAAGATAAACCATGAATGTTTTTCTTTTCTGTTTATTATCGCTATACCCTTTAAATAGGACATCACAAACCACAATGGGCAAAAACCATCAAGCATGTTTTGTTATATGCTAAAATGAGTATAAAATGACAAGCAATTTTGATCGTTAAACTTTTTAGCTCAGAGCTAAAAACATTGCATAGCATACAGCACAGTAAAGTGTTGAATCGATGACTTGAGTGGCCACCAACAAATGAATAAATAAAATCAGAACAGTCAAACACAGTTTAAATTAGTTTTAAAACTTTAGCAAGTATAGGGGAATAGTAACCATTGCAGTGGGTTAAATTTACTGTACAACGATTATAGGCAGCATCTTCACAATCAGACAAACACAGCAACACTAACTTTCCAACTCCAGCTTTGACAGTGTCTGCTACAAGGCATCAAAGAGCAGTATGCAAAGTACTCACCACCCCAACCTAAGCATACTATTCAAACACAAGTGACAACTATCTTAGGAGCATTAACAGCAGGACCAGAGACTTGACTATATAACTGAACTATAAGCAGCATAAATAATAAACAAACAAATCAAAGTGAAAAGTGTAAAACTATTTCAAACATTAATCAAAAATAAATATTTCAGTAGAAGCCCAAGAGTTCATAAAGTAACAATAATAATTGTATGAATCTTGTGATCTATTTTTGTAAGCATTATTTATATAAATAGATCACAAAGCCATATGTTTTGTGTTTGCAAAAATCAAGACATCATGCAGATGGGCTCGGTTGGGGTTGACAGCAGCCTTCATACAATCTCATGCAGTGAGTAATGATGATGACAATCATGATGACATGGCAGTGACAAAATTTCAACATATGCTTTACTGGGGCGTTCAGCTCTAATAATGGACAAATATCAAGACGTTTCAGCAGTCATTATAAAGGCATGGGGGCAGTGCCCTGTCCCATGCATTTAACCAGTATCACTTACGTAGAACAGCAATGGATTCAGGTGGCTAGCAATATGTATATATAAATATGGTTTTAATAACCCAATTCCCTTATTAGTTATAAAGTTAACAAAACTGGGACTCCACATCTCCAGGTGACTTGGTGTCATCACTTTTCAACTGATCATCTATTCCTTAGAGAACAGATTATGTTTTTCTAAAGTTAATTTAACTTGTATCAACATAACGGAAAAGGCTGCTCTAGAGGTTCTCTAAAAATTGTATGATTAGTGCAATAGCATTGAGCTGATGATCAGGGATATGGTGCTGCTCAGCACTAGTATGACCCTATGGCTGAAGGGCCTAGGCTTCTCTCCACCTCCTCTGAAAGACTCATCACCACTGCTGCGGTCTTGGATCTGCTTCTGAGCGTGATGCTCTGCATAAGCCATGTAAAGTTCAATACAGCGTCGTGCTTTCAGTTGCTCAATCAGCGCTGGATAGCCGATCTCCATTATGCTTACAGTATCATCTTCCTCCCTGTCCTCACGAGGTTGAGGTGGTGGCTCGGTAGCACCAGTAAGCTTTGCAGCAACGGGTAGAGGGCTATCTGTACTGTTAGCGGATTTGCTCTCTATTCCAGGGCTCTCACTTTGTGCACTGCTATCTGACACCTGAACCTCTGCTGCTCCAGCTGGTTTCTCCCCTTGTGTGATGTTTGGATCACCTCCTTGAACACTGTCTGATGCCCTCAGTGGCTGTGTATCTTCAACAGCTCTCTTACTTCTGCCAGCCTGTTGCCCTCGCACTAAGTCTGTTCTATTCATACAGTGATCCATGTATGTGTCATACGACTGCGGTGGAGGATTCTGGAAGATACTGTAAGCATCGCTGACTCCTGCGCTTGATCCAGAGCTTGTGGAGCTTGATCCAGAATCACCTGCTCCACCACCTGGAGAGCTGGGGTTCGTGTTACTGTCAGAGGGTCTAGTGCCGTAACGTCTGTACATGTAGTGGTTATAGTAATATTCTTCCTGTGGGTTGTGAAATGCAAAATGTGGGCGCGGGAAACTGCCCAGGCCATAACCTAATGCCATGCCTGCCACAGCACCAACTCCAGCGGCCATTACTGCTTGCCTTCCAAAGCCCTTTGACTGTATAGAGGGCCTCATACCCATATTATGCACAGACTGAGCAAAAGGAGAGCCTCCAGCTCCAGCATATCCATAACCACCATGCCCAAAGTTTCCACCATAACGAGGGCTGATAATTTTATTATTAGGGTTCCAGTAGGGGTACTGTGCTGCTTCAGGGTATCCTCCTGCACCTGCCACACCACCATACTGGTTGGGAGCGGAACCAGGATAAGATGCGCCTCGTACTGGGTAACCAGGATAAGATGCGCCTCGTACTGGGTAACCAGGGTAAGAGCCTCCTTGAGGATAAGGGTTGCCCCCACGTCCTGGGTAGTTGTTGGGGTATGAACCTGCACCTGGATATGATCCTGCTCCTGGATAACCTCCTTGACTTGGATAGCGTCCTTGTCCAGGATATCCTCCTGGATTAGGGTAGCCTCCTTGATTGGGGTAGCCTCCTTGATTGGGGTACCCTCCCTGATTGGGGTACCCTCCCTGATTGGGGTACCCTCCTTGATTGGGGTATCTTCCCTGACTGGGGTACCCTCCCTGGTTGGGGTACCCTCCCACACCACCTCTTCCTGGGTAGGAGCCTGGGTACCCTCCACCAGTGCCAGGATATGGTGGTGGATTTTGGTTAGGCACTTGAGGTTGACGAGGGTAATTTGCTGGTTGTGAGCGTGTTCCGCTTGATGATGACCCTTTAGTGCCGGTTCCTTTACTACTTGAGCTACCTCCTTTGCCCCAGCTGAAACCCCCTTTAAAGCCACCACCTCCTCCTCGTCTTGCCATGACTGAAGCCACCAAAGCCAGGCAAATGCACACCACTCCAAAACGATTCATCTGTAGAGAGAGAGGAAGATTTAGTTTGGAAAAATGTGAGCAGAACATCTGAACATTAGAATAGTAAGAATTACATGTAAAAATGACAAAATTCAGAAGAACAAAATATTTCTATTATATAAAGTCAATATTGCGGCATGTGCAATATTGGCTTTATATTATTCTAATGACACAATTAATTATATAAGTTAAAAACAAAACTGGCAAAAAAGTATAAAAAAGTGAATAATGAACATAGCTGTAGATGTAAGGGTGGGCAAGATGCCAAAACTACAACTGGGGGAGGGGTATTTTCACAACACATGTCTCACAACAATGCCTCACGATATTTCATTTTTCAGAATTTTATCAAGTTGGAAAAGACAAAATAGAACCTGTCGTGTCACATTTACTCTACCACTACAATGACAGCCCAGCTTGGCTTAATGTTAGCCAATTAATTATCTCCTTAAAGTGTTGGTAATGAAACTTACATTAATATAAGGGAAAACTGTTAAGGTATTTTAGCTACTCTCCTAACCACATTAGCTACTGTAAAATGTTCCTTCAAAATAAAAGAGCTTTATTTTACAAATACAGCACAATTTCTCTGAAACAATTTATTAACAAACTTTTATTCAGCTAACAAACTTGTACCCAGTGTTAATGTCAGCTACGTCATCTGGGCTTTAGCTTCAGTGCTCTTGCTAACTAATTGGCTAACTTCTGCCCAAGCTGTGCCTTTGTCTAGCATGGGTCTTGGTCAGCAGGGCTACAGCTTGATGTCGTTCAAAATTAAGGCTGGCCCAGTTGTATATTACATGATTCAAATACTCATTGTTGGTTCCGCAGCAATAAAGGTTTTAAAGGTATTATTACTTTAATAAATTATATATTATTATTAATTATTATATATATACCACAAGCATTTAAATGCATATCCTGACATGTTGTGCAAATACCAAATAAACTTGTAACTTACTACCATTAAAACAGTAACATTTAAGTTTCATAATTCAGCTTGATTTTAAGTATATTCATTACTGCAGTTCAAAAAATATATAGTAGTAAACAATGATGTATTAGTCTATACCTCTGATAATGCAAAGACAAGGATCATTAAATCAAATCAAATCAAATTTATTTGTATAGCACTTTTTACAACGGATGTTGTCACAAAGCAGCTTTACAGAATTTCGGAAAAGACAAAGTTTCAACAGGACTGTAAGAATGTACAGAAACCCCCTGGTGGGCAAGCGGGCAATTAAGTGGGCAATTACACTTAGGCCTACATATATAATGATAAAAGCTCCGCAATTATTGGCCCCTTTATTGAATGGAGATTAAGGTCATGAAAAAATGTTTATTTAGATCAATTGCACACTGAAAATATGAAAGAAATGTAACTGACAAAAAAACGTCTAAAAGCATCACCTCGTCCCCGGAGAAATTCCTCTCAACAAAATGAACTAAAAGGAAACCTATGTCCACTTGTATTTCTCCTTTATTTCTTCTTATGTGGTCATCACGAATGTCCTGTTTCATTGGAATATAAGTATGAGAAGAGGAAGAGGCCAAATTCCCTTTCCATGTATCAACATGAGGAGTAGACAAAATTGTGCTAACCTTTATAAATCATCCAGTGGTTATGAAAACATAGCTACGCTCCTGGAAGCGCCGTATTCACTGTTATGGTAATTGGAGCTTTGAAGGCGCCACAGAAGGGTAAACTGTATTTACATTGGCATAGTTGAATAAGGGGAGCTCGATATAACCTCAAACAATGTTGTAGAAATGCTGCATTTATAAACGAGGGGGTCAGAGGTCAGATTATAACAGCCTAAAATGTTATGTAACAGTTTTGACTCATTAATTCAAGCTACAGCTTGTACAGGCACTAGAATATAACTGTGGGACCATGTAATAAAAATTTGCAAAACAAGCTGGCAAACAGGAAGCCAGCTTCAGCCTCGTTTAAAGATAAACACCAGTCCCCACATTTTAACAGGATCCTGGACAACTCTGAAATTTTTTAGTTTGCTCTGCACATTTCACTCTGAACAGCTTCTTAAACCTTGGAAGATATCGAGCAGGCTTTGCTCAGCGTTTCACACTGTGAAGACTGAATAGGGGGCAGTTCCAACTTTATTAGCATCACAGCTCCCAACAGCAACCTGTAAATAGCCACGAAGCCAGACCATCTTAAATGTAAAGTTTCATAGTGAGCGAATAACTTTAATTTACAATCCCTTTTCAATAAAGTTGAGACCCTGTAAATGTAAATAAAAACTATATTTATTTGAAAATAGTATCAACACAACATATGAAATGCTAAGCAACACGTTCCAAAAAAAAAAGTTGGGACAGAGGCATGTTTACCTCTGTGTTTCATCAACTCTTCTTTTAACAGCGTTTGAGAACTGAGGAAATCAACTGCTGTGGTTATGAAAGTAAAATGTTTTCTCATTCTTGTTTGATATAGGATTTCAACTGCTCAACAGTTCTGGGTCTGTTTTGCTGCATTTCTAGTTTCATAAAGTGCCCCATGTTTTCAGTGGTGACAGATCTGGATTGCAGGCAGACTCTTTTACTAAGCCATACTGTTATCACACATGCAGAATGTGGTTTGGCACTGTCTTACTGCAATAATCAAGGCCTTTCCTGAAAAAGACATCATCTGATTGCAAAGTGTTGCCAAAATCTGTTTATATCATTCAGCATTAATTTGTCTTTACAGATGTGCCAGTCACCCATGCCACATGCTCTAATGCCCCCCAACACCATCACGGATGCTGGCTTTTGAACTGTGTTCATAACAAACCTGATAAGTCTTCAGCCCGGAGGATGCAGTGTCCATGATTTCCAAGGATTTAAATTTTAGATTTAGCAGACCACAGAACACTTTTCCACTTCGCCTCAGTCCATTTTAAATGAGCTCAGGCCCAGAAAAGGTGGCAGCATTTCTGGGTCCTGTTTATATATGATTTTTTCTTTGCAGAGTTTTAACTTGCATTTATGGATGGGGTGATGAACCGTGTTCACAGTCAGTGTTTTTCAGAAGCCCATGCAGTGATTTCCACTATAGAATCATGTCCATTTTTAATGCAGTGCCTCCTTAGGGCCCATAGTTCTTGGCCAGCCAATACTAGTTTTCAGCCTTATCCCGTGCATAGATTGCAGAGATTTCTCCAGATTCTCTTAAATTGTTTAATGATATTATGTACTGTAGATAATGAAAAGCAAAAGTTATTTGGTATTTTACATTAAGAAACATTACTCGAGTTGTTGTACTATTTACCTACGCAGTCTTTCACAAAGTGGTGAACCCCTCCTCATCTTTATTTCTGACTTTGCTTCTCTGGGGTGCTTTTTAAACCCAATCATGTTACTGACCCATTGCCAATTAACCTTCAGGTGTTCTTTTAGCATTAAACAACTTTACCAGCCTTTTGTTGCCACATCCCAACTTTTTGGAATATGTTGCTGCCATTAAATTTAAAATGGGCAAATATTTAAAAAAAATATTTTCAGTTTTAATATTTGATATGTTGTATTGCAGTATTTGCAACTAAACACTGGGTTTAAATCATTTGCACATCATTGCATTTTGTTTTTATTTACATTTTGCACAGCATCCCAGCTTTTTTGGAAATGGGGTTGTACATCAAAGAACTGTTTAAAATGCTGAATAAATGCATTTAATGGCACCTTTAATACAATCAGAACGAACAGAATAGTGAACTGGACTGGAAGCAAAAATAAGCAAAAATTCTTTAAGGACAATGACTGGACATCAGCAGAAGTAATACTTTAAGTAGGTTGTAGGGAAGAATCATTTAAATGAACAAAGTACTTAGTGTTACAAAGGTGTTGGAAATAGCACCTCAGTTATGGGTCCCCAGGAGCGGGGGAAAAAGAAACACTCCTCTGTAGCAAATTGTTTAAAACCATTTGAGCGATATGTGTTTATGCTTGTAAATTTCTTGTGTTCAGGAAAAAAGACAACTATGTTGTGAGCTAGTCAGAACACCACAGGTTTGGTTCCCAACCTTGATGCCCCTGGCCACTACATTAATTGGATCAACTTTACCAACTAGAATTCATACTGGTCTGACACGAGGGGAGGTTAAGAAATGGTCAAACAGACACACAAACACACTGACATACATGAATACATGACTAAGTGCATTAAATGTTAGTACTTATTCTAATATTCTAACAATATTGTGTTTTTCTAATCAAATAAGTACTTACGGCCCAATGAAACCGAATAAGGAATACCTCGTACTGTCAAAGCGTGATCAGGATAGGTTAGCAAAAATGCAATTTAAAAAAAAGACATTGTTTTATAAAAAATTCTTATTGTTTCACATTATTGGGTTCTTTTTAAATACACACTGTGTAGTTATTATTGAATACATTCACAAAAAAGCATCAAAACGCCGAGTGATTCCACGTTTGGGCCTCGAGGTAACGGATCACAGGAGGGAGCTGCGTTAATATTCACCACTAAGAACTATTTAAAATACCTAGACAGGTTACGCACCAGGAATATTTGGTTGTTGTCCTCACAATATTATCGGTCCCACCCGCGAATGGGCCACATACATCAAAAGATAAGGCTTGCTAATGAAATACTAGAATAATGCAGAATGGCTTGCTATATAAGCATTGCACGGGGATTCACATGTATTCATTGCAGACTTTTTCGAACAGTATACGTAACCGTTTGACTCGTTCTAGAACAATCGCCGTTTAAAAACTACATGTCCCATAAACACCAGCACTGTACCCTGGCTCGCGTGGCTAATCGTACCACGATTGACAGATTTATTGAGTACATTCACTGAGAGCAGTCAGGGACAACGCAGGGTCACAGCTCTAATTCTGTACCACTGTTTAATTCAAACTGTATCTTCATGGTGGTTGTAGCGTAGCCTAACTGCTTGTTATCTATCATCGTCTTTAGCTATAGCTAGGGTAACTACATGCACAACGCCCGGATGAAACAGCGGTATCCGATTTGTTCAAACCACGCCCATTTTGGTTTATGGGATGTGTAGTTTGTTTGCGAAGTTGACTACCAAAAGAACTACAATTCTTACATATTTACATTGACGAACATATGTATATAAACGTTAGTCGAGTCAAGATGTAACGTACTGTTACACCACACGGGTTAATCCCGAAACTATAGCTCGTCTGCTTTCGAGTGACAGTAGATATCTGAAGCCTATTTATGCATCTCGTGCTAATTTCACTCGCATGGTGCTCTAACGGGCAAGCCCCTGTTTATGACCCATTAACCGATGTCAGCTACCAAGACAACGGCATCTCAACAGTTCGGTAAACAACTGTGTTCTTCATCTGACCCTCTGAAGCTAATTAAAGCAGCAGCTACGCGACCACTCGTTAATAACACTGGTAGCACTCATCCTTTTCAGTGTAGCCGACAGAGACTGGGGTTACATTACTAACAGACCAGTCCGTTACTTAATGTTACAGAGCAAATAGTGGTGAAAAAACAGCTAGGTTAGCGTTGTTTCCCTCCAAACACACCACATACGTATTAAAACATAATATCCGGACCAGTCTTAGCGGATTAGGAGGCTTACGTTATAGCAAATGTAGTTAACTTGCCCAGAAAGCTGTAAAGCTGGCTTTTTCACCCACCTCTGCAGTTAGCTAAAGTGACGCTCTGTCCTCCAAAGGCTGCTGTCCCTGGACGAATGAAGTTATGAACTGAAAGAAAATAAAGCTCTTCAGTGTAAAACCTCTCCGAAGGCCAGAGAGCCCGTCAGTGCTTAGCAGGTCTCCGAGTGACTATTCTCAGATGCGTTAAGTGCGGCGATTGGTCAGAAAGCCTGGACCAGCGTGAATTAATCCGCCCTAGGTCCTTTAAAACTGCACAGCTAAAGTGTTTGACGTTACAGAACAGTAGCAGGTACTAGTAAAGCAGTGGAAATATTATTTTAAAGTAATCATTCAGAGCCGCAGAATCAGCTGTGACTGGATGGGTTTGTTGCACCAAGAAACATAACGTGCCACTACGAGAGAGCAGCGCGAGCGCGCCGACGGCATGACGTACATTTTTCCGTCTGACCAGACACACTTACCGGAAATGTCAATTCACTGCATTTACCAGCAGAAGGGCTGGACGCTGCCACACCTTTAAAACAGGCCGAGTCAAAGAAATGTCAGACTAGTAAATAAAAACCAGCTAAAAGAAAAACGTCCAGGCAAATCAGTTCTTCTGTAATAAGTAGAAAGCTCGTCTGTACAGCCAGTTCATACCACAACAAAACCGACCATCAAAACTTCTCACCGCACTGAGAGGAGCACCTCTCAATTAGGCATTTAACGAATTAATTGTTAAAAAAAAAAAAAAAAAAAAAAAAAAAAAAGGTTCGGCAGGTGCAGCATTAGGAAAGAAAAACAGGGAAAAGAAGGGGGAAGGCTTTAGGGGTCAGAGCTGTTTTGCTGAATGGAACGGAGCCTTTTCTAGTGCTAGTGAAGTTGCGCATACCATACCACGAACTCTAAAGGTTTGGCCAGAAAAGCTCCAGATATCTTTATGAAGTGTAAAAATACCGTCCAGACAGGGTTTCTATTTTAAACCCTGAACACATTCCAAACACTCAGGAAAAAATAGATTAGTGTTAAGTACTGTAAATCCTGCATATACTTCAAAATCACAAACAGGTTTTAATGTAAAGGTACTGTTGCCATTACCAAATCTATGAGTACAGAACGTAGATCAGGTTCTAAAAAGTATTTACACAGCCTCATTTAACAAAAAAATAAAAATAAAAAAGATATACAAAACAGGAACTCATCAAGTAAAATCTGTCTGCTTCACTCCTTTTCAGCAACTCAAAGCTATTGTTTATTATACAGGTTTTGAGGAGGGAACTTACATGCAAGCCTTAGTGAATTTTTTTTGTCTCACAAGATTACGGGCCAAAGTGTCTCCTCTTGTGACCATCTGAATGTCATTAATAGCAGCTCCAATGTGAAGGCCATATTCCAGTGCAGGTAGGGCTAATTCACAAATTCCCATTAAAGAATCAAGAGATCAGAAAGAAACACCTTAAAAACCTAACAAATGAGGGAGACGGGGAGGGGGGAGAAAAAAAAAGAAAAAAGCTGGCTGCAAAACCGTTGATTTTGAATATATGATCCTTTTTTCACTACTCTAACTTCATATACATTTTTATAGCGCTTTATTAAAGTGAAATCCAGAGGTTTATATAAAACAAATGCAAAGTGTTTACATATAAGGTAAAAGTAAAATAGAAGACAACAGTAAGACATCTCTCTGCTAGTTGGGCATGTTACCCATACGTGGAGGGGAGTGCCAGACAGCAGAGCTAGTACGTTTGAAGAAACGTGGTTTGGTCTTTTGAAATATTTTCTCCAGCCTGGGCTGTTCAATTTCCCCAAAGTAGGAGTCCAGATCTAGTGGGTCATAATATCGCTTCATGATTGCCTGCTGAAGCTGCATACCTGTGAACAGAAATATGCTTCATTATATATAAAAAATATGCTTCGCTATATTTTGACACCATAAAATGTGCATGTGTACTAGGACAATGAAAAAGGCAGAGATTCATTCATTTTTGAAAACTAATCTAATCAAATTTCCTGTTTTGTCTCGTAAAAATAAAATCTATGTAAACCCATTTATCATTTAAAACATATTTAAATTTTTTTTATTAATTGTGATTAATGTGTACATGTTTGTTTGGGTCAACTAATTTTTGCAGTCACCCAATAGCTAGTTGGATAATAAACCCTTACATTATTACATTTAACTAAGTCACATCTGTTGCTCATGGAATTGAACAAATCCATGCAATGGCTAGAGTGCACTGGGAAGCCATGAATGGTACCAAAAGTACCCTATTAATCAAGATAAATAATTCTATACCAGTGAATACTATGTTTCTTACCCTCAGCCCAGGAAGGGATGGGTTTCCTGGGTGCTGATTCATCATCGGTCGAGTCATCACTGTTCTGGTCCATCCCGTAGTCCTCTGGATTCACTAAAACGTCGATCTTCTTCCCTTTAGGTGTAATCTGGTAGGACTGAGGAGATTGCTGTAGGAGGTTTATATATTTAACACACACACACACAAAAAGAGTGATTCAAGTGCATCCAGTCATGGCTGCACCCACCAATTTTTTTTTGAGGATATTTGTCAACACATAATTAATCGATATTTGTGTAAAAAGGTATCACTCCTTAGATTTGACCGATATTAAAATCAGCTTTGATTATGTATTTATCATTCTACAGAAACTCCCAAGGCCAGGTATGTAATCCTTTCAGGTTTCAGCTTGTGTTTGGCTATGTTTTGACAGCAGAGGGCAGCACTGTACTTCACACCCAATCCAGTTCTCAGGGTTTCCAGATTCCAGGTCCACATTTTAATTCTGTTCCTGTGTTTTTTTTTGTTGTGTTGGAGCAAAAATGTGGACCATCTGGTGGTCGCTGAGGACAGGTTTCTCTAAAAAGACATTTAGATGTCTGGTAACCAGCATCTTTTTTTGGTATTCTTGTAGGGCATCCCAACTGCACAGCTATCTGGGTGATCCAGCAGGCATCAACTCAAGGGTGTTGATGGAGGAAAGACGCTTTCCTCGTACAAGAACGCAAGTATTTTCTCTGTTAAAAAAATATCATTCAAGGGTTCTTAGTTTAATGTCATTTCAGTGCATTATGGTTGTTTTTTTTCATAACAAGCAAAAAACAAAAAAAAGCTAGCTAGCTAACTCTCATATTCCACCTTAGGTAGTCCAGCTGTGTTGATGCCTGAAGTGCCAGAATGTAACTGCTGCACCGTTTAAAGTAGAACGGGACAATTCGAACAAGAGGCTGGTGAACAGCTGACTTCAGCTTCATACAAATCGCCAAAGAATTAGTGGTGGGCGATAAATAATTGACTAATTGAATAACCCCTTTTTGACAGCGTATAATGCGTTAAATGTAACCAAAGACGAGCAGCAAGGGTGCTGAACTTTTCCCTTCTCCGCCGTCACTGAAGACAGGCCGGCTCACCTACAGAGCACCACTAGTATCCTGTTAAAACCTGTTAAAGAAGCAGGTTTTTATTTTATTTTTTTGTGGGGTATCCCATTTCATAGGGCAACATTTCAACCACTAACACTTATAACTGTTCCAAGGGGTTAGGGTGACCAAAAAAAAAAAAAAAAAAAAAAAAAAAAAAAAGTGTGAAGAGAAGAAATGGGATTGGGTCCCAAGTGTGCAATTGTATTAGCTGGCTCAGCTGTTCAGTAACCTCTGTTCTTTATTCTAAAATGATGTATTAAACACATGTTCAGAGACATATTTAACTTACTTCTACATCTACAGTGACATTCAGCCCTGCTCCCTTGTCTATCATGTCAGCTGCTCCTTTGCTGACAGGGGTCTTCATGACCGAGTGCTGAAAAAGGAAAAAAATGATAACTACACAAACTATTTAACAGCAAGACCTCTATAGGACGTGAACAATAAATAAGATATGACATTCAAAATGGCAAGAACCTTACCTCAATATCTACAGTAACATTTAGTGCAGGACTGGGTGCAATTGTGGCATTGAGAGCTTTGGTAATGGGTATTTTCATAACAGAAGTCTATGAAAAGAGTGGAAAAGTGTTTACTGTAATAGGCAGTAGTTGCAAGGTAGAAATTAGGATTAATAAAATCAGTACTGTACATTGACTGTAGGGGCCACAGCAGCAGCATGTTTCTGTTGGGCAGCCCTCTCCTCTTCAGCCCTCCTCTGCTCTTCTTCCTAAAAGAGCAGATATACACTTGGATGAACATCCAACATACAATTACAATTTGGACAGTGGGTAAAAGTGCCAATTAAAATTAAACAAAAAATTAGTTTTAATTTAAAATTATTATTTTTGTACTAAATTTGAAAAGAATTAACATCTTCCAAAATAGCCAGTCACGTTTACCACTATATCTGCTTTTTCTTCTTTGTAACCAAAACCAAATTCCATGTATGCATAGCACACCTGGCCAATAAAGCTTGATTCTGATTCTTTAAATGAATTGCTTGGAAGACAACTGTTGTAGTTGTGAAAGTGGACACCCCACACCCACGTGCTTCATAATGCATTACTTTATTTATTTATTTTTGTTTCCTTTTTAAATAGGAGACACGTTTGGAACGCAGGCAACCCAGTCTAGGGCCTGCACTCACTCCAAAGTCATACTCTCGTAACACAGAGGTCCAATGGTACGAACACACAGTCATACCATGACGGATGCTGGATTCTGAACTTTGCGTTTGTTTCTGGGCAATGCTGATATATGGCTTCTGCTATTTTAGTAGTCTTAACTTACATTTGTGGATGCAGCAATGAACTGTAATTTACTGACAAGGTTTTTCTAATAATTCCTGAACCTATATGGTTATAGGCATTGCAGCAACATGTATTTCATTGCAGTGTCAGAGGAATCAAAGGTCACATGCATTCAATATTTCTGCAGATTTTCTGAATCTCTTAAATTATATTTTGCACCATAGAGGGTGTGATACCTAAAATCTTTGCATATGCTTATGGAAGAACGTTGTTCTTAAACTGTTACTACATTTGTGTGTTACAGTGGCGAGCCCAGTCCTTGTTCATAAAAGCATGTGTGATTACATGTGTGAACACGCCAAAAGAACTCCGACCCCTCTAAACGGCCCCAAAAGTGTTCAGCTCAATTTTCAGCTGCTTTCACACTGAATGAATGAAACTTTGCTGGGTGGACTCCGTGAGGAACACAGCCAAAACGGAGCCAATCTGGGCAGATCCACAGGACCATTTTTCCTAATTTTGCCTGATGCACTTCCGCCAATCATTTCAGCGCAGCCAATAGGAGAGCAGCAGGTGGGTCTAGTGGTTATTCTATTCTCCTGATAAATCCAACTTAGAGAACGCTGCGCATATCCTGAGTGCTACGAAAGGGGGTCAGAGTTCTAAAGGAGTTGTGGTCTGAGATGAAGGACCACAAACAAAACCAAGTCCTAGTTACAGTTCACTTACAGTGTGAACACAAAAGGAACTGAGGCCATTTGCAGTTGGTTCCCTCCCAGGTTCACTTTAACAGAACTCTGTTTGGTTCTTTGAAAATGAACTACATGTGAAAACACTAAGCCTCTCCTTTTATATCCAAGTATCAACATAAAGATGTTTATAAATAAAGTGTAGCACTGGAAACGGCCAGTTAAGCCAAGGAAGAAACACACATGTAGCCAAAGAACAAAAGACTGGCCGGGGGTGAGCGAGACCACCACACAAAACAGTGGTTAAGTGGATTACTCTCAACACAGTGAGTAAGATACCTACCCTCTTCTTCTCCAGTTCTCTTCTTTCTTTCTCTTTAGCAGCTCTGTCCAGCTCCTTCTGAAGAGCAATGGCCTTCTCCCGCTCCACTCTCTCCCTGCAACAAACAATTCAAAACAAATCCACTAGCTCAGTGGATTGCTTGGTTTTGCTTAAGGAAATGCAAGCAAACTGTATTACAATCTGAAAACGCTCAAGTACTAACATGTAATCCACGTTAAAAAAAAAAAAAAAAAAAAAAAAAAAAAAAAAGAGGGGGGTGGCTGTTTGAAAAAACAAAGCAAACAACTAATGACATACTACCTTTCAGCAGCAGCCTGCCTTTCCCGCTCTCGTTCCCTCTCTTGCTCCTTCTTGAGCTCCAAGGCGCGGGCAGCCTCTGCTTGTTTGCGTGCCTTTTCTCGTTCCTCTTCAGCCTTCCGCTTGGCCAACAGCTCTTGATGCCGTCTCTCCTCATCCTCCTGAGAGGGCAAAGTCGTTACTGGTTACATTATTAAGACAGTGGATTTTGCAAGTAATGTTCTTTATCACCAGATCAGAAAGAGCTGCATGAGAACAGTAGTAAGTAAAAAAGGAACACCACTCCATTCCACACAGGTGCACTTAAGTGATATCTGGATATGGTTGATATGAAATACAACATAAACCAATGCTGGAAAAATGCAAAATGTTGAAATATCTTTTCAAGAGGACACATGTATGAGGTAGCTTACAGCTTGCTGCAGCTTCTTTTTTCGGGCTGCTTCTTCTTGTTTCCTACGAAGTTCCAGTTCTTCTTGACGTTTGGTTGCAACCTTTTTCTTGGCTTTCTCCTCTGCTAGCCGCTCTACACGCAGCTGTGGAAGAACGTGTTAAAGATTTCCATGGTAAATGCATATATTTTGCCAATAGCAATTCACCTAAGTTTTCAAAATCCCAAAACAGTTAAGAGTATCTCAAAAGTGGCCCACAAGATGACCCAATATGACGACTGCACTACTGTTACTGAGATTGCTTGAACTACAAAATATAAATAAATCCATCAACTGATCAATGTCTTTGGCGGTTTTCACAAGCACAAGTAACATGTCTGAAGTACTTAAATTGAAGTCTATTTGGTTAGACTAATTAAGTTGAATGGATTTACCTTTTTTTTGTGGAAAAATTAAATTTTTTTTTACCGTTTTAAGTACTATGTGTAAAAAGATTAGGTTCTAGACCTCTCTTTGCTATTATCCAGAATAACAAGCACAAAAACACCAACCAGGTCATGTTTCTTCTCTATTTGTGCCATTTTCTCTTCAATTTTCTTTTTCTTTTCCTGCTCCTTCTCCTTCTCTCCTTTGACCCGGGCCTCCACAACTCGCTTTAAACGCTCATCTCGTTTTCTAAAGACAAGCAAATTATTTAGTTATTCCACAAAACCCAAGACAGGCCAGAACATATAATTTCAATAAATACGCATACAAAATTGAGTTAATAGCCTTCACACTTTTTCATCTCTTCTTGTTTCTTTCTTCTTTCCTCTTCCAACCTTTTCTTTCTTTCATTTTCTTGTTCAATCTTTTTGTTTAGTGCATCCCACTTCTGCCGCTCCCGCTCCTGACAAAACAAAAGTTATTTTAGTGCAACTACAATCTCGCTACAAACAGCAGTTTTGGTCTGAGAAGCACAGTGACAAACTGTAGATGCCAGGTGATTTTAGTGATTACATTAGAGGGACAGAAATAAGGGCTTGGGCTAAGAAGAGTTTCTCCCCGCCCCCAACACAGCATTTTGTTATAGTAGGGGTGGACAACATGACAATATAAAAATCATGATGGTACAAAATCAGACAATTGGCATCACTTTTTTTCTGAGCCTGAAAAAAAGAAAGAAAAAGAAAACAGAAAAGGCTACAAAACAAATACAAATCCCTTCTTTTCATACTAAACCAAATCCATCCACTTAGACAGGCGTTAATTTGCTCCCTTTAGAATGAAACCTGCAGTTGGTCAGTGTGGACGTTAAAATACTGACTATCCTTTGATAATTTATCACAATAATGTTAGATCACATTGTCCACCCCCTCAGGTTCTTATGTATTATAGTACGACCTCAGGAAGAAATCTGTAACATACACTATTAAGATAAACTTAAAGTACTTAGATACAGAATGAACCCTATCCCACAGCTCTACAGGTTAGATGGCAGAAGGAAAGTGACCCAGTGCACGCACAAGTGATAAGGTTACAATGGCTTACGTACTGACATCAGAGTTTGCACTTACCACTGAGCCAGTACTCAACTGAGGGGACAAACAGGAGCATGATTACTAACCCAGAAAGCAACATACATTTATTCATATCCTCTGTTTACCAGTGATCAGATGTCTAATTCTGCACTATACTTCAGTCAAAATGTTTTTTTTCCTGCACATAATGACAGTCCAGCCAGACAAGCAAAGTCAGATGCAAGTAAACACCACAAAAGGCCATGCAAATTCAACGATGCAAACTTGACATTGCTATCCTATTGTAGGGAATTTTGACTGCAGTCACAAAACTTGTCAGCTTGCCTGTGTGAACATATTAACTGTGTTGTGTGAGAGAGAAACAGGCTCACCTTGATGTCGGTTTTTCCAGTCTGTTTGATGAAGCTCTTCATGATGGAGCTGCGGCCCAGTGAGCTTGGAGTCATCATCAGCAGCTGGTTCTTCTGGACAGTTTGAAGGAAGCGCATGCTAGGTGTGATGCTCTAAAGGAGCAAAACAGGACTTTAAGAAACCTTCTAACAAAAATTACACAGCTTCCACAAAAACAGATACCTGAGTGTAGAAGGTTTCCAATTACAAGTAAATCAAAGCTTAAGACATCAAATGCATATCACATGACAAAACCCAAGTGAATTATTAGATACTAATAACAACTAATAATAATCTAATTTCCTTTTTAAAAACATCCAATTTAGCATCACTCATACATTAATTGAAAGCTCAATTGTATGTAATATGACAAGCTGTTCCATGATCAAACATACGCTGTGTCAAACAAAACACTTTTTTTTAGGATTTTAGACAAGAATCATAATTTTACTTTTATAGTAAATTTGTAGCAAACTAGCCAGCTCTCTCACCTCAGGCTATTACACTAGCAGCTACTAGGTTAAGATTTTGATGGCAAAATAATTATATATCGAGAGCCTTAATAAGCATCCGCATAAGGTTCCATTTTGACTAAAATTATGCCTAGGTAAGCCGTGAGGGAAAATAAGCATTAAAATAAAACAAATATTTCTGACTTCACAATTTACGTGTGGCCTACTGGGATGCCCACTTAGACAGAACTACAGACAGAAAGTTGTATTGTGTGTCTTACAGTCATGCATTTCTTGGGAGGGGAGTGCTTCTTCTTGGGTGTGCTGAGTGCTATTGCTGCTGACTCTGCTGCACGGCGTTTGGAGCCGGAGCGAGAAGCCCTGAAAGAGACACTGATTAAACTTTAGAATGCACCAGTCAAGAAAGCAATGCAATAATAGTATTACAATTAGGTTAAAAGAATAGTTTCAAAAGTCAACTCACCGTACATCGTCCTGAGACTTTTTCCCACTGGAATCTACAGACACAAAAGGAACACACCTTTAATAAGATAATCCACATTCAGCTATCCACTAGCCTTAAAAGAGGTGTTACTTGGACATTCTGGGAAGATGTGAAATTTCTTCTAAACAAAGCCATAAGATAAACTATTGTCTGCTGTACTTTTCCCTACTCCAGAGGGGACATATAGAATGTGCTTTCAGTCTGGGCTACAGTACCTTGGCATATTTGCTTCCAAAGCATTAAAGCCAAACAATGCCATAACGAGTTTATTCATTTAAAAAAAAAAAAAAAAAAAAAAAAGTAGTATGATGATGAAAAATGGGACTGCATTTACTCTTTGCTGCTGTGCCTGAGCTTAACAGGTATTAAATCATGTATGAACCATGACCACACAATTCCTGAATTCCATTTTGACCCAGTATATTTGGTACCTACTGATGAAAAATACTCTGCCTCTGATTTCAGTTAGTCAACTTGCTATTAACATGGTTTCAGGTCCTATTTGTACAATACTTGTTGCTGTTTCACAATCAGCATGAGTTTGTGTTCACAGCAGTTACTTGTCACATCAGCACCTGATTCCGACAGCCGAGCCATGGATCGTGTGAAACGACAATTTTCCTCAGCAGTGGGAGTTGAGGGCTTCTCCTCCTCATTTGGCATCAGTGCTCTGTCTTCTACTGGTTTCTTGGGCTCAGGATCCTGTGTAAGCACAACCACAAGAGAAAACTGTGAAATGCTAAACAAATCCTTATTTGTTACACAAAGGCTTTCAGTATCTTAGGTGAACTAAAGTAATAATTAATTTTGCAATCCAGTAACCCGTTGCTGTTATCTTACCCCAGGCTGGGTTATCTGTGCTTCAGCACGGACTTCAGCTGCTGGTTCTGCTAGCTCTTCCTCAGAAAGCATTCTACACAATAAGGTAATTAATGTCTGATAAATCAGCACTACTTACAAATAAAATGTAATCCTTACTTGTAATACGATAATGAAGTAGAGGAAAGTAGATTTACTCACTGTTTAACCCCGTTCTCCATCACTACATCATTCTCCTCCATTTCCACATCCATAGAAACATCCCCTACAAAAAAAAGATTTTTTTTTTTTTTAAATGCTGAACAATATCAGAACTATTCATTCAAAACAAAAAAATAAAAGCATGTGAGATATAGATAGATGTGTGTGAATTTCATTTATTACACTGCATTACAGTACAACGGGACATTTCTCTTGAATAAATGTTTATGCATCAGCAGATACGTACATAAAAACATCGGACATCAACATTCGGCCACAATTCTCACATTGGTGAATCCCTAAAAAACACACCGACGTAAGAATTGTTACCGAATGTTGATATCCGATGTGGGATACACATATTGTGGCTGAATGTTGGTATCCACATTACCACATCGGTGTGTTTGAAGGATAGACCAATGTGGGAATTGTGACCGACTGTTGTCATTGTTGTATGCCTAGAACACACCAAAGTGTTGACTGGCCACAGGTGTGCATAAAAGTATCAGATATCAACATGCAGCCACAATTCCCACATCAGTGTATCCCTAGAATACATGCTAGCTGCCACACATCTGACAGTATTTTAAATAGCTTCACAATTTACCTTAGCATCTGCAATGCTCAAGAATTTACCTTTGTTTACTGTAAGTAGGGCTGAACACCAGATCTCAGAATTGGTAATAAGCTGATAAAGGTACTTTATTAATAAATAAGTAAATAAATAAATAAATAAATAAATAAATAAATAAAATAATAATAAAAAAAAAAAAAAAATCACACTAACAACACCTCTACTACTAAAAAATAAATCAATTAAATTTATAAGCATTGGCCAGACCTTCGATTTAACCAACTAATCTGACTGATACGGCAAACTAAAATCTGACGACATACTTATTGTATTGTACTATATAAGCAGACTGTTTAGGCACAGCTAGACCTCTCAGTTTACATTGCATATTCTTGATAGAACTCTTGTTCTCAAATTACTGCTAAAACAGTCAAATGCAAAAAATATGAACGTCCTGTGTAAACTTAACCTCTTGATTGTCTGAGCAAAGTAGTAATACATTTGCCACAATAAACAGACTTAATTGACAAAAAAAAAAGAGCACAACTTCTATTTTTGCATACTTTAACAAATTAAAATAAGTATAAAAAGCGCAAAATATGCCATAATGTTAGTACAGGCCTTTTGCATACAACTGTAATCTTTCAAAACCAAAGACATGCCTTTAGTCTTGGAATAGATTTTGTTCCAATTTCTTTTCTATACAGAGAAAAGAATGGGCTAATCAAAAACTAGTCAAAACCAGAAACATAGGATATCCTATGACACTCATCCCTAACTGTATTCTGTACACTATCTTTACTGGACCTTTACATATTATGCCAATTTCATCACTGTGTGCATTTTTGCATGTGTGGAGTCTCACCACTGACGGAGCTGCTGCACGTGGAGTTGCCCAGTCTGGCTTTCTTCTTCAGGAAGGAGCGTCGAGAGGCACGGCGGACTGCTTCCTGTGTCATGCTGTGTCTGAGGCCCACAAGAGAGTGCCGCAGCACCAGAGAACGCCGGACCGAGGTCCGTGAGGAGGCCTGAGCCCCGGCAGCTGCGATGGTAATTTTATTAGCAGAACGGCCTGGAGAGGGCCCTGACTCCAGCAGTTTATTAGCAGACAGGCGCTCAGCTGAGGGGATTTTCACCACAGCTTGGGACAGTAGTGTCTGCACCGGAGATGAAGAGCTGTTTGACTCCTTCACTTCCAGAACATTTTCAGGGACATCAGGTGGCTGAGGAGCATCAGCCACTGCTGCAACTTCTACTGCTTCCTCCTCCATCACCTCTGCCTGCTCCTTTGCTTTACCAGCTGCTTTGTTGCGTGTGCTACGTTTGACAGGCTCACTGTCTGCTGCTGCAGCTTTATTACGCCTGGTACGGCGAACAGGCTCCTCAGCCACAGTGTCCGGGCTGCTACTGGGGGCATGTGAAACTACCAATTCCGAAATTGAATTTAGAGTATTCTGGACCGAAGAACGACGCAAGTTGCTGCGCTTTCCCTTAGAGAAACTGGACAGAAGGAAAAGTGATGCAAACGAATTAAGGCTCAAAAAAAGGTCATTAAAATTTGAAGTCATATGAATCACATAAGAGAAACATTCTAGATAACAATTTTTGTACAGAACAGCAAACGTTTTGTTCTGCAGCATGTTCAAGCATATACATTCACTTTATTTAAAAAACAAAAACAATTTCCTGCTACTGACCTGCCTCTGATGCTATCGCTCAATAACTAACAACACCTACAAAAACCTTACAGATTCTCTGCTGGATTACTACAAGCACACCTCAATTCATGAAATAAAAGCACAAATATAATCTAAAAACATTATTCTTCTCAACCTGCCACTGACCGTACAAACTAAAGGTTCTTACCGTCTTTTGCTACGACTTTCATTGAGCTCCACAGAGACCCGTTTCCTGCGGCTTGTCTTCTTCTGTGATGGAGTTTTGGGCATAAGCTCTGGTTCTGTGCTAAAATCACTGTAACACAACTAGAACAATTAATCTCTAAAGCAAACAGCAACACGAGTAGACACTTGAAGTCATGTCGCATATTACACACCTGGAGAACATGCGCTGAGCCTCCTGCTGAATCTCCTCCAGCCACAACATGTGAACATTTTCAACCTCATCAGTAAAGTCCTGCAGTTTCCCAGTGAAAACCTGCGTTAGGGAACGCATGGCTTCCGGCAAGGAACTCATGGCTGTGTCCCTAAAAGCCAAAGTGAAGGTGTGCAGAAGGATGAGATGAAAAAAATGTACTACATGAAAATACAGAAATAAGTCATGCTAGTGATCTTATTCTGGTTAGCAACAGGACAGCATACATTATTGCTGAATGCCACGCATAATGTATAGCTATTTGACGCAAAAACTAAAAATGTACGTTTTAAAACGCATTAAAAGGTGAAGTGGTACAACTCAGAAGACATGTGGGTAAATCTGAACAGCAGTTTCAATGGCAATTTTAAACAGCATATATAATGAGGCTGTAGACATTACAGTACAACATTTGACACCAAATCTATGAATCGTTTGGTTCACATCTCATGACTTTTACAGAAATTAGGAAAATTTTCTTTGAAAGCAGGTCCCACCCATTTAAAAGTCAACATAAAAACAAAACTATCTGCTCAACAAACCTAAGATTTCTGGAGTTGTATGTGCAATGCCAGTGTGCAAAATGTAACCTTAATTACAACTGTTCATGCTTCTTGCTGTACTCTAACACGGAAGACAACATGAACAGCCAGATTCAGAATAAGTTTGGACTTGATTCACGTCGAACAACGCCCAGGCTTTGGTCTTTGGCCAAGAATCGCCATTATCAACCAAATAGGTAACGTCAGTATCTCATTTCCGCGCCTATCCAGACCTGCAGTACATCATTTTTAGCAGCTGGCCCTTGTCAATTCAATTTATAAGCAAATCGATTCTTAGAGCGATCAGGTAATCCACTCTGCAAAACTAATTTTGCGCGGCTAAAAGCAATCCGGCCACTTTCATTAGCTAGTTAGCTAACTTAGCTAGCCGTAGACCTAGCTCATGTCAGTTATTTACCTTGCTCTCGCAGGGATTTCACGAACGCTCATTCAGGCATAGCTGACGTAAATAAAATAAGTTGCCAGCTTCTTGTTCAGTGGTAACCTGTTAGTTAACATTAGCTAGCGTTATCTGAGTTAACACTGAATAACACACGTTGATGTGGAGCTCAAATTACGGACACAAAAACCTTAACCTGCCAAACCGTAAATACAGATAATACCCATAAAAAACACTGCTCGACTGACACTATGAAGCTTAAAGGATTAGACTAAAATGCTAAAACAATTGGCCAGACATGAAAACATCGCTCGTTAGCTAACTAGTTAGTTAGATAGCTAACCTAGCATTTCAACCACAATCGCTTAGCCAGCACAAAGCAACTACGTTAACTACATTTTGATAACATAAAAAATCGCTAGTTTACCTTCCTGTTTCAAAAAGTAAGCTTAACAGATCACTCGAATTCTTCTCCTGCCCTGTTGTTCCTTTCTGATCAACATTCAGGTCTGACTGATTTTCCACTACAAAAACACCCTGCTCGGTGCAAACTTCGAGCTGCCCGCTCAAAACGGTTTAAGTAGTTTAAATTTCTGAGCGCACCAATCACTGGTTGCGCGACACATCATTGGTTGCAACCACTGTCCTTCCAACTCAATCTGTCCAATAAAAACCATTAAAGCACAAGCTGCCAAAAGATGGGCGGGTCCTACGGGAGAAGTGTGAGAAACCCATCATTTGTTTGGACGATTTCAACGTCAATCAATTTTTAAACCGCCCAAAGCCAACGGTCAGCTCCGCCCTCAGGCTCTTTTTCCGTATGGAAACAACAACCATAACCTAACGTAGTTCCGATGTCACTCGATCTACGATAGTTGGTTAATATCACTGGCGATGTTATTTTGCCGAATCGGAGTACTTAAAAACAAGCTCTCAAAAGCTGTAATGCCATAGTGTGTGCTTCGGGGGTTAACCAGCCTACTAACCAGCAAGCTCGTACGTGTCACTAAAGGCTTTCCTTTTCTATAGCCCAGAATTAACAATAATTTAACGTAAATATTATCGTCATATTATAATTAATGGAACATGAAGTAACCGAGAGAGACTATTGCTGCCAAGTTTCACTCCAGTCTACCCGCCTCAAAGCACCGCAGCAGCTCTCGCAGCCGCTTGAATGTGATGGTCACGCAGGCGCTGTTCCGTTGCCTTGGTTACCGAGCTAGCCTAGCGTGGGCTCAACGGTTTCCAATGGGTGGTAAGCTAGCAAACTAGCCAAAGAGGGAGAGACAAAGTTATGCGCTGCTAGTTAGCTGGCTTATCGATACATTTATTATATATATATTTTATTGCTTCTTGGGTCTTATGACCAGGACTTTACGCTTTGGACCGAAGAGGATCTTTTCAAACAGCCTGTTGATGAAGGTGAGGGAGGAATGTTAATGTTAACGCTGCGTAGCTCGCGGACTAGCCTGTAGTTTAACTGGCTGGATTAATGTCAGCTAGCTAGGGTTAGCCAGTTGGCTAACAAACCCCGCAAAGGTAACCTACTTTACCAAGAAGAACATAGTTGAAGAAATAGCTTGGGAAGGATATATTTTATGTTTTCTCGACTCGGTTAAGGTGCAGAAACTACTTGCCTTGTAACGTTAGCTGGATTGTTGTCATGATTAGCCATCGTGGTACCACTTCATCTACTCAGTTAGCTACATTAACAGTTTTTCTTTAAGATATTGTTCTACACCGAGTTTACAGCTGTTAACAGGAAGACTTGGAAATCAGCCACTTGTACTGACACATTTATTGTTCCCATAGATACTGATTTTCCAGCGTTATGTGTTGGGGCTAATAAATTGCTTAATCCGCTTTGCACGTTTTATTTTTAGGAGATGGGGAAGGTGCGGTGATCCTATGTCGGCACCTGAATCTCAGGTATACTTCTCAGGAGGGCAATGCAGGCTTGCTCCTGTCAGCAGCAGTGCTCTATACAATGAAGAAAATCTTCAACTTCACCAAAAAAAAGAAAGGCTCCCCCAGTGCGTCTGACACGGGGAGTGTGCTTTCTGTGGGGTATGACCTGAAAGAGAAAGACTTGGGAAAGGTGCAGAAGGCTGCATTCACTGGCGATGTGGCAAAATTAAGACAGCTTGCGAAAAAGAATGATTTAAATCAGCTTGATAAAGAGAACAGGTGAGTTTGGATAACTTAAATCCTATCATTGGCTGTAAGAACCGCTAATTTGTGTACTATGCTTTTCAACATAGACAGCTATTTTCTTACATAATTTTCATAGTTTCTTACAACATTTTCACTTCTAATCTAATCGGCCCTTATTTTCAGTTGGTTTGTTTTTCTAGCATTTGGAGCAAAGACTCTTCTGCCTCCTCCTATTATTGTTGTTATTGTTATTATTATTGTAGTTATTACATACGCATTTTAGTCTGTGTAGCTCTGCTGTATGCTTATATTTAAACTCCAGCTCTGTCAGTTATGGTACTGATTTTATAGAATAATAAACTCAGGAAAACAACAAAAAAAGAAAGCTATATTTGTTTATCCCTTATTATACTTGCAGAACTGCATTACATATAGCCTGCGTTCATGGACATGCAGAGGTGGTTCAGTTTTTGGTGGAAAGCAAAGTTAAGCTCAACCTATGTGACAATCAAAACCGCTCCGCCTTAATGAAGGTACGATTTGTTGTCCTGATCACTAAGCTTTTGTATTATAGCTTAGTTGTTATTTATTATATTTGTTAATATTATTATTGTTGAAATAATAATTTTACAACATGTGTAGTTCTTTTCAGGGCATTAGCTCCCTACTTCTTTTTTTTCTCCAGGAGTGCTAGAAAAATGA
This sequence comes from Pygocentrus nattereri, assembly GCF_015220715.1. Classification (NCBI taxonomy): domain Eukaryota; kingdom Metazoa; phylum Chordata; class Actinopteri; order Characiformes; family Serrasalmidae; genus Pygocentrus; species Pygocentrus nattereri. Next base: position 29,072,605 of record NC_051221.1, on the reverse strand, counting down.
GAGTTTGTTCTATGTGATAGTGTCTGTCTCACTGATCGTGTTTGTTGAGTTGTTGAGCTGTGGGTCTTGGCAGGCGGTGCAATGCCAACAGGATCGATGCGTATCCATCCTTCTGGAGCATGAGGCAGATCCAAACATGGTGGACATCAATGGCAACACAGCACTGCACTTGGCTGCTCGGATCCCCTCCCTTTCTGTGGCCTTGCAGCTCCTAGAACACAAGGCTAACATCAACGCCCAGAACAAGGTGAAGCCTCAGCAGGGATCTCACCAGGACTCCAGATTACCTTTATCTTTATCCCAACGCAACAGGTGTCGGATACGTGGTGAGGGATAAGTTTCTGTTAGTGGATCCGAGGAGCTTGGCAGCATGAAATTATATCCCCATGAAGCAACAGTTGATTGATCAGAGGGATGTTTAAGTTCCATTCTAACAACTACCCATCTATTATAATAACATATAAAAGTATCTTTTCAAATATACTAGACATCTGTTGGTTAGATAAAGAGACAAAAATGAATGTATTTTATTGGCTTAATCCAGGGCTGTTCATTGGCTTTATAGGAAGGCAACACTCCCTTAATTCTCTCAGTGGAGGAAAACCATGCAGAGATGGCTGAACTTTTACTCAAGGAGGGGGCAGACGTCAATATCAAGAACCAGGAACAACGGTAAGGGTGATAGTTGCTCACATAAAATATTGCCAAAGTATCAGCTGGCACTCCAGATGTGTTAGAATCTATATGAAATATTTAACTATATTCAGTATTCATTTGGAATGTGGAAATGTAGAAGTAATAATGTGTGAATAAACAAGAGTTTGCATTTTCACTTCTTGTAGTCCTTTCAAACACTTTTGTCCACATAACATATATTTGCATAGCTGAGAACATTGTTGATTTCTGTTGACTTGTTGATAAATTACAATGTCAATTCTTTCAGTTTCAGCCAAATAGAAATTATTAATAACTGCTGAATAACAGTAAAATGTTTTTTTTTCACATCCCTCTTTTTCACACCCCCCTTTTTTCCCCTCCCTCTTTCAATGTTTTGCTGTTAAGGCCCCCTCTGATGATAGCTGCTTGCAATGGACACATCAACATGGTGCGACTGCTCTTGCAGTACAATGTTGACATCACTGTGAAAGACATTAAAGGATGGTCTTCTGATGACTATGCTGTAATGAATGGGCACCATGCGTAAGCACGTCATTTATTTACCTATACAAAGTTCAAATTTGTTCTCATTGTGTGCTGGTTGAGTATAGAGCGATCTCTAATTATTCACATTTTCAGATGTTCACATCTGATCATTGAGCATGGAACAAAGAAGAAATCCTTGCAGTCCCCCTCCCATCTTGCCCCGGGTAAAAAGAAGCAGGCTTCTATGCTGGGCAGTCCTGAGGCAGGCTTCTCTCTTGGAGGTCCAGCTCTAGACAAAGATGGTGAGTGCTTGAGTTTTCTGAGCATATGATTCATCTCATGTAATATATTAGACCCGAGGAAACGGTACCTTTCTTTACAGTCATGTGCCAAAGCATGATTTTCTAAGTGAAAATAAGTTAACGAATCCTTTACATTTTAATGCACAGTTACTGTTTATTTGTTCAATTTAACATATTAGAAAAAAACATGGCCTGTGCAAAAGTTATGTCATGTTTTATGTTATGTTTTATTTTTTACAGTATGTTAAACTCAGCAAGTAAACAAAAATTGTGCAGTATTGTATTTATTCTACATATTTAAAGTTCTCCATAGAGAATTATTCAATTATTTTCACTTAGAAAATCAATAAAGTAATGTAATTTGACCAGGCATATCTGAAAACACTGAAACTCATTTTCACTTCATGTCATGATGACACATTTGGGAGCGATCATCCAGCATTTCATAATGCTTCCATTTTTGTGTTCTCATCTGTGATCAATAATGCTTTTATTATTGTACTGTGCAATGTCCTGTCTGAGGTCTTTTTATTTTCCTCCCATTCATATTGCTTGCATTTTTTGTCAATGGATAGCTGCAGAAGGAACCTCCAAAGAAGCAGGGAAAGGTACTGCAAGTATTATCAAAAGTGTTGAAGTGCCACAGCAGAGGCACAACATTCTTTACCATCTCTTAACCAAGCACTTAAATTAGAACAAGATTATACCATTGAATGTAACGGGAGTTCTTAAAAATTGTTGATGGTGAACCATGCTGTGTCATACATGTGTTAGTGAGACGTAATATTTCCTTTCTGTATTGGTTAGTCTGGTCTCTAGACTTCTTGTAGAAATATTCTAGTAACATTTTTTTTTATATGCTTTGATTCAGTGCAGTTTTATGACTGATGCTTGCTTAGTTAACAAGTGTGCAGACAAATATCACCTGAAATTGTCAAATGGTGTTTTAGTTCCTTGGTGATATTTCACTTACATATCACAAATTATGTCCATGAATATGCATTGAGAAATGTTTTATGAACCTGAAATTTACAGCATGCATCATTAAAATGCCTCCATATGTAACTTTTATTTTTCCAGATACAGAGGACAATTCTCATGCAGACTCCATTAGTAGGTAAGAAAATATACAGACATGCCTGGTACTGTGGTACAGTAATTAATCTGTGATGCTGGTAGATGTGTGTGTATGAAATTAACTTGATAATAAACCTGAATGTTTAGAGCATCAAGAAGTGGTCCTGCTGATTCCTGGCCCTCTACAGATGAAGATGATGAGTTAGATTTGAGCCCAAAGGTATTTCCTATAGCTATGCAAAGATTCAAATGATGTGAAATTTGCTTATGAACAAAGCTTTAATGTATGTTTTAGTGCACTTCCACAATGGGAACACTTTTAGCTGTAACTAATAGCTGCCTTGTTGTTGTGGGGAAGTGTGAAACAATACTGTATAATGAAGCATACATTGTGCCCAGAAACAGATAACCTGCTATAGAAAATTGTGAAGACTTGCTTTGCACAGAGTAAAATACATGCTACAGTGATTTGGCTCATTTGTGGCATATAATAGCTGGTTATATACAGACACCTATAATATTAACTTGTGTGTCCCTTATGTTCATAACATAATACATTCATAACATCACTATAAGATAATATCTGTTCTGTATGTGCAGAAACCTCAAAAGGTAAACTTAAAGAAGCTCATGAATGCCTCCAAAAGAGAACAGAAAGAGGGTAAGTATCAAGTCAGATGTCCAGAGTAATTTCCTTTTAGCTTGTGGCTGTGCTTTAACATGAAACCCCTGCCCTGTAGTCGTTGTGGATCAGGATCCAAAGAAATCTTGGAGTGGAAGTGAGTCTGAGCCCAACAGCGAGGGCAATGCCATAGAACACCGAGCATTCGCCATGGCTCTCCCTGCCAGCAGTACCTCCCCCCAGAACCCTGTAGCTCCCACACCCATCTCCTTTTCCAAATCTCCCCAGATGAACTCCACACCCCTCATCAGCTCCCATAAGGTAACTCGCCAGTAGTTCTCTCAAGGCCTTCTAACTGTTTTGCTTCTTTATATTTTTTTTGCGCTGTCCATTCCATCAACCACTTTGGGGTAGGTGATGAAGCAGGTCTCTCAGAGATGCCTTGTGGCAGCCAGCAGGATCCAGAGAGCAGTGAAAGCCCTGCGGAAGAATCAGACGAAGGTGAAGATGATGAAGATGAGGAGAACGATGACGAAGAAGAAGAAGAAGAGGATGATGATGATGAAGAAGAAGAAGAAGATGAGGAGGAGGAGGAGGAGGAGGAAGATGAAGACAACTGTTGTGACGAAGATGAGGAAGAAGAAGACAGCAATGGTGAAAAAGAGGAAGAGGAGGAGGCAAATGTTGCATTAGCACAAGAAGCTAATAAAGGGATAGAGGATCCTGATGTGGCAAAAATCACAGCCATAAAGGGAAGTGAAGACATCCCTGATCAGATGAAGCTGGGTGAGAATGCTGAATCTCAAGTACAGCCTGAGCAGTCAGATGTATTGCTAGAAGAAAGTGTTTCCAGGATTACTCAGTCTAGTGTGGTGGAGGAAGACATCTCAGAGAACAATGCTCTTGAAGAAAGAGCAGAATCAGAACACATGGGGAAAGAGGATTCAGAGAAAATAATGATTTCAGAAATCACAAGTGATGTCATGGAGATGGTTGAAGTTTATGCTAGTCCAATTCCACGACCTTTAGATGTACAGGATGACTGTCTTGTGTCAGCCATCAGGGTTGAGTCAAGGATCTCAGATGAAGAGGAAAGTGAAGCACTTTCAGATAAAAACACAGGTCCCACAGGAGCTTTCAGAACACCTCTACAAAGTGTAGGCAGTGTAACAAGGAACACAAGAAATGAGGGTAATTATGAGGAAGAAGAGGAGGAGGAGGAGGATGAAGAGGACTGGGATGATGAGGAGGATGAGGAACTCTTGGAAGTTGAGAAAAGCAGTGCTGTTGATGACACACATTTTGAGACAGATACCCCAGTATTTCAGGAACCAAATGTTTCATCCCCTCAGGGTGATAACACAGTATCTAAACAGTTTGCTGGAACAGGTGATGAAGGACATTCCACCAGTGATATAAATGAGGATTCACATAGATCCTCTGTGTTATCTAAGGTGAAGTGTGATGACAATGATAATGACCAAGAGGAAATGAAACATGAAACAAAACTGCCAAAATTACTTCTGACACAGCTGAGACCAAAAGAAGAACCTGAAAGCTTTGAAGACTCTTGGGAATCTGGCTCGGATAGTGAAAAAGATGGAGAAGTGGAAGGTGAAACATCAAATGTGGAGCCAGTTATTTCTAAGGGAGATGACACAAGTATAGATGGTTTGCTTAAAGATAGCAGTTCCCCTAAAGAAGCAAGAATGAGAGCTGAGGACTGGACAGTGGAGAATCAGGATGATGATGAGAATATGCCAGTATCCATGATTGTTGGGAGTGATGACCAAAATGAAGATTTAGAACACAATATGAATGAAAGTGACAAAGAGGATGACAAGAATCAGGATTCTGATAGTGATGTTCAACAAATGGAGTATGACTTTGCAAGTGGAACAGTCAAAATTAGTGAAAAGAGTGTTAACTCAGATGATTCCCTGGTTGAAGATGCTAATGGAAATAGATTTGAGAGTGGTGACATAAAAAGTGAAGGCCAAGAGGATAACCACAAGAAAATGGATGAATCCTTTTCTGAAAGCAGACTTTCAGTCTCTGGTTCACCAAGTCCAGTACATTCTGCCCAACACAGCCCATCACCTTCAAAAGCTATACATTGTCCTTCAGAGGACAACGACCAAGAGTCACAGATAACAGTTATTGATCGATTTGTTGGGACAGAACATACCAATCCAAGCCCAAGTTCTTTTGATGACATAGACGAGTGTATCAAGTTAGCTGACGAAGGCGAGAATGACATGAATATTGCTGAAGAAGGCCAAGTGTCATGTCACGAAGAAATTCCTCACACAGTCATTGATGACGTTGATTTGACTTCTCACTCTGATGATGATGCTAAACAGGAAGAACACACAAATTTAAAGATGCAGGAGCATCTAGATGAGTCTGCCGTTTGCCAAACTATTTCAGAGCAAGGATCATTGCAGGTAACCTGGGAAGCATTTAGTAGTTGTACATTGTGGAATTATAGGTGTAGTTGTTTGTGATAGCTGTGTAGATTAATTTAGGCAGTGATAAAGTATGTATGTGGTGTTGAGTTGCAGCAGCCTTGAATGTGGTAAGTTGTATATTGTAGCAGAAGAAAACCTCTTCCTTCTTTCCCTTTTTTGTCCTTCCAGTGCCTAATAAGTCCTTCTTCTCAATATAATTTGATATTTATTTTGTGTTTATTACTGTTTTATTTTTATGATCTATTATGAATAAACTAGAATGTAATACTAATTGGCTTTTTTGGAAAATACTTTGTCCCAAATCAGGAGAAAGCATCTTCAGAAGATGAATATGAGGAGGACAATGTAGAAGAGGAATTTGATAAAGCAGAAACTGAAAAATTAGAGGGGTCTGACCATGATGAAGAGATTGAGCAGCCTCAAAACACTGAAAAGTCTCAAGACAGGAAAAGGGGTGTGTGTTTTTTCTGGTTCTCAGACAAATTAACCAAAGTTGGTTGAAAGATATTTTCTTTCAGTGTTTTTTCTTAATATTTTTCAATAATCACCTTTCAGATTTTATGTCAGAACTGGGTATTGAAAAGGAGGATGACGAGGAAGATTCACCTTGGGACTCAGAGGTTAGTACCTAGATCTCTCTCTCGCCTACTAAATTAACTCCTGAAGAGGCAGCATCTGTTCTCATCCTGTGCAAAAATCTACCGATGTCCCTCTTTTTGAATAATAAAATAAAAGTATACACAATAAAGTGTGTGCTGTTATAGTTTTGTGCAACAAAGCTGTAGCAGCACACCTAAAATGGTAAGCTTACCACCCTGTATTCTTTTCTGTCAAAATCCCTGTTTTTTTTCTCCTTTTAATTTCGTTCCTTGCAGTTAACCAGATATCTGTTCATGAAATCTAACAGACACTTGAATTTCAAGATTACACTCTGTGCACAATTATTAGGCAAGTGAGTATTTTGACCATAATAAGATTTTTAGGCATATTTTCTAACTCCAAGCTGGATAAACTTGATTGCTTAATGGATTTAAGCATAGCAGGTGATGTGTATCTGTGTAATGAGGGAGGGTGTGGCCTAAGGAGGTCAACACGCTATATCAAGGTGTTAATAATTATTAGGCAGCTTTTTTCTTTAGGCAAAATGGGCCAAAAAAGAGATTTAACTGACTCTGAAAAGTCAAAAATGACCAAAAGTCTCTCAGAGGGATGCAGCAGTCTTGAAATTGCTAAGATATTGGGGTGTGATCACAGAACCATCAAACGTTTTGTTGCAAACAGTCAGCAGGTTCGCAAGAAACGTGCTGAGAAAAAAAGATGCAAATTAACTGCCAAGGATTTGAGAAGAATCAAGCATGAAGCTACCAGGAACCCATTATCTTCCAGTTCTGCCATATTCCAGAACTGCAACCTACCTGGAGTACCAAGAAGTACAAGATGTTCAGTGCTCAGAGACATGGCCAAGGTAAGGAAGGCTGAAACCTGACCACCACTGAACAAGACACATAAGCTGAAGCATCTAGACTAGTCCAAGAAATATCTGAAGACAGATTTTTCAAAGGTTTTATGGACTGATGAAATGAGAGTGACTCTTGACGGACCAGATGAATGGGCCCTTGGCTCGATCAGTAATGGGCACAGAGCTCCACTTCGAGTCAGACGACAGCAAGATAAGCTGGTTGGACCTTTGCGTGTTGAAAATGGGCTCAAAATCAACTCCCAAGCCTACTTACCTGTTTTTAGAAGACACTTCCTTTAAGCAGTGGTACAGGAAGAAGTCTGCATCTTTCAAAAAGACAATGATTTTTATGCAGGACAATGCTCCGTCACATGCATCCAAGTACTCCTCTGCATGGCTCGCCAGTAAAGGCATTAAAGATGAAAAACTTATGACATGGCCCCCTTCCTCACCTGATCTGAACCCAACTGAGAACTTGTGGGCAATTCTTAAACGGGAGATTTACAGTGAAGGAAAACAGTACACCTCTCTGAACAGGGTCTGGGAGGCTGTGGTTACTGCTGCACAAAAAGTTGATCGTCAACAGATCAAGAAACTGACAGACTCCATGAATGGAAGGCTTATCACTGTTATTGAAAAGAAGGGCGTCTATATTGGTCACTGATTTTTTTTATATATATCAGAAATGTTTATTGGAAAGTTTTGAGTTGTTTGTTTATAATTCTTACTTGAACAGATGAAAATAAAAAAGTGAGATGGGATAATGTGTGTTTTTCATTTAGCTGCGTAATAATTTTGCGCAATAATAGTTGCCCAATAATTGTGCACATATAGATATTCTCCTTAGAAAGCCAAAACCTCACTTTTACTTACTTAAACATTCATGTTTGAGGTTTATTAACATTTTGGATTAACCGAGAGCACTGTAGTTGGTCATTAATAAAAATAATCCTCAAAAATAAGATTTGCGTAATAATTGTGCACACATTGTAGTCAGAATGCACATTCTTAATGCTTATAGATGAAAAACCTGTGCATCACAAAGGAAAGTACATCAAACTGACAATATGAATGTAGGTGGATTTAAATAACAAAGATTCCGGAACCCATGTTTGCACTAGTTATAATTTATCAAGATAAGAAAGATAAGCTGTGAAAAGCTAATTTAGTTAGCTAACTTGTCTTAATATTGGTACACTATATTTCCAAAAGTATTCACTCACCCATCCAAATAATTGAATTCAAGTGTTCCAATCACTTTCATGGCCACAGGTGTATACACCCAAGCACCTAGGCATGCAGACTGCTTCTACAGACATTTGTGAAAGAATGGGTTGCTCTCAGGAGCTCCAGCGTGGTACTGTGATAGGATGCCATGTGTGCAAGTCCAGTTGTGAAATTTCCTTGCTACTAAATATTCCACAGTCAACTATCAGTGGTATTATAACAAAGTGGAAGCGATTGGGAATGACAGCAACTCAATCACAAAGTGGTAGGTCACGTAAAATGACAGAGCGGGGTCAGCGAATGCTGAGGTGCATAGTGCACAGAGGTCACCAACTTTCTGTGTCAGTCACTACAGACCTCCAAACTTCTTGTGGCCTTCAGATTAGCGGAAGAACAGTGTAGAGAGCTTCATGGAATGGGTTTCCATGGCGGAGCAGCTGCCCAAGCCTTACATCACCAAGCGTAACCTAAAGTGTCAAATGCAGTGGTGTAAAGCACCGCTCCTGACCTCTAGAGCAGTGGAGACGTGTTCAACGGAGAGATGAATCACACTTCTCTGTCTGGCAATCCGATGAACGAGTCTGGGTTTGGCTGTTACTGGGAGAACGGTACTTGTCTGACTGCATTGTGCCATGTGTAAAGTTTGGGGGGAGGAGGTGTTTGTGGGAACAGTTTGGGGACGGCAATTTCCTGTTCCAGCATGGCTGCGCACCCGTGCAAAAATCAAGGTCCATAAAGACATGGATGAGCGAGTTTGGTGTGGAAGAACTTGACTGGCCTGCACAGAGTCCTGACCTCAACCCAATAGAACACCTTTGAGATGTATTAGAGCGGAGACTGCGAGTCAGGCCTTCTTGTCCAACATCAGTGTCTGACCTCACAAATGCGCTTCTGGAAGAATGGTCAAAAATTTCCGTGAACACATTCCTAACCCTTGTGGAAAGCCTTCCCAGAAGAGTTGAAGCTGTTATAGCTGCAAAGGGTGGGCCAACATCATATTAAACCCTATGGATTAAGTCATTTAAATTCATATGCGTGTGAAGGCAGATGAGCCAATGCTTTGGAAATATAGTGTATATAACATTATAATAAGAGGTCACATTAAAACATGACATTTGCAAGTACCTGTACATGTTGGGCTGTGAATGTGGTCCTCCCAATAGGTTATTTCAGTTTAATCTGTGATGTTTTAGACAGGTTTGCGAATCGGTTTAAGCCGATTCATACTTTTCTCTTTCAGTCTGGCTCAGACAGTCCCAGCAAAAAGCAGCAACATGGGTCAAACTCCCTTAACAAGTCACATAAAGCCATGGCCAGTATTTGTGAGGAGAGCAATGAAGGTACGTAGGCTTCAGGCAGTTCTTGTATTTTATTTCATGCTTATTATTTTGTAATGGCAGTTCTAACTGAAAAGCATTAAAGCTTTGCCCCAGTAAGCCACCTCTGCAACCATTTCATGCCTTGGGAAACATTCAAAGCTGAAAATACATTTTTGATGTGGTTCATTGCTTTTGCTTTTTATCAGCAGACAACATTCAGACAGTTCATGCTGGCTGTTGACATGTTAACATTGTAGTTCCACTTACAATGGACAGCTCTTCTTATGAGAACATTGTAATTTTTACTAAAATATATATTCTCTGTCTATCGGACTTTGACACAAACAGTTAAACAGGTACTGTTGTTTTATTATGTAGTCATTGTTAATTGAATTCCTTTTTAGCCCTGCTTTATATTCCATCTTTCTTAAGAGGATCGAAGCACAGTAGTGTATTCAGGAGTGTTGGTTGGCCTGGAGGTCAGAAGGCAGTGGGTATGCCAATTAAATTGCTGCACGTTCTCCTGTTCTCCTCCAGGGCGAAATATAACCCATAACCCCTTACTCACCACATCACATCCCATTTCTTTTACGTCAGTTACGGGTGTCAGTCTGTAATAGTTTTCTTATGTCTGCGTATCTGTTGTCAGTATTCATGTTGAACACATCAATCTATGTGGCTTGCTTTATATTAAGATGAAGAATTAGAATTGAGCTTCTACTCCACTACCCTTGGTACATACCAACTGATGGTTACAAATAAAGTATGATGGGCTATTTAAATTATACATATTTGTAGGCCTAAAAATAAAGTCATGTGGACTACGATAGCTTCTTGACCAAGCATTGAGGCTAAATTAAATAAATTTTGCTTTAGTTCGCAGTCTGCTAATTTAAAAGACACTATGTAGCCTGTGATGCTGCCAGTGCAGTTGGTATTGATGTCTATGAAATTACTAATTTACCCTCAGTACTTTCCTTGCACATCGGATATGAGCTCATATGCATTAAGCATATTAATACATTATGCATGTGCATGTCTGCAGGCTGGCTGTACTTAGAGGCTTGTGCACTGGTTGTCTGTGTGAATTTTGTTTTCTGCTAAACTTGTTCCATATTTTTCCTTGATGTGTATCAGACTTTCCATTTTCTCTCTCTTTGCAGTTTTAAGGACCACTAAGGGTGAGGAGGAGAAGGATAAGGAGGAGGAGGATGATATTATTGATGATGATGATGATGATGATGATGATGATGATGATGATGATGATGAACCAGAAGAGGAGAAACCAGAAAAGCAGGTGAACTTTCTAAAGAACGTTTAGTTTTATTGTTATTTTATACTATTATTTTATTTAGATGGCATCAGAATTTAGTGTTTTTAATGTTAATATAACAAGTATTTTTCTTTCCTATTTCAGCAAACTGTAATTCATAGAGAGCCAGTGTCCATATTAAGTAAATTAATGGATTCCAAAGATGCTGAAAAGAAGACAGGTAATATCACAGAGGACAGTGCTTGCTTTACTGTTCCAATTCATTCTTTATTATTATTGCATAACAGCGTGTTTAATGGTGACGTTTTGCTTACAGACTTTATGGAGGAACTCGGATTAGGGGATGTTGATGATCTGGAAGGTAATTTTGGGCTGTTACTTTCTGGAGTAATTCTGGAGTTAAATAGCTGACTAGCTATTAAAATGGAGTCTTATATGTTATTCCGATATTTTGTAGTGTCAGCAATAAATTGGAATGTCTTTTTTTATGCCGAAGAAAATCATTAATACTCAGCAGAACACATAGTCTGATTGTTTCAGCCATGTTAGGACCATCTTCTTAGTTTTTGGTACGAGTGTATTTCTCAACACAGATGCCTCTGACTGGGACTCAGCTAGTACCACCAGTAAGGCCAGTAAGAACATCCCAGCCTACAAACTTGAGGAAGAGCTAGCAGGTGAAACCCAGGTGGCTCTGCCTGTCCTCCCAGAGCAGGAGCTAGATACCTCCAGCCCAGAGGCACAGGAAGCTGCCAGCACAGAAAGAAGTAGACCCTCTCCTACAGCAACTCCTCCCCTGCCAAGCCCACGGTCCTTCACAGCAATCACTGGAGTACAGTCCCAGCCACAACCTCAGCCACGCATCCGCAAAAACTCAGCCCAGAAACCAGAGAGTGATGAAGGTGAGCGCTTACATTTTGGTGACTGAAACTTTAGAAGAAAATATTGTGTGAATTTATATCTAGATATCAATAAATGCTAGAGTTAAGAGTTATTTTTTTCTTCAGAGTCAGACTGGGACACAGACAACAACTCCAATCCAACAAAAGTGATGACTCCACTGCTGAACATTGCAGAGACTGAAGCAGGTAAGTAGATCAATTCACTGTATTACTCATACTAGCTTAACCAAAAGTCCTCAAGACAAATAATGTCCTGTTGTCCCTCTGATGCCCCAGAAATTCCACCAGAAGATGGAGCAAGTGATAGTAACTCTGAAGCCAGTGGACATCCAGACCAGGTGGGTAGAGATCACAATCTTGTGCACATACTTACAGTTCATGCCTCAGATTCCAAACACTAATAATAACTCACTAGATTGATCATCAAATTGTCTGTTTTTGTTATATAGGGATGTCTTGTTGTTGGTGGTGGTGGTGTTGTTGTTTTGCTTGTTTTTGATAACCAGTGACAGCTTGCATAAAACATCTTAAGTTTTTATCCTCATGTTTTCCCTTTATCTTAAGTGAACTGCTTAAAATCTCTGTTTACGTTTCAGCACTTATGTTTTTGACAGAATTTTAAATTTTGTTGTACAGTTTAAAATTTATCCCTTAAGCATTTAACTTAAGATATGTAATTAATATGTTTTGTGCAATTGCCGCAGCTCTTTATTACCAAAGGTATGATTTGTTTTTGCGGCTTTGATACTTTCATTGGTAGGTTTGTCAGATGTATCATGACCATGTTTCTGTAGAAATTGTCTTTGGTCCCATTTTAATACAGAATACTTGGTTCCTGTTGTTTGGATTTTCAGTGTTAATTGTATTTTTTGTCCACCCATGCAATCAAAGGAGAGAGAGACATTAGATGCACCTGACTTAGACGTAATTAGTCCATGTCAACTATCTGATTATCAGCCATCTGAGCTTGAAAAGGAAGATTTGAACAAGACCACCTGGGAGGAACGTTATGAGAAGATCTGGGTGGAGAGTGATAAAAAGGAGACGAAATCCCAGTACAAAAATGTGGCTGCTGAGCTTAAAGAAAGATTTGGAGAAATAGAGCAGAAGAAATCATGTGAGTCTGACGAGGATGTAGAGGTCAAAGAAGGACAAGAGAAAGAAGAGGGAAAAAAAGAGTTGAAGAGAGAGACAGACGTCCCTGAGAGTGCATTAGAAGAAGACTCGAGTGAAGATGAGGGAGAGCCAATAGTGCGACCCACTGCCCGGGCTAGGACTGTAAAGCTGTTACCGATCCCAGAGCAGAGGGAGTCTGGGCTGGAGGAGTCCTGCTCTGAGGAACCTAAAGAAGCACCCTGCCACACCACTAGTGATGAAGGCAGTGAGGCAGATCTTCCTCATGATGACTTCACTAAAGAACAGCTACCTTCTCCGAAGCCCCTCAAAGAAGCACAAAACTCTGTCTATGGGTCTGGTCACAGTGTAGCTCATTCCTCTAATGTAAATGAAAATAAAGGAAATTATGGCTCAGCTGGTGTGTGTGATCAGGGAGCTGAATTTAAGACAAGTCCAGAATCTTCAAAAGAAGCTGGTAGAAGCCAGTTGCTTTTTGTTGGAGAACTGGAAATTCCTTCCTCAAAGTCAGAAGCACTCTCTCCCAACTCAGATGAAGAGGCTGAGGTAGAGGCCCAACAGAGATGCATGACTGAGGTAGGGAATGGAGAACTGCATGCCTGGATAAGGCGAAGGAAAATGCAACTTTGTAGAAATGATGTCATGTCATTATTTTGTCTCTCTCTCCTCGTTTTTCATTCATTCACTAATACTATGGCTGCTTGTTGGAGAATCTTTGTTCCCTTTCAATACTTTAACATGTCAATGTTTTACATCATCCAAACCACTATTGCAGCTTAAGAACCTGCTAACTTTATTGTTTTTAGTCTTACCTTAGTCTTATAGTGACTATCATCTGTTTTCCTTAGTATTTCCCATGCTGTGAATATCACTTCATTATTGTATTCTTTTCTTGGGTATCTTACTTCCTATGTTTCACGACAGAATGTATAAACAGTAGTTATAATATTGACATTGGGATTTTGGCAATGAGGTTTTCAGTTGCAATTAATCATAATTGTTATGACCCACTCTATTAAAACACATAAGGTACTGAGGCCACTATTTTAACACAACAATTTTTATTACAAATAACGTTATCAGCATAACAATTTTTTGAAGAAAAAGTAGAATCTTTTGAAGTATTTACGTGAATTTCAGAGTTTCCCAATATTGGCACTGTCCCCCCTTTTGCTTTAAGGGCCAATATTCTACAATTATCATATTTTTGTCTCCTAAGGTCGACTTGACACATTTTTGTGGTTTAATGTACCATAAAATGCTCCAACCTGTGTTTATCCGTTAAAATTAAATCGGATGTAGCAAATGCTATTTGTAAATGAGCTCTCTTCTGTTTGGCTGTCCTACATTATGCTTATTTCAAACATCTGTCTAAGTTGAAACAGTTATAACTTCAGCTTGAGTGGGAGGAGCTAAACTGCTAAATACTGTATAAGGAGATGTATGGATGTGCACTGGTTTCATGACATCATAGAAACAGTGACTTAAAAATGGGCTATTTTTGTGACTTTGTTTCCCCAAATTGACTGTATGGACTGGGGAGTGAAAGGATGTGTTTTGGAACTTAAAGTTTATGTAGTATCTTACATTTTTAAGTTATAAAAAAGAAAATTTGGTTTTCCATAAAATGGAATTTGTGCATTTAGGTTGGCGTGCACTCCATAAGTTTGTGTAAAAGCCTCCTTTGGACATAGCTTAGTGAAAGACCTTTTTGTGTAAAGGCCTTAACAGAATTTACTGAGTTTTGAAAAGTGTCCTAGTAATAATGCAAAATTTCTTCATTTTACTCATTACTTTTCTTTCACCTTTTTTTCCAAGCCAATCTTGTAGATTAAGAACCTGATAACATCACAATTTTGCTGAATTTTGAATAGTGTCCTAGAATTAGTGCTGAATCTTGAACGTTTCTTAACTTTACCTTAATTTTCAACTTTCAATTTAAATAATAATAAAAAAAAATCAGTGTGTTCTCTTTTGGACCCCACTGTATGTTTCCTTTGCATAAATTATAACTGCATCTATCCGAATATATCACAGAACATTGAGGTGGACTGTCAGTCACTCGGCCTGTGTACTTAAAGCATATGCAACAGAAATTGAAACTATTGATGTTGGTGAAGTGACAGAGAAGCCACAAAATAAAAAGCATTGTTCCAGGTTGTGGCCTTTTGTAAAAAATATTATACTAGTGGTCAGAATTAACTGATTAATTGTCCAAGCCTAGGCCTGTCTTACCTTTTTAATAGATTAGTGGGTCCTGAACTGCACTTGTTTTGTTTCCCATCTTGAGGTCAGCCTGATTAAAAATTAACAGCTTGATTTCTGCCCTGGTGTCAGGTTATCCAATGGCACACCTTAGCCTCTCTTTCAGGCATCTTCTCACACTTCAGCTGTTGTGTGTCACTCATCATTTCCTTCAGCTGCCTGACGAACACCTCTCATCTTTCCTAAGTAGTAGCTATTTCATGTCTGTGTGTTTGGTCTTGTTGGTATTGCTTGGTTTGTTGTGGGTTTGAATTATGTGTCCTTATTAGCGCTTCTTTTTACATTTGAAAAAGAAGACTGCTCTGGTATAAACTGTTAACTATTAACTCTCTTGTTAACGTGTGTACTTTATGCATTTTTGCATAATTTTGCATATTTTTACAACATTTTTGCATAAATTTTACATCAAACTAAATCCTTGGAAATGTTTTTAAGCAAGCTAACTCATCCATACACGTATCATACTTGTAACATATCTATTATGCACAAATGTTAAAGTTTCATGATCTCAATGATGAGCATTTCTCCTGTTATTAGAGTACTGTGGCAAAGACTGATGACATGAGAGAGAGGCCTAAAAGCTCTGCTTTATGGAACTCTGGTGGATCCAGGAAACAAACTGACGCTGACCAAGGAAAAGGAAAGAAAGCAGACACTAACCCTGGCAAACAAAAACCTGAACAGGAAGGGAAGTCTGAAGTCAGTGGATCTCATCAGAAGGATGATGGGCTTGAGAAAAGGGATAGTGTTTCGCCAAGATGGCAGACAAGAAGTCCAAGGAGGTAAGATTCTTTGAGAGGTAAATTAGAGTTGACAGCTTTAACAGTCTTCTTTAAAAATAACAACCTCAAGAGTTCTGCCTTCATCCATCCACATATTTTTGCCATGTGATGCATACGTATAACCAGTTAAATATAACTAGCAACAAATTCAGCAGGTTCTTACATTCTTAAGTTTTTTAAAAAGTAAATCCAAGTATTAGATTGAATTCTTAAAAGCCAAATTACATGCACAATAATCATTGTTAACAATTATTAAGGTAAAAATACATTTTGAATGAAAAAAGAGAAGTCATTATGTCAGCTATTTTAAGGAGATACATTATCCTAGTCCTGTTTAATACCATTGAGGGTGTAAGTGTCAAGGTTATTTAAGACTTTTGGATTAGAGCCTAAGTAGTATTTAGCTCTTCTACTGTTCCAAATTTGACATTCAGACTGAAGGAAAATTTTGTCACTTGTGCTGTTGCACAGTCTGGAGAATAAATATTATTAAGTTAAGGAACAACACAACCAAGAGTTTCTCACAATTTTTGGATTGAATTGGATGAAAAAAAAATCTTTTTAGGATTTTTACAGAAGAATTCACAAATTCAGTAAAATTCAGTGTTTTGTTTTTCTCTGAAAGTCAGTTGAGTTAGGGGTATAAATCTCTGACTTGACAATTTTACTTAAATACTCTAGGAAATTATTTTGTGCATCATGCCAATGTAAATTCAATTCAGTAACATTTTGGTACACAAGTCAGAAACCACACTGAAAACACATGTGACTTGAGGAACTATTTGCACAGTAGTGAGACAAAGACAATAAAAGCAATACAAAATAGTTTTTTGTTTGTTTTATTAAAATTTTTACTTTTAAATATAGACCATAAAATCTGTCAAGGGTGATGACAAAACATATACATTTATAAAAACATATATAATCTGCTCTTCCAGCATACAGTAACTATATCATCAAATATCAGTGTGAACTACTTGTCAAACGTAAACATCTGTCCAATGGCAATAATTTTTTTAAGCATTTGTCTGCTGATGATGCTGTGAGTCCAAGATCATTGTGCACCCTATGATATTTAATCAATTATATTAATTGATTTATGACATTATATAATGGATGGAGCCAGCTTCCTCCAATTCATTTTACAGCCCTAAGGATACGTAAATACCTTATGTTCTTTGTCATGTCCTGCTATTATGCTTTCACTTCATCAGAAACACTCACCCTGCTGTTACACTGTTAGTATGTCCTTGATTGATGGCTGGTGGTGGCCAGCTGTTGAAAAAGCACTATATCCTCATGATAAATGATGAGGTCTGTGATCCCCAGCACTAACCGGAGTACAACGGAAGATGAAGATGAACAGAGGAGGACTTTTGGTAGCCAGGGGAACCTTCTACATGTCCCTGTTCCACGGCAGGCTAGACCTCCCTTCCCTGTGAACCACCATAATGGAGATCCCCTGTCTGTGTTTGACGATAGTTCTTTAAGTGAGGTGTCAGAAGATGAAGGAAGGTACATATGCAGTATGCCACTGTTTTCACACTCTTAATGAATATTTACATGACTTGGACTTTTTTACTGTACACTGAAGTGCCGTATAGTACTAAATTGTAGCTGTTTTGGAAGCCACACAAATGTGTGGTGCAGAGAGAAGTATTGAACAGATACTGCATTGTACCATCAAACGTTGATAGACAGTGTCTCCCTACTGCCCAGTGTTACGCACAAAGAGCAGATATAAGCCTAGTTGACTAAAATTATTGCTGTTTTGTTGTTTTTTTTTATTCTGAAAAGGTACCCGTCGTCAAGGCATAAAACTGAGAAGGTAAGCTCTTGACATGATATTGTATAAAATAATGTGATACTTGCACTGCTATTGGTAAGGTATTTTATTATCTTAAACTTGACGAATTAGTACTTGCTAAACGTTTCTGGGCATATCATGGGAAATCATTGGTAATAAAAAACCATTGTAACTGGTCGCATACGGTCGAATTTTAAAAAATTACTCTACATATAGTTTTTGATAGCATATTTAAAATGTGGAGCATTGCTGCAACCTCACAAATCTCAGAAAAACAAAATACACTCACTGGCCATTAAATACTCCGGCAATGTGGTTAAAATATTTTATCGTTATTGTGAAAATTACATCATAGACTTTCTAAGCTTATTATGGATATTTTCAGTACTTAAAGAGCACTGACTAACTGCAACGATAGCATAATTATCCTTTATTATTGAGTGTGTTACAATGTGTGAAATGTTGAATAAAAATCATGGTTTTTTAGTCATTTTTAAAATGTGACTTCTGGTTTTGTCTGTTCCAACTTACCAAACCCAGGGAAAAAAACAACATATTATGTGGTGCATATTATGCATTGTGAAAATGTGTTACATATATTACAGATATATTACATTTTTGCATTTCCCACACCTACTTAAATTTATAGTTTAGTCGTTAAATTTAAGACTTTATATTCAGTAACTTCTTTTAAATATTTGGTAAATCTCTGAAACTAGTGAGTTTTTTATGAGAGTAAGGAACTGAATTGCATGCCCACATTTTCAGGTAAACTAAGTACTTAATTGAAATGTTACATTTTGTGACACTTTCATCTGTGTCCTGTGTAGAGTGGCGGAGAGTTGGAAATGGCAGATGATTTTGAAGACCTTACACAATCTTCAGACACAGCCACTGAGGAGCTGGACTCCATTGCATCAAGCTACCGTCATGCCACTCTGCTCATCAACCAGCTGGACGCCAGCTCTATAGGTAAGACTTTTTCAACTACCGCTAAAAAAAGCCGTTCAGCCAAGAGTTTCTTAATGCACTTTTTACAAGATACTCTTTTTTTTGTACAAGTGTCTAGACTTTAAGCTGTTACGTTACCTCTCCTTACAGATTCAGTTAGCATGGTGAAGCTGCAGAACATATTCCGTGATTATGAACACACTATCCAGAAGGAGCGCGACAGGCACAGCCGGCTAGTTGACAAGAACTCTCAGCTGGAGCAAGAGCGGACTGACCTTCGGCTCCTGCTTGAGGAGACCAGAGAGAGCAGATCCAGCCTAGAGCACCTCCGCTTAGAACTGGAGACAGACCTCAATAACCTCAAGTTAGCCACAGTCTGACCTCTAATCACTTAGATTCCTGGAATTTACTCTTTTTACAGTTTGAAAAGTTGTTGGCCCATTAATTGGTATTGTAATATTATTTTTACTTTATCTTTTCAGATACTAATCAATATCTGAAAAGAAAAATATATTATATTAATGATTATGTTTGCTACCACCAAGTATTGTAATTAAAGTAGTCTTCTCTCCCTCTTTCCACTCTAGATTTCTATTAAAGCAGGAACAGGAGAAACATCAGAGTGCATCCATGCTGTACGATAAAACCCGTGAGCAATTGAGGAGGAAAGAGGAGGAGCACCGGGCTGAGGCAGAGGAGAGGCAGAAAGTGGAGCTTAACATGCGCAACTTTGAGCTGGAGATGAGGGCTCTGATGAACACCATGAAACAGGTAATTATCTGGGAGAAGCAAAAATTGGGAAGTGATGTAAATAAATGTAACCCCAGTCATGTGTAGTCTAGTATGTCATAGTTTTTGTATTAGCTAAATATCTTATTGTCTGTCTTGCTTTTCAAAACTCTATTCTTTCTAGACTTAAAAATGTATTGTTATTTGAGTAAGTTAACCCAAGTGCAAGTAGCACCACTAATGTCGAAAAGCCACGTTTACTATACAAGTTCTGAAATGGTAAGCTTTGTGTAACAAGTATATGTTGAATGCTGCATAGCTGGAGGAGGACAGGAATGAAACTCAGCGTCTTTTGGCCCATGAGCGAAGTGCCCGGGTTTTACAGGAGGAGTTGCTAAACAGCCACCTGCGCAAGCAGCAGGACATTGAGGAAGAGAACCTCAAGAGCCTAAACAAGAGCAATGAGGTAATATTAAAACCTCTCACATTTGACCTTAGTCACCTCAGGAACCTTTAAATAGGTCTTCTTATATTTTTATTGAAAAGAGAAAACAAATTGAAGACCGCAGTGTGGATTAGTACTGGGGAAAAGAACTGTTACAAGACCAATGCACTGAAATCTCTTTTGTGATTTTAGAATCTCAGTGCTTCAATCCCCCTTGCCCTTACTGAAGGTGTTGAGAACAGTTTTTAGGCCACAACTGAATGAACTTTTAAGACATGCCACTGTTTTTGCTGTGCCCTAAGCTCTTTTAGTTATGACCCCATGCATTTTTGTGTTCATAGAAGCAATAGGTCTTAATTGTACATTATACGTAGTATGATGTAGATTGGACATATTAAATTGCTTACCTGTGTTGTTGTCCAGGTCATGTCCCAACTGACAGAGGCCAGTGATCGTGAGAGGGAACTGCAGCAGCAGGTCAGCTCTCTGCAGGAAGAGTTGAGCTGTGTGCGGGCCGAGCTGGAGCGCGCACACTCCCACAGCCAGCAGGAGGAGAGCAGACTGACTGAAGAGAGGGACGCTCTGCGGGAGAGGCTGGAGGATGCTCGACGTGACCTGAAGCTGAGTGAGGAGGCTCTGGCCCAGACTGTCTTTCAGTACAACGGGCAGCTGAGCGCACTAAAAGCAGAATGCTCGGTGGCTAGTGCCAAACTTGAGCACGAAAGGCAGGCACGGCAGCAGCTGGAGGCTGAGGCAGAGGCTAGCAGGGCACGGCTACAGGCAGCATTGCAGGAGACAGAAAGGTGTCAGGTCAGTATGTGTGTTTTGTGTGCTGTATTTTTTCCAGACCTTTCAGCTGATAAAACCACCTTTTAACCTTCAAATTTTTAACATGTGATTTTAGCAACAGTTTGAGAAGGAAAAGTGTCTGTTATTATTTAGGCAAAACTTACATTTCATACACAGTAAGAAGCATTTGTGAAAATAAAAGGTGAGCACAATATACCCATTATATTTTAAGTAATAATTAGATGTTTGTTAAAGGTAGGGTGTCTCCCTCTCCAGGGTGTATCCTGCCTTCTGCCCAATGACAGCTGGGATAGGCTCCAGCAAGCCCCATGACCTAGAAGGATAAGGTTTAGATGATGTGTGTATGTGTCCCAAGGCAGGCAGTCTGTGTTTGTAGATATGAGACTGTACAGCATGAGCTTATCTGTTGATGTAGTGGCCAGATGTAGTACCCATAAAGAGCAATGACACTGTTGCATGTAAGCGCTCTTTTCCCCTCTCTTCCTCAGGTGGCACGTGCAGATGCAGAACGCCTTCTGCAGCGTGAGCGGGATGAACACCACCGAGCTCAGGACAAGCGCTCTGTGGAGTCCGGTTCACAGCGTGACACTATTCAGTCCTTATCACAGAAACTGAGCAAAGCAGAGGCCCGTGCCAACAGTCTGGAGAATGAATGCCACCGCACATCGCTGAGTGTGGCTGAGAAGAGCGTGCTGCTGGAGACGGCGGTGCGGGAGCGGGAGCAGGCCCAGGCGCGTGTGAAGGAGCTGGAATCAGTGCTGCAGAACGAGCGAGAACAGGCCAGCCGGACCACCGCCAGGCATGAGGCTGTGCAAGAAAGGCTGGCCCAGGCACAGAGCGAGGCAGCGCTGCTCAGGCAACAGCTCGAGGAGGCCCACAACAAAGGCACAGCCAAGGAGCGGGCAGCCACGGACGCTCAGGAGCGCTTCGCTGACGTGCTGAACCAGCTGCGGGCTGACGGCGAGGATAGAGTGCAGCTGGTAGAGGAGAGGAACAAAGAGCTGGTAGCCAAAAATGCTGAGCTCAGAGAGCAGAACTACAAACTCGAGCAGGAGAAAGGCGAGAGAGAGGTGTGTTAGGCTGCTTACAGTAACTTTGTAATACATTATTGTAACATTAATGTAATACATTAAAAGGTAATATTTTAGACTCGTTCCAGATGCATACTTACATTTAAAAATATAATTGAATATCCCCTTGACTTTTCACTATTAAACCTAACACACACTGTAACCCCAAACTTCTAACACTAAACTTCAACTCAGAACATAATCCTTAATCTGTCTAGTTACAACACAAACTGTAACATTGTTGAGACTAAACAGTTTCACCAGATAGTTTGATAATGTTAATTGGTAGATCATCTAGGACTACACAAATAAAGTAGAACCAGGTATAAAGATGAGTTAGAACCTGACAAATGGTTTATTTTCTGCTAGCTAAATGTTATATCTGTTGATTATGTGCGGACATCTTAATAATTTACCTGTTTTTTTAATAACTCTAAACTGGCGTATGTGGGTGGATAATGTAGTAAAGTGCTTTTATGTCCATGGCAGAGCTCTTTGAGGCAGCTGCAGCAGGAACTGGCAGATTCTCTAAAGAAATTGTCCATGTGTGAGGCATCTTTGGAAGTAAACACTCGCTACCGCAGTGACCTGGAGGAGGAGAAAACACGCTCTCAGAAGGACTTGGACAGGCTCAGGGGAAAGGTACCCAAACGCATCTTCCAAAACATTCTTATTTATAATGAGACATTCCAGGTGACGATGTTGGTCATTACATAAACTAAAATTTTGGGGTTTGGCTAGAATGCAAGTCTCTTACAGTCAGGTGAAGAAATAATTACACCTCATGAAAACTTGTTCACGGTATTCAGACATACAGGCCTTTGGTCTTCAAACAACGCTGATAGACACAGGTTATATAATTTAACAAGTGACACTTCAATTAACAAAATAGTTCATTTTAAGTCAGACTCTTAGGCCATGTCTTAATGAACTTTTAAGTCACGCTGCTGTTTTTTCTGTGCTCGAAGCCCTTTTAGACCCCATGCATTTCCAAGTTAACAAAAAGCATATATTGGGGAAATATATATATATATATATATATGATGATACCACACACTCCAATGCTAAAGTACAAACCAGTGTAGATATCATTCAATTTGGGTTTATGTAGGACAGGTTCCTCCAAGAAATTCTCTAATGCTATTAACTGATCAGATGCACCCGACACAACTGAAGAAATGATATATGTGTAGTGGTGTACTTACCTTTTCCACATAAGTAAACAGCATTTCTGTCATACATTTGATTTATATATATATATATATATATATATATATATATATATATATATATATATATATGTGTGTGTGTGTGTGTGTGTGTGTGTGTGTGTGTGTGTGTGTGTGTGTGTATATATATATATATATATATATATATATATATATATATATATATATATATATATATATATATATATATATATAAAGACTTATTTTACCACCAAATGTGCTAGTGTAGCCTGGCCTGGACATGTTTGCAGTGGCTTTAAACCTTCTCTACTTGAAGATGATATCTGATCTAGGCATGATGATACCACACGCTCCAATACTAAAGTATATATATATATAAATATAAATAAAAGAAGTCTTTAAGAACCTAAAAAAGTATTAAAAGATCTGCAGGTAGCTCTCGCCACTGTGGATGTCACAGTGCATGCATCCACTATTAAAAGAAACTGCTCAAATTTGACCTACATGAGAGATGCACCAGGAAGAAACAGTTGCTGTCTAAAATGATCTCACCAAGATTGAAGTTTGCTAATGAACCTCTGGAATGTGCTATGGCCAACTTGCAGTCACAAGATGATGGAATATGAATTCTCTTTCATACCAGAGAGTGTTTGAGTAGAATGTGAATCCATCTGTAAAAAAGTTGAAAAAATAAACATAAATTCACCCAGCAGCTTTCTAGTTGATGCACTGATAGCACAGAGTTGATCAAACCAGTGTTGTGATGCTTCTGTTTGTTTTAACTTCAGCTGCAGGAGACTGAGGAGCAGTACATGCAGGCAGAGAGGCGCATCAACAGTTTAAAGGGCAGTCTTGATGAGAAGGAGCGAGAGGTCATCAGCACTAGCCAGAAATTGCAGGAGATGCTAGCTGCTTCAGCATGCACAGACCAAACTGTTAAACAGCTGGAGGAGGCAGTGCAGAGGTACAGCAATATAAATTCTGCAAATGCAGGATTTGTGTGTTTAAGCTTGGTACTACATTAAGGCTGTTTTGTGAAGTGTGTAATCTAAGTCTCAAGATGTTGTAATTCTTCAAATTGTTCATTATGTTTGATGGCTGAGTGTGATCTAAAGGGTTACAGTGGCTAAAGTACCTGGAGAAAGAGCTTAATGTGATTATGACCTCACCACAGGTTGGAGATTGAGAACGCCAGACTGGAGGCAGCAGCCAAACAGCAGACCAACCGCATTGAAGTGCTTCAGAAGGAAGCCCAAGAAGCTAATGTGGTGAGTAGCAGTTAACTCATAACTAAACTGTTAAGTTCACTGATTATAAGCAGTACTAAGGCTCTTAGTAGCTTTCCACCATTTTTAATGTTGAATTGTCCTCTACTTATAGTAGCTAATTAAGATTGTGTAGCTTATGTAGAGCTCTTTGGTTAAGCCTCTCAGTACCCTATTGTTTCCTTGTAAGTCACAGTAGGAGTGACTCTGTATTTAAACCCATAAAAGCACTGTTGTACAAACCCAAAGATCAGTTTATTGAGGTGGATCATATTGAAGTGATCATACAGGAAAGCTTTCTGAAGACTTCCACTAACATTGTGATAATTTAAAATATAGGAATTTGGATGTTTATTAATGACTGTTTACGGCTGCCGTAAACTGATCGCCTAAGTATTCTTTTCACAGCCATCAGACTCATCACCAAGAGGAGGGGTTGGTATCTTTCATGTAGCTGTGATGCTAGCAGCCCCTTTCACTGATTCCTTGTTGATCAAGAGATTTACTGAGTGTGGTATCTGTTATTAATTGCATTATTGTATTCAGTATTGTCCAGATTCAACCCAAAATAATATACATGATTAGAAAACAGTATCTATTATTGTAAATAGGGCTGGGCAATAAAAGTCAGTAATTATTGTTGTTTTGGCTCTATACTCTAGCTCATAGGATTCGAAATGAAATGGTATTTATATTTATGAGTGTAGAATTTCAGCTTTAATTCAAGCGCATTTATCTATACTGGAAGAACTATTTAGTAATCATAGCCATTGAATTAAAGCAAACTTCTGTACATTTTAATCACTTCATTTCATTTTAACCCATTTCAAATCCTTTGAGTACAGAGCTAAAACATCAAAAACTGTTATTAATCAGTTACTTACAGGCTGTGTTGTGTATGTGCAATCCCTATTTTCTTAATCCAACAGCAATATTATATATACATTTTGTGACTGTACAATATGTACAAGGTGTTTTTTGTGAAATACCTGTAAGCTATATCGCCCAACCCTACTTGTATGACAGCGATTCTTAAGTAGTTTCCACAAAATATTAAATCCTCTCAGGAAAATGTGTTTCATTTACATTGATTTACTATACAGTTGGGTTGTATATGGATCGTTTCTGCTACTGGTGGTGGTATTTCTATTCAAATTCAACTTGTTTCATTTGATTCAGCTTGCTGTCAAATGAACTCTCTACTCCCGCTTTAGCAATGGTTTCTTGGATCTCACGAGCACTTTAGTCTTGATTTGCCATGAAAATGCCTTTAGATCTGCATGAAGCATGTTAACAGTCTAGATATTTCAAAGTACTTGTCTTTGTTTTTCTTGTGGAGTGTGCAGAGTGACCTTTACATGCTTTTGCTTGACTTCCATTGTTTTAAAATCTTTGCAGGTGCGGCATCGATTAGAAGATTTGGTCACAAATCTACAAAGCAGCAAGATGACTCTGGAGGATCAGCTCAGTCGTGAGGTAGAGCTTTTATCCCTCTGCCTCAATTTTAAAAGTCTTGGGCTGACTTGGGTCTTGAGTAATAGCTATGATGATAAGTATGTTAACGTTGTGCCTTCTCAAGTAAGTATAGCATGGCTCCTGTAACTAACTTCTAGTGGCATGTAGATAGACTTGTACAATCCACAGGATTACAGAAATATGAAAAAAAGAAATTGTGACAGGATAATACAGCACTGTATTATTTTTATTATTCAGAATGCGCAAGAGAGGAGTTCCTTAAATTTAGCATCCAAGAGTGCTTGAAAAAGAAACATGTAGAAATCATATTATTATAATCACCACACCTCTTAAAATTTTTTTGTTCTAAAATGGCCAGGGTGCCTTGCAAAAAGATGTGTATGTGCCCAAGTTAAAAAGCTTAAAACAGCTTAAAAATGCTGAAAACAGAAAAAAGCTGGAGATGATTTTAACAGGAAAGAACAGCTCACTATAGTAATGAATTAAGAATTTTAACATGGATTATATTGGAGAATCCCGATTGGGACAGTACATGATTGTCATACCCTTTCTGCATTTAAATGAGAAAGCATAATGATCGTGTTCCTAGGGTTTGTGCTAGGTGTTGTTTTAAAATGCTGGTATGAGTAAAATCTTAAATTTGATTGTACTGGTCCTCTTCATAGGTGCAGAAGCAGAGCATGCTATCCCACAATGCCCAGGACTCACAGGCTCTGTGGGAGGAGGAGCTAAAGAGCCGGTCACGGATTGGACTGCGACTTGCTGAACTGGAGAAGGAGAAAGGAGAGCTCAGCAACCAGGTAATATTGAAACAAGCCACACTTTTGTCCTTTTTTTTTCATGTCATGCTTAAATGCAAAAGCACTGCTTGAATTGTTTACAATGGAGTATCCCTGTAAAGGCCATCATTGCACCTCTAAAAAAACAAACAAACAAAAAACAAATAACTGATTCCAATGTGAATTACATCACTACACATTTATGTAATGTTCTAGTTTTTTGTTTTTAGGATATAATATGCATTATATCCTACATACAATATACATACATACAACGGGATGTAATTTGGCAAGTGAATACATCTGTGTATTGTATTAAATACAATACAATTAATGTATTCATTAAATCTAGTATTTCTCAATATGAGATTATTCTAAGAATATATGATGATTTGCCTTTTTTTCTGGACATTTTTTTTTTGTTTTAAGTCATTTTTTTCCAGAGAAATTGTCTTTTGACAGATGATTTTGACATAATGCAGATAATTTGCTTGTTTTAAGAAATAATGCCAGCAAATCTACCTGCCAAAAGATAGGTTTAAAAAAATGATTAAAATGGTAAAACATGTATATAAATACTTTTATACTATTGAAGTAATTTCAAATTAGGAACTATAAGATATATTGACTAGATTTTAGATGATTTCAGTATATGAATTTTTTTGAAGTGTACAGATTAAAAAGCATTTAAGAGTCTTACCATATTATTCTCTGCATACGCCAGATGGAGCTCGAGAAGAAAAAG
Source organism: Pygocentrus nattereri (assembly GCF_015220715.1). Taxonomy (NCBI): domain Eukaryota; kingdom Metazoa; phylum Chordata; class Actinopteri; order Characiformes; family Serrasalmidae; genus Pygocentrus; species Pygocentrus nattereri. Next base: position 29,045,362 of record NC_051221.1, on the reverse strand, counting down.
GTCAAGAAGATAGCAGAGCAGAAGAAAGCTGTGGATGCCCGGCTGGACCAGGAGATGAAGAGAAACACTGAGCTACAGAAAGAAATGTACAGGTGACACTTTAATCTCTTCTGCAGTGCTGAGAGACCCAGCTGTAGACGTGTTTGAGTACGTAGCCCCTGTCTGCATGGTGGTATTTAATGTGCAGTAGGTGGTATTGCTACACTGTGCTGATTGATTTGTATAAAACCAAGACCCTGATTTGATCAAGCTACTGAAACGTGTTTATTGCACATGATAAACATAGACTAAGACTAAGAAGTATGAATTAATATAATTATATCTGAAGAGATTGTTATTTTGCAGTTTGTGAAAGCATTGAACAACCGTTTTAAGAACTGGTGCCTCTAACTGTCATATTTTTTTCAATTCTTATGCACAGAAACTATGATTATAAGTGTACTTCTGTATGTTAGATGAGTGAATGTTACTGTGTGTACATGTTAGGTTGCGAACTTTGGTGAAGACAGCTAAGAAGAAGCTGCGGGAGCAGGATGGAGCAGAGCTGGGTTCTCCTCTGGGCAGTCTGAGAGGAGAACTGGGCCATAGGCATAGTGAGGCAGAGGGAGCCATCAGCAGGATGAAGACAAAAGTATGTTTCCACCTACACAGCTCCGCTTATCTTCAAAGATGTTACACACATAAACATCTAAATCATTATACTGTATGATGTACTTTAACAGTTGTTAAGATGTTATATACACAACCAACCATTCTTCTAGTTTCTTCTTGCATCATTTTGGCTGCTCCATCTACAGGTGGATGAACTGCAGGTACAGCTGGAGAAGGAGGCGTCACGCTGCTCCAGGCTGGAGGAGGTGAACAGGCAGTTGAAGGAGCAGCTCGGCTCGCTGAAGAGCCTGAACCGCAGCCATGAGCGTTTGGAGCGCAGCAAGCGTCAGCTTGAAGAGGAGGTGACGGGCCTGCGCAGACAAGTAGAGGCCGGGCTCATGGACCAGAGCCAGGCTGAGCAGTACCGGAGAGAGACAGAAGAGAGAGCCAGACAGGAGATACGCCACAAATTGGAGGAGGTCAACCTCTTTCTGCAGGTAGAGGGAGCTTTATATAATAGTATATTAGGAGAAGAGATAGATGTGTTTTGGAAAATGTTTACATCTTTAGAATTATTTTTCTTTTCAGATTCATTCGTGTTGTGATTTCCATTGTATGGTTTCTTGTTATTCTCTTTTATACAGTAGGACTATCTCAGTCTAGTTTTTCTAGGTATCATGTCTTGATAAAAGGTAGATGGCTTAATGCAGTTGCAGTCAAAATACAAGCGTTTCAGATATTAAAAGTTTTTATTTTCCACTTTAATAATCACACATTTACAACTTCTAACCTGAAAATGTGCTACACTGCTGCCACTTGAGGACGATGTCTTAATAACAATATATTAATATATTATAACAATAATCTGGTATATTATGCATCTGTAAAACCCTAACATTATTTATCATTAGTATATTTTTATGGAATTTCTAATGGTAACTGTCAGAGAACAGTATTCACCCTCCTCTATCAACTGTTAAAAGTTCTTCTCAGTACTGCTGCTACTCACAGAAACGCTTAACACTTCAGGCAAAATCTGCTGTGATGTTTCTACTAACCCCATTACTTTCACTGGAACTATTCCAAACGTAGCTATAGCCTATAACATTATGAGAGAGAGGGAGAGAGAGAGAGGCAGAGCGAGAATGAAATTTATATAGTCACAACTTTCAACTACAACTTCTACTTAAACGATCACTCATAGATAAACATGTCCAAGCCTGACCCAAGCCTGGCATTGGATATGAGTAATCGGGCTTCCAGCCTAAAACCCATTGTTTTGTCAGGCCCTCTCAGGTCAGGCAGCAGAATATTGATACATCAAAATATGTCTTGATTAGTTTTGATATAAATCTTTAAAATAAGATTGGGACAACCCTACTACACAGTATATACAGTATCTTGGTAACGAAATTAAGCCATTAAAGCACTAATTGTAGCCTGTTGTTTGTTCCCAGACGCAGGCTGCATCTCAGGAGGCTCTGGAGCAGATAAAGGCTGCTAACGAAGCCAGTCAGAGAGCTCAGCTGGAGCAACGCATTAAGGAGCTGGAGGGAGAACTGAGTTGTGTACGCAGTAACCAGCAGGACAGCCTGGTGCAGAGAGACTCCAGCCGCACTGAGCTTGAGCGCTACAGACAACTGTACACTGAGGAGCTGAGACTCCGCAAAAGCCTGGCTGCTAAGCTGGAGAGGTAAGGCTCACAAGGAAATGTCTGAGATAATGAAATAAATGTTGAAAATATGTCCTCTGTTTCACCACAGTACCACTGCTCTGACATACTTTTTTTCTCCTGCATATGCAGCGTTTTTGAGAACTTGCTCTACCAGACATGAAACGCCTCAACTGTATTATATATTTCATACGGGCAGAGGAAGCTAGCGACCCTGTTTATACCTGACTGATTCATTAGAACAGGATCATCCAGTCTTAAATCAGAGGCACACCTCATTAATTGTCTGAAGACTAATAGACTATTAAACAAGTGCAGATGTGCTGCAGCATATTTGATTTGGACACCCCTGGTATTGAGTATTATGGTTCCATCTGGATATGGTTTATCCACATGAAAATGCAGGTGTAAATGCACTAAAGACACATTGTACATTTGAGACCTAAACATCAAGCTTGACCTTCTTTTTTAGCCGATTTTCTTAATAAGATGAGTGCAAGCTCTGAAAAACACTCCCCCAAAATCCAAGCCAGCACCTCTGACTTTTGAATGATTATTTCAAGCTTTACAGTATAACCATATTTTAGTTTGTTTTTTGTGCTGACCCTTAAAATTTTAACAAAATATGCCACATAGTGCAGCTTTGAACTCTTTATCAGGGTATAGTTCAGATAAAAATTGCTTTAAATGATAAGGTATAAACCTTTCCCAGCATAAATGAGATACCAATCTGTGTCCTTACGTACCTTTACACTTATGCTAGTAAATACATGAAACAGCTGTGACTCAAACCTAAAGCCAAGTGGTAAGGCACTCTCACATTGTGAGTTTATTGATTGTAAGTTTTCTTTTTCAGGTCTAATGAGCGGCTTGCAGATGCCAACACTAAGCTACTAAGTGAGCGGCAGCGTAGCAAGTCTCTGCTCACTAGCAGCCTAATGAACGGCAGTCTGGCAGGACCAGCACTGGACGCAGCCTCTTTAGGCTCTGTGGGGGCGTATGGGGCCTCGCTGGGACCCCTCAACAGAAGCCTGGGTCTGGGATCCCCTCTGATGGGGTCTGTGGGGGAACCACAGAGCAATCGTGTAGAGGCTTACCTGGCAAAGGTGAGCTGTAGTAGGCTTGAGTCATTGTTGAGCAGGTGTCACTATAATTTGTCACTACAAACAACAAATTTGCAAAAATTTGCAATTTCCTGGCTAGTCAGTTATATATCTAGTCTCCATTCTACAGCAAGGAATCTTCCCTTTCCTTTCAACATCTGCAGCTAAATCTCAACCTTTTCACTTTTTAACACTTTCATCCCTCTGTTTCTGTCATATCCTTGTTTCTTGAGTTTCCTGTAGAGGGACTGTGCACATATAACCTCTTCTGTTTCTTGCTCTCCTTCAGCTCCTAGCTCAAAAGTCTGTCTCTCACCTCTCCTCGATTCAGCCTGATTCATAAGCAGGTGTGTAGCTGTGTGTAGCTCACTGGCATACAGTACTTTCTCACCGCATTACCCGTTGAATTAGCTGCTGCAAAGAGCATGTTCTTGCACAGTCTCAAATAAACTATTAACTGAGGTGAGATGTTAAACACAGCTAAACATAATGTACTCATGTTAAGAACTGCTTCGCTAGGTCAGGTTCTATGTTTGATATTATTGCAAGGATTAGGAATAGTAACTCTGGGATTAGTAAACTCAATTTTTTCCCCATTTATTTCATTTATGACACGTTCTTATACAAAATATTTTGATTGTTATGTGTAACATACATGTGTTTAGAATTTAAATCTTCTCATTCCAAATGCACTCATTCCATAATAATGTGCGTGAACATAGAGGTGGGCATGACAAATTGTCTTCAAGATGTTTTTACCGTAAATTATATCACAATATTTATTTTTCTAGCATCTGATGAGTTGCAACAGACAAAATAGTGCCACATTTTAAAAGAATAACATCAAAAACTATGAACCCAATGGTTTGTTTTCAACATTTTACACATTGTTCTGCACTAAACAAATTGTGTTGTTAATTGAACATACAATATCTACAATATGCTTGGATAAGAATAATGTAACATAATTTGTGACAGTAACGCCAATATTGTCAGATTGTCCAGCCCTACTTGAAGCTTTGTGATGGTTATATTTCATGCTCTGTATGAAGATTAGTGCTGTTTGTATTCATTTGAATGTCAAAGCAAAGTTACAATGTCAAAACTCAGTAAGTAAAAACCTATCAAATGCTGAACACAGTTATCCTGTAGCTGTAACTTGGACCATTCATTCAGGTAAACATTTGATCACAATTCAGCACTGATTTGAAATGTAACCACACAAACACTTGTTACAAAAAAAACCCAACATATTAAAGCAACATGTCAAAAAATGTCAGCCCAAGCTTTTCTCTTTATGATGTCTGAAAAGAAAGGTTCTGATAAATAAAGTACATTCAGTGCTGATTCATTTGCCCCCCCCATGTAGATGCAGTCTGAACTGGAGAAAACCATATCAAAGGAGTTGGACTATGGTGAGTGCTTCTACTCATGTGCAGTACTGTGTATCCTAATACTGTCCAGTATAATTGATTTTCTCATTTTCCACCTGTAATCTTTGTCTTTCTCTCAGCCTCTGCTGAGATGGAGGGCCACTCGGCACGGATGTCTCCAGTGGGTTCTGCCTGTGGCTCTCAGAAGAATCTGAATTTAAATCTGAACATGGAGCAGCAGGACCCATTGAGCAGAGCCACCCAGCAGTACTTGGAGGTTCTTAAGAAGAACTACATGATCTGACCATACAACGAGTGTGCATTACACACTATGAAGAGCCAATGGGGCTGAATGCTTAGCACAATAACTATGACTGAAAGATGCAGAGGGTATGGGAAGATGAAAGTGTTGTTTATTTTTTCATTGCTAGAGAAATAACAGTAATTGGTCAGTGTATTTGTGTATAGAGAGATGAGTTATTCATTTTTACTGCTCATCTTGAAAAGATGACGGACGTTATTGTTATAGTGCTAAGAAACACCCCTTACAGCTTTGATACACAATTCTGCATGTAGGCTTTGAGCTCACTACAGAAATGAAATCAGTCCAGAAATGTAATGGAATAAATCAGATATTGAAAGAAGACATTTCTTATACCAGCAAGAGACGTGAAAAGCAAGAGACAGGCAGTTAGACAGATGGGACCTCTACAAGCCTTCAGGAAGAATTGTTCATTACTGCCATTTATGGCATTTAGCAGATGCTCTTATCCAGAGCGACTACCACACTACCACCGAAAAGGGCCAAAGCATAAACACTACCACTCCACTGTTTTAATTATTTTTAGATAATATTGACAATGCACTTTGTACCTCAGATACTCAGGAGCTAAATGAAAAGTTTTAAAACTTTTTCCTTTAAAATTGGTGGAAGCCATAACGGTTTTGATGAATGGGCATGTGCAGAGTGCAGCTTTAAGAACCCCTTTTGCTGCTACATTTTTATGTCTGTTACAGCTTGATGTTACCTTTAGTTTGTATTCATTAATGCTGTTTTGTAGTGGATGCATTTTTTTAAGGAAAAAAGTATTGGATTTGGTACCATGACTATTATTGCCAAGTAATAACAGTGGTACATTCAGTCCTCTGGTGCAATATATTTGTCAGCTGTCTTAATTTGTGCAGATAACGCTCTAAATTTGGGAATTGTTTCATTTTGTTAAATGTGTTATACTTGAATTGAGACAAAACTAGAGACCTTTCCTGGTCTCTGATGGTGGACCAAGTCCAAGCTAATACAAGCAGCATACTGTATTGTGCGGTACATATTTGTGTCGTGTGCTTTTTGTGTCGATTCCAATCATTTCAGTATTGTTATGTTTAAAGAGCTGAAATATTGAACAAAATCCTCAATTAAAGGGAACAGCATTGTTTGTGTTTTTGTCAGTCTGTTTGAAAGGTGTTCTTATTACAGTCTTACCTTGCTATAAAGTATATAGATGTAAAAGGGGGTAGCAGTGTGGCATGAGGTGGGGCTTGTAAAACAGCTGTTATTCATTCTGTTTGTTTGAGTCTAGATTGTATGACTGTTTAAATAAGGCATCCAAGTTTTTTTGTAATCAGTATTTTTAGTGTGGCTTAAGACTGAAAATTGTTATAAAGACTAAAGAGAGAGACTATTCAGGTACTGAAGAATGTGAAAAAATGTTCTCGGACACTTTTCATTATTGAGACATTGCTGGAAAACAAGACCTTGTGACAAAGAATTCCCAACTGCTGAAGAAATCAGACGTTTAAGAAATAAAACTAAATTTCACGATACACTATATTTCCAAAAGTATTCACTGGTCTACCTTCACACACATATGAACTTGAGTGATATCCCATTCTTAATCCATAGGGTTTAATATGATGTCGGCCCACCCTTTGCAGCTATAACAGCTTCAACTCTTCTGGGAAGGCTTTCCACAAGGGTTAGGAGTTTATGAAGTTTAGAGGTCTGTAGTGATTGACTCCTTCAGGATCCACTGACCCCATCTGTCATTTTACATGGCCTACCACTTTGTGGCTGAGTTGCTGTCGTTCCCAATCTCTTTCACTTTGTTATAACGCCACTGACAGTTGACGGTGGAATATTTAGTAGTGAGGAAATTTCATGGCTTGACTTGTTGCATAGGTGGCATCCTATCACGGTACCACGCTGGAATTCACTGAGCTCCTGAGAGCGACCCATTCTTTTACAAATGTTTGTAGAAGCAGTCTGCATGCCTAGGTACTTGAATTTATACACCTGTAGCCATGGAAGTGATTGGAACACCTGAATTCAATTATTTGGTTGGGTGAGTGAATGTAATGTAGTTCTACTTGATGTAAAGAAATAATTCTGTAAAATGTACCAAACGAATGTATCCATATTGCTGAACCTCTCCTTATTGAAACAGCTTGATCTACTTCTTAGATGACCCGCATCACCAATGCTGCAGGCAAGAAACATTTCAGGCTACATGATGAGTATCTTACCATTGATGGTGTCTACCCATTTGGAAAATGTAGAGGCTGTCACCTCCAAACAAAAGCAGGAAATGAGCACACTGAACATATGAATTAAGTTCTAAGGATGTTACAAGAGCTTCGCTTCGCAATCCTTGTCATAAGATTAGTTACTGAGTAATGTCTGATCTTTGTGACTTCCACAGTGGTCTCACTGTCATCCCTAAACTCATCAATGATAAAACTTAGCCCTAGCTATGACCAGAAAACAGATGGAGCCTCATAGGACTGAAGGGGGGGCCCTGACTCTTTTCATTGTACAGATTGGTCATAGTGTGTCATTCACAGTCTACTGAGGCCAAGTTGGATTTTGCCTCTTTAACAGCTACATACATAATTGGATGTTTACATGCTCATTCAAAAAAGATCACAAAGACAAACCTTGTACCACAATATGATGATGTCAAGGTACCAGACACATCACCATAGTTACAACTGCCCCACGCCTTTAGATGAGACGCTTAAGCTAGCTTTGGAAGGAATGCTCACACCTGTAAGAAATCATTGGTGGACATAATCTTACTTACCTGATCAACCTCTTGGGGGGGGGGGAATTCTCCATCAGCAGTTTTTGTTGAAAGAATAAAGAGAACTGACTAGTGGATTACGCTGCATGCATTTATAGAAATCTAAAGTAACTGTGTCTTTGATACTTAATGTATATGGTGTACCGATTTTAATGCTTCTTTTGTCTTATAACCCCTTAGGACGGTATGTTTCAGAGAGGGGGGAGGTATTAAGGCAGCAGGGCACAGACCACAGAAAAAGACAGTTTGGATGGTGACAGGACCTAGCATGCGGGCTCAGAGAACAGAGGGTAATCTAGAGGCTGTGAGAAGCCGAGCGATTGTTTAAAGTATTTCCTTTTTTTGTGTTTTTTCTGTCCCTTATTTTTTTTGTAAACTTTAATAAATTGAAAAGATTTGATGGATCCTCACTTCTGCATCCCCCTGAAGTTTATGCTGAAGCCTTGTCTCATCCACCACACATGGTCACTCTACCACACACATACAATTTTAAAAATTATAAAGGCAAGACAAAGAAGAGGAAAAAACAGATAAAAATGATCTATGACATGAAGGCCACAGACCAGTGGTCACAAGCCATGTTCCTAGAGATCTACATTCCTGTGAAATCTAGTTCTAACCACAATCTGCCACACTTGATCCAGCTAATTAACTTCTTCAAAAGTCCTTGATTGGTTAGATTAGGCACATTATTGTTGAGTGAGGGGAGGGGCAGCATGTTAGATGCAAGTGTGAACTACAGTACAAGGAACTACAAGGAAAATCTCTAGAAAGAAGGTTGGTGACCATTGCCATGGACTCGAAAGAATGAATCCCAGATAACTGTAGAATTACATTAATGAACTGTGGTCATAAAAAATCAGCAAAGATAGTGAGCACAAAATTCATATTATAGCAAAATCATTCTCTAATCTTAACAACTGAAAGCATGAAACTTTCATGCTTATTGGAGGACCTAACTACATACAGGCAGAGTTCATTTGATGAACACTCATCCTCAGACTGGTGCTGTTCCAACAGGTTTGATAGCAACAAATGCCTTATCTGTGCTGAATGTCTCATATCTGGTTTTCAGTTACCTCACTGGTCAAAAAAAGTTTTAGAACATGCATCATTGATTAGTGTGTAACAGTGTGATCTCAAGCAGCGTTGCCACCTCAGCTCTGTAAAATTCCTGGACACTCAAATCAGTGTCTTGATTTTTCACTAATTTAAGTGAACAGGTAGCTGTCAGTTGCAGTACCTAATGCTCTCAGTTATCAACACTGCAGTGCAGTGCCAACAGTGCACCTTGCCAAAACAATAGTGCCTATGTCAAAGGTAATCTGAATTTCTCTGCATGCAAATGGTTTTACTGGATTTCTTTTTTTTTCATTTGGAATTATTTTATTTCTGGATAGGCACCTAAAAACCTGGACAATTCAGAGAAGGGTGACAGCGCTACTCTGAAGGTGATGTTTCTCTGCTTCTCTTCCACATCTATTTTTAAATGTGCATTTTCATGGTTTATATATTAAGTATGCTATGCTGTTTTGATATTTTAGATACAAAATGCAACAGGAAGTAAATGCATTGCAGAAATGGACGCAGAAAATATACTCCTGAATGGAAGTTAAATGAATTTGATGCCCCAAACACACTTTTCAGACCAAGTCTGGAATGTACCAGTAAAAACAAAATTCCCTTTATTTAAAATCATCCTTAGAAATGAATATATACAGTCTCATTTAAATGACAGCAATGCAACATGCCACACAATTTTCCACTAATGCCAATGCTGCTAGCATTTGGACATTAACAAAATATAAACACCCTCAGATTACTGCACTTAAAATACCTCCCATCTGCATAGCTTTAGTCCTCAGTGTGAGATGCAGACATTGTGCACTAATGATTTGACTGAGGACCATCACTAACAAAAGGCATAACGTACCTCTAACATAACTGTCACCTTGATGAAAGGGAACATTTCATTTTAAATCTAATATAATTTACTTATTAAAGAACTTGAAAGTTCTTCACACTTCAGAAATCAGCTGAATCTCAGCTCATTTTCCAGTCCATATATCTTTGCTTTTAGGGTTTTTAGTTCCCCCTGGATTTTCTTGGTACGAGCATTTGACTGTCGGACTTCATGTAGGATGGCCAGGTCTTGATCAGGTCCCACATTAAGAGTCACCTAAAAACAAAAGAAACTGATAAGTGCTTTCTGCTAAACTTAAACCTCCTGCTGTCATGAGGTGAAACAACCTTAAAATCTTATTTTTTGTCTATTTAAATGTATAAAAAAAAAGAAAAATGACTCTCCCCGTCACATGTTCTGTTGGACACATAAATGGATAAACAAACTCCTCAGACAAAGCCTACTTCAAAATGTCTACTAGATTTTCTTGTAATTATATGTTTACGCTCATTTGTACTTATTTGTCAGAAGTTGTGAAACTACCACCTCAGCTATTAGTCGGTCTATTTCTTTTTTTTTACCTAATAGCAAGCTACTTAAAATAACCATTTAAAAAATATATTATCCAGTTACTTTGCTGTAGTTTAACTAATTGTCTTCATGAGAACTGACTAATTTCAAGTTGGTTGAGCACCTTAAAGAGCTGTTTCTCCACATCTTTAAGCTTCTGTCGCAGATGTTTTATATCAGTCTTGAAACCTTCCACCTCCATAGCACGTCTCTTTTCCAAAGCCTCATAACGCTGGGTCATTAACTGAAGACGCTTGGCCATTTTGTCTGAGCGCTCCTACAAACAGAAACCAAATACATATGACATGCAAATCACCTAAAATCACCACACATAACAAGTACCACGTCTTCACATTTGACCAAAGTAGGTTTTAAAAGCAGCTTACTTTAAAGATCTCTCTGCCTACATCTCCTTCCTCTCGGATTTGCGCCAGATCTGTCTCCAGACCAACACACTGTTCTCTGTACATGTCTGCCAACTTATGGACTTGCTTTAGCTCCTCTTGTAGTGCCTATGTAAGAGACATGAGAGCATATAAGGTCAATTACTGACATCAACAATGTTACAACATTGGTTCTACAGTTGATTTGTTTGCTGTATTTACTTTATAGGGATTTTGCTAATGCTGCAATGTCAAACACTCAGAGGCGGGGTTATAAAGTCATGAACTGCACAGAAAGTTCCATGATTTATAGGGAGAATAATCCAGTGGAGGGCAAGAGAGCACAGTTCTTTTCTGTTCTTACCCTGATCTCCTCTCGATGCATCTGGTTGCTCTCTGGTGCAGGCTGGGTGAGAAGCAAGGGGGCTGCAGAGGGTCCTGGCTGATCTGGGAATTTGTGTGATTCCCTTAGCCTCTCTTGGCAGGCGTCCAGCTCTCTCAGCAGCCTGTCCTTCTCCACCATCCAGCTCTTTTCATGCCCTCGGCTTTCAAACTTGAGCTGCAGGATATCCCTGGTGCTCACATAGAGGAGGTTCTGTGTGCGCTGAAGTCTGGATGGGAGATAGAGGATGGTAAGCAAAATTCAATGAGCAAGACATATTCAAGACAGATCATTTTTTAAGACACAAAGTCTCAGATGAGATTATACTGATGTACTGCTCCTAAATGTGTAATTTTGTGAATATTTAGTAAATTGGTCAAAGCCTTTAAAACATGAGGCATATTACAATGACTTAGTCATAGGGATCAACACGTGACAAACAAAGTGAGCACAAATATTTTTTAGAAAGAAGGAGCTACTTCTCAGTGAGGGCAGTGATTCTCTCCTGGTCTCTCTGATGCTGGACCTGTCCCTCCTCCATGTGAATTCGCCTGTCCTCCAGCAGGGCCTCCACTTGCTCTTTAGCCAGCCGAGTTTGCTCTTCCAACTGTGCCTGTAGCGCCTCCACCTGACAAACACAGGCTTAGCATGCAGATCATACCTGGGATATTTTGTCTTAAAAATAGAGTGCATAAATTGAAGGCTGCAATTTTCTAATACAAATCATTCTTCTATTAGACATCAAGAGACCTTTATACACACCTGTAGCAACAGTGTCTGGTTATCTTTCCTGTACTGCTCTGAGCATGTGCTGTTTCCTCCATCCTTGGACGTCTTCTTGCTCCCCTCTACATGACAACAAAACAAAATGGTGAACTGAGGCAAATACTAGAGCAGCAGGCCAAATTAATCTCAACAGATAAGCTGATTAGTAGAGATAAGAACTGAACTCCATGGATTTTCATCAGGATTTAAGGAGTCTGGGATGTAATCTGATACATAAATGGATTTACCTTTTACTGATCCAGGCTTTGGTTTTGCTACTTTTCCATAATCCTGGGTTCTGGGCTGGAGCTTCTTTTGAGGAATTGTGACCTAAGAAAAAGTTGCACAGGAAGCAAATCTATATTGCTGTCTTTTAACTTTTGTAAAAAAATAAAGACTTTCACAATATTTTCTAACCATGTGTGGAGGCTCTTTGTGAAAATAGGTGATTTCGCCTGCATCTGGACCCACAAGGGCTAAGAGGTGCTGAATCTTCTTCCGATCTTCAAGTTCCCTGGGCAGAAAGCCTACAGTGTTAAAACTTTCATTTTGTCTGCATTACTTTATATGCAGTGAGGGTGGAAAAGTGGTGATCCACTGCACAGTTTAATGCCGCTTGTGGATGCAGAACAAGCCAAATCTTGAACAAATTAGTGTGTCACATATATCAAGTGTATCTCTGACTGACAAAAGCAGAAAATTCTCACTTGATCTTTAGGCGGTCATTTTCTGCATACAGACGGAGAGCCTGCTCTCGCTCTTGGAAAAGGTAGACCTGCATGTCACTCAGAGCTTTTTGCAGCTCTGCTATCTCCTCTTCTCGCTGACGCACCTCCCACTGCAGCTTGTGCTACAGAAACACAGTTTTACTTGCACAAACACACACTCAATAAATACTGCAGTTCACAGTGCAAGAAATCCACATACACATATCAATTTCAAGACATATATCCTAACATATACACTCTGTTCTGATAATGGTGGCCTACCTGGTCCTCTGTAGTGCTCCTGTACTTTTCTAGCAGCTGCAGCAGGTCATCGTGTTCTCCATCAAACTGGGCCACTTTCTGCCTATAGAACTCCAGCAGTTCGCGAGATGGACGCAGATAGGCCAGGCGCTCTGAAATGGGGGGCAGTGGGGAGTCCGCCTCCTGCCTGGCCTCACAGCTAATTCCCAGAGAGGATTAAAGAAACAGGCAAAGGAGATAGGTCCCAATATATTATTTGTATTTTGAAATGGAGGAAACACTTAATAAAATCTTAAATCTACCTTTGACACAAGTTTGTTTAAAGGCAAATATGAAAGAGAACTGGTCAAAGAGTGATGGTCTTGAACTATATTATACATATATGCCAACAAAAGCCTCTATCTTGGATAAAAATGAGTTAATTGCAAATAACCCTGGGGTCTTTCTTATGTGATTACAACTCAAAACGCTTTATTGTCTTGGAATACTCCAGCTCTGATTTTATGTACTTTATCAGCCGAACAAAGTTTGATGTATTTCTACAATAATGCCTCAATTCAAGGTATAAAAGTAGTGCTGTTTATGGACTTGTTAGTTTTATAAGTGCCAGAGCCCTACAACTCTTCCCATGGTGTTTTAGAACAGACCGACATGTGCATCTTATAATTCTGTACATAAAAAATACTATGTAAAACCGTTTGCTGTGATTTTACTATAGATCCTTATTGTTCCTACTGTTGGCCCCCGGACAGCCCACATTATTGCTCCAATCCCACGTGCCACACAAGAGGATGAAGAAAAAATGCGGACCATTCTGGGTGATTTGAGGACTGGGCTAAGAGCCACTATTTTTAAAAATGAGGCTGCAACTTAATTGTTCTGAAATCATTTAAGCATATATAGCACAAAATAACTATAATAACGGAACAAGGCAGAATTTCTCATTCAACCAAAAACAAGTTAGATGACGTATTTGACATTTGTTAAAAATTCCTGCTTAGTGACCTCCTCAGTTACATTTGCGTGAAGTGTGTCAGAGGAGAGACCAGGCTACAGAATTGTGTTTGGACTGAAGACAAAAACACCTACCCCTCTCTGATACGCTGGGAAGGAGAGTCCATCTCACTGTTTAATACCTGCAAAAAGCAGGTCAATTTTTCAATCAGCAACAAGTTTGACGCACACCAAAAGTATTAAAAGTAGCTAACACAGCAAAATAAATACGATCTGAATTTGATATTCCTGGTTAGCAATAAAGTAAGATACACAACGAGCAATTGAATTAGCTAGAATGTATAATATACCAGGTTCTGCATGATAAAGCATCAGATAACATATATGTGATGTAGCATCATAAAACAGCCCAGATTAGACCACATAATTAAACTGGACATGTAACATTAAGGACCACTTGTTGAGCGGCGGTGGTCAGGAAGCTCCACGGTGACGGAGGGAAATTTGAACGGACAGAAGATGAGCAAGAAGAGCAGCGCAGGATAACCAGCTGGACGAGCATGTAGAAGATACGGCTGTGATCTGTGTGATTAAAGGCTAGTTACTGAACTCTGACCAACCTGCACTTTGAACACGGATCATTACAGTTATAGGCATAGTGTGTTTGCTAACTAGCTACGCTAACCTAGCTAGAAACGCTCGGCTTCCAGCGAGATAGGGCTCTACAGCAAACTAGGCTTTCTGGCATGTAGACCAATTGAACGGACGATTATTTATCAATATGTGTGTTTTACAATTCCCTAAGTAAAATGTGTAAAAGGCTTCCATCGTTTCTTTTACCTTAAACAGGACTGAAAGTCGTGCTTTTGTTTGCTAGTTTGCTTGGGAACGGAAGGCGTTACTGGGGGTCAACACGGCGTCAACGATGCGCAGCTTATGCGCAAACACACAGCGAGAAGTCTCTGGCTGGGGTTGAGGTAGCCGGCCGGCGGAAAAGCTCGGTTTTTTTGTTTGACATATACTTGTTTTTATTCTGTCTGTATATTTGTTATCTTATCTTTTATCATATCAAAGACAAGTAATACTTCTATCAGGACCGTCGCTCGGTTTCTACAGTAACATCACGGCGGTGTTAAGCTATTGGTTTCCAGAGGACTTCACACTTTCATGAACGATGTTATGCTAACGCTGGATAGCCAGACCAGCTATCGGTCAACGGGTAAACCGATGAAGGATCGCTCTCAGGACACTGTGAGGTGTTTACTGCGTTGTATTACAGCATATCACTCAACAGCGACAGGATGGCAGAGTTCATTCCTCGGTTCAACGTGCTTAAACTGGGATGGAGAGCTTTGCGACTCAGGAAAACACCGCTAACCGCCGCAGCCCCGCAGATCCGCCGTTTCAACAGCAGCGTGAGTGGATTTCGACTGAAAGTACTTCACTGGCTGTGACAGTCGTGTGTTTTCTGTATGGTGTGGTGGCTAACAGTCGGGAACAATAGTGAATCTCTTCTGAAGCTAGTGTAGGGCTCCCGTTGCTAGTCGGTTCACATCAGGTCAGCTTTGTGTTGTCAGTGTGAGCGTCTCTAAAATTACAGGGATACCGGTCAGTCATGCTAGATGGAGTTGGCTGGGGAAGGGCTACTAGACGATTTCATGGTCTTTAACCTGATTCTCCCCCTCCTCCCCTAATGCAGTACTTTGACATAGTACAAATAAAACTAAAGTAAATAATCATCTCTTCTAATGAGGACTGTTTGTTTATTTATGTTCGCTTGTATCAGAGTATCCCTTACAAAATGATTTGCTAAAAAAAAAAAAATTATACATACTGTTGCATAATAGTAATTATAATACACAGTATATTCAACTCTTACACTATAACTTAAAGTAGTCTGTAATGGTTGTAAAGTGCCCTGTTTACTTGCTGTAAGATAGGAGTCATGTAGGAATTCCTGTAGTTTCACTATAGATCTCTTTTATTAGGGACTTTAAAGTCCTTCTCATGCTGAATGTTTTTGACCCTCTAAACAAGTTGCCAGCATTGTCTTGTTAATCACTTGGTATGGTAATCATATGCTTTATTCTTTTTATAATATCTGAGCAATTTTTGAGATCTTTTTTCTTTAAACCTTCTTAGTGTGGACCCAACTCATTTGGGCTACTTTTCGACATTGATGGGGTCCTGGTCCGTGGAAGGACTCCAATTCCAGCAGCTAAGCAGTGCTTTAGGAAGCTGGTGGATGGAAATGGAAAGTATAAAGTCCCTGTGGTTTTTGTGACCAATGCAGGGAACTGTGTCCGGCAGACCAAAGCTGAGCAATTGTCTCATCTTCTAGAAGTGGAGGTAAGAGTTTCATTTACATACATTCACATTTATTAATTTGACAGCTGCTTTTTATCCAAAGCAACTCGCAGTTCAAGTGAGCCAAGTGCAGCCCAAATTGCAGATTGTCAAAATGTTTTGTCCTGATTAATCTGTTAATGTTTTTTTTCCTTAAGGTGTCACCAGATCAGGTCATGTTGTCCCACAGTCCTTTGCGGGTCTTTAGTCAGTTCCATAAGATGTGTGTGTTGGTGTCTGGTCAGGGGCCAGTCTTGGAAGTTGCGCATAAGTATCCTCTAAATTGCTGTTTATTTTCACTCATCAATCCACTTAAACTTCTGTATGTTACAAAAGCATCTCAGTACAAAATGTGCTGACAGATAGGAGTCTTATGCTATTGCAGCACTTTTAACTAGGACCCTCACCTTTATTAAGGTCCAACAAGTGAAGAGCTGCACATACTGTATAGCTGCTTGAATGGCAAATGGATGTATTTTTCTTTACACAAAGAAAGAAAAACAGAACATGAATTTAATGTTATTGTTTTGTCATGTTTGTTGAGGTAATGTTATTAAATCCTACAGCTCAGCTGGAAATGTTTTACAGTTAAGCTAACATTTAGGTACATTTGTGCTCTTTATATGCGTCTTTTGAAATTATGCAGGATACAGTCAGAAACATGTAAACACTGACAATCAGAAAATACAGAATTCATCTTTGAAAGTGTTGGCATATCTTTTCACAGTTGACCTTAACAAATTCCTCTCCAGTTTGGGTTTTCAAAATGCTCTCACCATAGATATGCTGCGAGAGGCCTACCCTCTTTTGGACGTGGTGGATCACAATCGCAGACCCAAAGATGTGGTAAGTTCCATTTCCAATAATTGTGAACAGTTCACCCACAGTTACAATTTTTAGATTAGATTCATATGAAGACCATTTTTTGGTCTAAGATATAAAACAAAAGTGATATTTTTTGCCACAGAGGTATATTTATATATTTAAATGACAGGTTCTTTTCTGTGTTCTTCCTACATGAGTGTAAATTGTAATATGATACAATATATTTCAGGTTCCGCCTTCCAAGGAATTACCACAAATTGAGGGTAAGTGCTGTTACTTTGCACCAACATGCACTAAAGTTTCCCTTTCTCCTAATTATTAGGTCATTGCCTGCAAGTCCAGTTCCACATGGTTTCACTGAATGTTTTCATTTTCAGCTGTCGTTCTCTTTGGTGAGCCGATCAGGTGGGAGACTAATCTACAGCTGATTGTGGATGTTCTCCTGACTAATGGAAGGCCAGGAAACACTGTGACTTCAATTAAATACCCACATATCCCCGTGTTGGCCTGCAATATGGACCTGTTGTGGATGGCAGAAGCAAAGAACCCTCGGTCGGTTTTTTTCTTTTGTGGTTGATTAATGTAGTCTTTGACAGCATGTGTATAACAACCATGGCCACTTTGCTAATGATGCTATTGAACATAGAAGACAGGAGTATTGCATTAGGACTAATGCTCATTTCAAATCGCAAAAGATTTGTTATGTTTATTTTATAGATTTGGTCACGGAATGTTCCTTGTCTGTCTGGAGAGCATCTATAAGAAGATCACAGGTTATGACCTGCAGTATGAGGCTCTGATTGGGAAGCCCAGTGTGGTAACTTACAACTATGCTGAGCTGCTGATTAGACAGCAGGCAGAGAGTCTGGGCTGGACTGAACCTGTCCAGAGACTTTATGCCATTGGGTGAGTTACTTTTTGTAACAATCTTTTTTTATCTTGCCAGTTTCTTTAGTGTTTTATGTTATAAATGTTTTACTTATCCTTAAACATATAGGCCTTTATTGATGCATACCTCTAATACAGACCTGTCTTACACAGGGACAACCCAATGGCTGACATCTATGGTGCAAACCTTTATAACCGCTACCTACAGTCGATGCACCATGCCAGGGCTCAGGTGCAGGCTCAGGGAGGCTCGGCTAGTCAGGTAGCAGGTGATATTCAGTGTGAAACAGTTGATGATGCTAAAAACTCAGGTAAGGTGATGGTTGGGGGGTCATATGAGCATCGTCTGCCAGAGGGCTGTAGTTCCATCCTGGTCTGCACAGGCGTGTACAATCGAGATCAGCAGGACCTTCCTCCTGACCAGACGGTCACAGAGCAGCGCATCTTCCACGGGCACCGGGACTTTCGCTTTGACCCAAACCTGACCCAGCCCTCCTATGTGGTTCATGATGTACTAGAGGCTGTGGAGCTGGTCTTCCAGCAAGAGGGCTGGCCTCTAGAGTAAACCGGAGGCTGTTCAGGCCCACCAAGATAGATTACCTCACACACTGGAGGGGTGGGCAGGACAAACTTTGCACATGAAGAAATGCAGTATGCTTCTAGGTCAGCTAAAGCAAGAACTTGAACAATTTTTAACTGTAACAGCAAATACAGAGTATAGGATAACACATTCAAATACTAGGATTTTTAGTAGAACTGGAATTTTTTTATAGTTTATCCTGTTTAAATGAAGCCATATTAGTTGGGGAAGTGAGACGAAAGGAACTTAAAGAGCAGGCTTTTTGTTTAACTGTCATGTAACAGTTTTGCCTGTTCTAGTCTATTTAATATGAAACCACTCATCTGTGTGGTGTGTCTTTTAATTAAGGCATCAAGTTTACTGTTGTTTCAGCATTGTAGTAATGAAAGTCTTATAGAAGGGTTGTGGATTTTAAATTTTTTGATAAAAAGGCTTTTAATATTGTATGCAACATGTCACATATCCTATGATCAGCCATGCAATGCAGTATACTATGTTTTTGTTTTTTGTTTGCTTTTAAAAAGGGAAAAACATATCTGATAAATATTTGCCTTTGTTTTATTTAATTGTTTTTTGCCAGTCACTGTGTTTAAAGTTGACATTTGTCTTTGCTTGCTCTCATGCCAAATAAATGTAATAGAAAATACTTGGTCACAAACCATTGCATTTTTCTAATTTTCACTTTATTTTACATCCTGTGTTAACATGAGGAGCATAACTGAAATTTAAGTTAATTTATAAGTTAAATGTTAAGTTAAATGTGGCTGCACATATGATTCCTTGTGCACTGACTACAACATGTGACAGTCTGGTTTTTGTCAGTACGTGCAAAAAGTACCAAAGTCTTTATCACTGGAGTGCATCTATAGACATTTCTCCTCCTGGTTGCAGATGTCCGATGGCTTTTCCCAGTACTAATGTAGTTAATGGGCTTAGTGAATGTCAGTCAAGTAGTAAGAAGTTCCTGAAAAGGCACGGTCCCTCAACTTTAGCAGTCACATGACTTCTTCTTTAGAGACTCCACTTCATCTATTGGGTGAGAGTCATAATATAGGAGAGGATTTGGAGGGTCTAATTGGACTTCCTGATGAACCAGGCATCCATTTCGCACTATTAGCTCCCGTGCCATAAGCTCAAAGGCCTCTTGTACGTTGCGGTTCTCTTTGGCAGACGTCTCCAAGGCTGCCAAGGCCCCTGTCTGTTCTGCCAGTGTACAGGCATCTTCGAAGAGTACCTGCCTCTGAGGGGCCAGGTCACACTTGTTACCTGAGGAAAAAAGTAGGAAAAGAGGAGGAGGATGAGGCGCCTATTTATTTGATCATTTCTGGTGGGAATGAATGACTGACTTTGATTTGTTCAAGGTCAAAAAAGTCCTGAAAGTCATAGCAATTCCATGTAGGATGCACCATTTGTCCAAAGGTTTGCAGACACCTGCTTATCCAACATTTCTTCTGTAATCAAGGGTATTAATAGGGAGTTTGTGCCTCCTTTGCTGCAGTCTCTTTTCTTCAGTCTCTTTTCTTCTGGGAAGTCTTGATACTAGATGTTGGAACATTGTGAGGGTCTGACTGCATTCAGCTGCAAGAGCATTAGTCAGGTCAGGGACTGATGTTGGATGATTAATTGTGGATCATAAATGACACTCCAGCTCATCTCAAAAGTGTTGGAGCTCCACTTCAGAGAACACAGTTCCACTGCTACACAGCCCAAATCTAAGGGCATTATAACCCGCTAGTCAACATTTCCCATTGTGCATGGTGACCTTGGGCTCAGGTGTGGCTGGTCCAAAGTAGTCCATTCTATTGGAAATGCTTTTCTGTGGATATTACACAAGTTGTGTGTGTAAAACTAAATACCTGTGTCAGAAATGGGAGCTTAAAGTAGCTGAATTCACTAATTATAAGGATTATCTCTGCTGAAAAAACAGGACAGACCAGCAGGAATTTCACTAGGCTTGTCTATGCTGTTTATGTTGGCTAGTGAAGGTCTGGTTCTGGATTAGTTGGTCACCCTAGCATGGTCATGCTGTTTTTTCTAAAAGGGATCTTAATACGTCATCAGCACATGCACATACCTATAAGAACGAAGACTACATTGGCAGCTCCATATTGCTCTACAGCCTGTATCCAATGAGGCAGTGAGTCAAAGGTGGAGCGACGTGTCAGGTCATAGGCGATCATGGCCCCATGGGCACTGCGATAGTAACTTTGAGTGATGGTGCGGAAACGCTCCTGTCCGGCCGTGTCCCATATCTGCATCTGCAACAGGGCGTAGACTTTTTATACAGATGTTGTAGAATAAAATGCATTAAATTTATGTTTGGGAATGAAATTCTGCAGAATTTTGCACTCACAGTATTTTACAGTAACATATTAGGGTTGCTGATCAGCTAGGGGAATAGAATTTCTTGGGGGAAAAAAATTCTGGAAATTTCTGTGGGCTTGGTCTTTAATGAGTAACAGTCTAACTGGAAATGGTCTGCATTCTGGGAAAATAGTGCAACAGCCTGTCTGTAACAAGGTCAGTGTTTAGTCTTTAATGCAAAATAGGGGTCTTTGATCATAAATGTGACAGAATGCTCTTTATCAGAC
The DNA here is from genome assembly GCF_015220715.1 of Pygocentrus nattereri. Lineage (NCBI taxonomy): Eukaryota > Metazoa > Chordata > Actinopteri > Characiformes > Serrasalmidae > Pygocentrus > Pygocentrus nattereri. The sequence continues at coordinate 29,024,391 of NC_051221.1, read as the reverse complement.
ATTATCAGATGACATCTAATAACCCAAGAACATAAAATAAGAGATAAACGAGAGAGTACTTATTAGGAATATAGTACTGTGTAGAAGTCATACACCACCCTTCATTTATGTCATTTCCAGTCACAATGACTGTTACATGCAACATTCATTTTTCATTCACATAAAAGCAGGAAAAATATATTTAACTGAAGATTACACAGAAGCCTCAACAACTGTCAGTGCCTCATGCGTTAACACTTTGCCTTTATACAGCTTCCATTCTTTTTTAGAGACTTGCTGTAGGGGATGTTTTTCCACACCTCCAAAGTTTACATTTACAATTTGCTTGTATTTACTTCTCAGATTCCAATTAATCCCAAACACATTCAGTGATGTTGAGGTCTGGACTCGCGACCACTGGCGAGGTCAGTCCACTGTTCTGAGAAAACCAGCAGCTTCTTTGTTTGCTTTGCAGATTTTCTGTATTTTTGTTTGTTTCCTTTTCTCAGTAACAATTTCTTGACAGCTACACATCCTTTCAGACTCATAGTGCTGCATTGTCTTCTCAGGGTGGAAGGATGGACAGAAACACCTGTGTATGTTTTCAGATCTGAAGTAAGAGGGGAGCTTGATTTTTTTTCTCTCAAAGATGAAAGCTTTAAGTGCTGTTTATCTGATGGTGACAGTTCTGGTTGTCTACCAGGTCTCACAAGAGAGATGATAGGATTTTCTTTCTCTCTGTATCTTTTAATGATTTTTTTACTTTTCTCTCTTCCTTATGCAAGTGGATTACGTTACATTTAATCTCCTCCGAAATATCTCTTGAAAAATAAATAACTTGTATGGCTTTTTTGACTGGAAATAAATGAAGGGTGGTCTCTAACTTTTGCACAGTACTGTATGTAAAATTGTATATGAAGCATACACATTTTAGGTTTGCAAGAAATGCCCACCTGCCCATTCATTCATTTTAGTTTTGCCTGGTTTATTTCAGTTTTAACTGGTGCTTTGAAAAAATTTCACTGAGACAATGTGACTGAAGATTATTTTACATGTATTTGTCATTCTACTGTCAATCATAACATCATTACCTTTGCATCTGGAAAAACATAAATACTGATTCACCTGCTTCTTGGTGACAATAACAATTCAGTGTACTCACCTTTACTTTCTTGCCATCAATATCCATGGAATGCACAGTGAAGTCTACACCAATAGTGCTGTGGATATCTCTGAACTCCCCAGACTTGAAGCTGTGGATAACACAAGTCTTTCCCACGTTGCTGTCTCCAAGGAAGATGATTTTAAAGAGGAACTCACAGGCATCCTCTTCCTGGGCTCCTGTGGACTGTGTGGTCATGATGAACACTGAGATGGGTATCACACCAAGATCTTCCACACACTAATCCCTGTTTCTGCTTAGATATGTCTGAAAGGCTTTTCTGTTATACTGATCAGTGTTTAGAATGCAATGTCCATCATTCTGACAATACACAGGACTAAGTGCCCCTCTCTGACTGTTAAAAACTCAGTATTATTTAAAAGAAACCAAGATATCTAACAGATCTTTGAATTACTGGTCTGGCAACTACATTATAATCATTGAGCATTGCTGTCTTCCTCCTGTGCTTTGCCTCTCCCCCTTCTCACTGACTAAAATGTACACAAACACACCTCTTACCTGTCCTTGTAGGCGAGATTTCCAGTTGCCTGCCCACTTGCACCACTGCATCTCCTGGAAAGGGTTTTAGGCAAATTTTGGTTCCTAGCAGAGCAGAACACCTTTTGATATGCAAAAACAAAGTAATGTAAAACAGGTGAAAATGTACTATCCAATCTCTGTCTACCATTCCTGAAAGAGCAGTCATACAGCACATCCTGCAATATAAACACACAATAGCACACATACACACACACATTTTCAAGTTCTTGAGAGGTGACCTTTGGTCGACATGTAAACACATAACTCGCTGTAGCGTGCTCAGTCTCGCTCTAATAGCTTTCTGTCCTTATAAGCCGACCATAGGATCAGTTTACATAAGTACATTCAATTCTTTGACGCACTGAGCCAAAGCGTTGCAGGAGATCCAGAGCAGCCAAAGTTGTCCATTCAGTCTGGCTGCCCTTCCCGTCTGTCAACTCCCAAATTAGTCACACCAAACTCATTCCAATGAACAAAACCTGACAGTATGGCAGCACAGTGTTAAACAGCTGAAAGAGAGAATGTACGTTTTACATTACCTCTAGTCCAGTAAGGAGTTTCTCTGGGTAATAAGCTGTGATGATGCGGGTGTAGGAACATTCAAGGCCCCCTTCTCATCTCTTCCTATTCATCCACCCACATACACCCACTCGCACAGCCCTGGCGTCAACATAGAGAGCCACAAGGCACTGCCGGACACTGGACAATACACATGAGTGTGTGCAGAACACATCTGGCATTCAGCCCTGTCTTTGAGTCAGAAGCCTTTTGTGTCGTCACAAGATGACTTTACAAATAAAGACACAGATTCAGAAAAAAGTGAAATCTAATGGAATCTAAAAGTACGTTTGGTGACTAAATCTAACAGCTGATATTTAGTCAATGCTGTGCAATGAATGAGATTTTTAAACTCTAGTTTCACTGCTAGGTAGTGAGCAAAACAATAATGCACTCAAATTCTCTTTTGATAATAACCAAAAAAATAAAAACTTATAATCATGAACGGTTTTAGTTTTTCACTAGACTCCCTTGAATATGGGCTGCTTAGAACATGCAAGCTGAGACAGAGATGTCTTTGTGCAACATTCTTTGTGAGACAAGTGTAGGAGTAAGCCATGTATGGTGCGTGTATATATAAACAACTATCAAGACCCATTAACGACAATGCTTATTATCACACTTTCAACAAGCCTGCTCTTTCCCTGCTTTCTTGGAACGCTGACGTTACACACAACTGAATGCAAAACATTAGAGTGAGAGAGGCAAATACAGGCCCCTTACTGTTTCTGTTTTGGCTTTGTTAGATAAACAGTATGGTGCAAAAGTTCATGCATCATTTAATTAACCTGCAATCAAAAGAACCATTAATTACAAGTAATGTATTTCTGGTGGTCAGAAAAAGAGCAGAAGGCATATTTAACAGAAAATGACACAGAAGCCTCAACAACTAAAGTGTTTGCCTTTGTTAACTTACATTTATTACAGGAGGCTTGCTTTTAGTTTTATAAAGCTTTTCCACACCACCGAAGTTCAGTCTCAGAAATTGGTTGCATTTTCTGCGTCTCATGATCCAATTAATCCCCAACACACTCAGTGACATTGAGGTCTGGACTCTGGGGTGGTCAGTCCACTGTTTTGAGAACACCAGCAGCTTCTATGTTAGACACGTACATAGGTTTCTGTAATATGTAATATTTTCAGTAGCAAGTTTGACTTTGTAACGTTCACAACTTTTCTATCACACAGTGTTCACAATCATTGGTACCGTTTCCAAACAATGTTTTATTTTTGAATGAAAAATATTACAGTTTTCAAAAATGAAACTACTTAATCACACCTCTCTATTCATTCTGCCAAAAAACTACAGTTATTAAACATATTTGTGACATTCATTGATGCGAGTAACGTGTATCAGTAACATGAAAAACTAAAGGGTGTATGAACCATAAATCATGGTAAGTGTTCAGTTCATGGAGGAGTGTACTGTACATATGCAGATAACTGTCTAGATAAACCACAAATATTTCTCCCATCATAACTCCAGTCCCTAAAATGACAAATGCCCTCTGAGTTGATCCACCTTAATCAGAGTAAAGGCTAATGTTTGCCTTTGACCACAGGATGTCACCTCCTTTTGCATGCAAAACTAATAGTGTCTTTAGGTTTGTAACTAAGGCACGGAGTTGATCGATACTTTGGTAGACCTGGCTGCTTCTTCTGCGGCATGTTCTTCCTGGGTGTTCTGTTTTGCTGGGGAATGTGAATGGGCTTCCAGGGGATAGGGTTCACAAAAGTAGGTGAAGGGTAGTTCAGATTGTCATAGCCACCTAAAAACAAGAAAAACGTATTTGAAAAATTTGACATCATAATATCAGTGAGTCAGGTAATACAAGCTTCAAACACTATCTTTCAGGGTAAAATGTCAAGCCAGGTTAACAGTAATTCCTCCCAACAGTGATGCCATCCCTACATTTAGTGAGGGCAAAACAAAGGCTCTGTTTCCCTTCTGTGTTGTAATGTCTCATGTCTTCAGACAAGCAGACAAGTTCAGACAAGTGACTAAACTCTGAAATTCATGAAGATTATAGTGATGATTTGAGTCTGTAATTTTCACAAACTGTACTTAAAAGTCTGTTAGACTGAATAACTCAGTAACTGCTGCAAACATCTAAGTTATCTGAATTTTTTAACCCACTCACCAGCTGGACATGTTGACGACTGACATTGTCTGTCTTTGTCCTTTATGTTTTTAAGCCATTCTTTAAACATCTCCTCTGCCCTCTCTTTCCGTTCTCTCTCCTCCTTTTCTCTTCTGGCTATTTCTTCCTTTTAGGCATATGAAAATTAAAAATAAATGTAATGTAATACTTGATTTTTTTTTGTTTAGAATTTATTTTGCAATAATTTTGGATGCATCTAATAAACGTACCTGCTCCTTTAACTTCCTCACCATTTCCTCTTGTTTTTTCTGTCTAAGCCACTCTTTATATTTTTCTTGGGCTTTTCTTTCGATTTCCAGCCGTTTCTGTTCTTCATACAGCATTTTTTTAGTCTTCTGGGACTCCCTGCAAAGCTTTTCCTGTTTTTCCTGGTGAAGAAGAATTTGATAGCTTCCATTAGGAATATAATTAAATGTCATGGAACTTTAAAGATTAACAGATTTATTTTTCATTGTAGCATAACAAATTAGTTACACATCTCTGATCCTGTGGTATGCTTTATTTATCTTTAAATTATAAGATGTGAAAAAGAAAACTACCTGTTCCTTTTTCATTTGGAGCCACTCTTGAATTTTACACACACTCACTGCCTTTTTCCTCTGTTGTTCCTTTTCTTCTTTGGCCTCCTTTTCTTTTAAAGCTTCTTGCTGAAATACAATGTTTAGGTTATTTTACAGGTTTGTGATAAAGTGAAATATTTATGATGGCACCTGTGTTTGGTTATCTATTGGGTGACAAAAGATTGTTTAAACCATTTTATACAACAAAACACCATTTCTATTACGAGTCAGGTTTTCAGCATTACATAAAAACTGTAGAAAAGGACTGAATGACCATACTGTTGTCAGTGATCTCAATGGAAGAACATACTTCTAAGGCTTTTTGTTGCATTTTCATCCGTTCCTCTTTAGCTTTGCTCACAACCCACTGTTCCCATGCACTCAGGTTTAATGTTCCGGTAGAAGCATCTTGTGCATGAAGTGACTCCAGTGTCTCATTCCTGAAAATACAAAACTCAAAAAATATTGCTTTCTGGCACTGAAATTCTTGCAACTGACAGTGTTATGCTAATTAATACAGAAGTGTCTTGCATAGTAATTGAGACAAATATACCTGGTTGGACTGACTGATAATCCATCTTCATGCACTGTGAGAGAGGAGTTGTCAGCAGGCTGATACTGTTTTGGTGCTTCTTCATTATCTTCATCCGAAAAATCAAAGCTATCATGGTAAATGGGTGAGAGCAAGGAGTAGGTTGAGTCGCCTGTTGACTCCACGCTCTTGCTTCTAGGGATGCTCCTTGGGATAGTAGATTTACTTTTGAGTGGTGTTGAGGTAAAACTTTTAGAAGAGGCAGACTGAGGGGCTGACATCACAAGCCTGAGAGGTCAAGAAACATGTATTAAGACAATATGTCTAACTAGAAATCTTGTCTTAATAATAGCTAAACCTATTGAGAGACATCTAGCTACTGCACTGCATTGGTTAGCTACAACCCTGACACGGGCAATGGAAGTCTAACATTAGGGGTGTATGGAATATATATAGGGGTATATTACTTTTTATGACAGTAAAACTCAACAGGGCAATGGTTAGGCAGCTCAGTAGTCCAGACAAACACATACAAATACATACTCACTCCAGTTCCGAACTAAAGCACTGTTTATGCAGTGTAATTTAGTCTTCAACGTTGTCACTGGAGCGTCTAGAAGGGCCACAGCAGTAAATAACAGTATATACTATGATTTAATACAGCTCACTCAGTACACCAGCTCGTCAAACCCTTCATTAAGTGAACGATTAGCTAGTAAAGTGAACAGTATAGAAATAGAAAACAGTGTTTTCTATGCGGGCGGATAACAACAGCAAAACAGAAAGTCCAGGCTACCTAGCTAAACGCTAACGTTAGCCACCCAACGTTGTAGGTTAAGTTAAAAACTGCTAGCAAAACAAAGAAACCTCGCCCGAGCTACAGCTAATGAAACACATACCTAAGCTACTCTAGAAGCCACAATGAGCACGAATGTAAGTTTTGTAACTCACAAGTATTTTAAGTACCTGATTCAATAGCAGCGCTCTCTCGGATTGTTGTGTGCGAGTTCAGCCTGCCTGCTTGTTTGTAGTCCCGCCCCCCGCACTGAGCTCACACCACACACACGTCAATCATGTCGGAGAGGACTCTGATTGGCTCCTCGCTGTAACCATGCACGCCGTTATGAGAGCGTTTCTCCTAACAACGGAGGCGTCCGCACGCCGAGGGAAACGCCACGAGAATGATGAACTTCTAACAATAGTAAAAAAAAAGAATAGCCTTTTGGTTTCTACCCGACTGACAAAGCTTTGAATTAATTCAGTCGTCTATTATGTAGAGGACATTAGTACAGCGAGGAGTTTCTTCATTCACTGTCTATATCACAGTTACGCACTGGAGTCGAATCTGACTGCGTGCTTTGAGCTAAGCAGACAAACGAAGAAAGCAAATATCAGCAGTAAAGCAACGATTAGAAACTTCCTGAATTTTGAAGTTTGTGTTTGACCATTTTGTAGTGTTTAGGGGTGGGAACCGCTAAAGGCCCTACGATAGGATATCATCACGATACTTATGCACGATACGATATTATTGCGATTTTAGATATATTGCAACAAATTGAGATTTATTACTTTCTTTCAACTGCAAATACAACCATCTAGTTTTTGTTGGCAGTTTTGCATACACGTGCTATATTTTGCAGGAGATCTGCAATGTTTGTCCCAGTATGACATTCCTGTACTGCTCTAGGTTGGAGAACATGAGATAATGAGATAATGAGAACGTGAGATAATGCGCTGATACAGTGACATAGGAATCCACTGCCCTTGATGTCCATGCATTGCACATTAATGCAATAATTTCTGCTGTATTCAAAGATTCCTCTAAGCTTGACAAACAATGTAAAGAGCAACAGGCATTTTCAAATTATGCCAAAAACTGAAAAAAAAGGTTTTTATCCGACAGCTGCGATATATCTATATCTATCTATACACTGAGAACACTTGTACAAATGTCTGAGACATCTGGCATTAAAAAAAGTGTTAAACATTCCCCTTTCTTGTTATCTCATATTTTTAGCCTATCTGTTAATGAATAGCTCGCTTATCGTGCCTGAATAAATCAATACTGCCTTAGGCTCACATTTTTTCAGTGAATTTTGTGTTGCGTCCTTCTCAATTAAAAAAGAAAAATAGATATTTTAATTTAAAAATATATATGTTAATGACATCCTACTCTATTTCCACCAATTTTGTAACTACTATGTAATTGTTTAAGTTGCTTTTTTATGGCCCATCTATGTAATAAATACTGAAAGGTATTCAAGCCCAGTGAGCTGAAATAAATGCTGTTGCTGCATGAACTAAAGAAATGAGCATAAATATAAATAACATAAATAAGAAAAAAACAAAATTAAAAGCCAAAGATGTCTGATCTAAATAAGCACAGCAAACATATTTGTCTCATCAGTATGTGAGGGCAATAAAGGCTATCTGGTCTGAACTGACAGAAGGGCTACTGTGGCACAAGTCACAGAAATATTTAATGATGGTAACCAGAGGAATATGTCACAACACAGTGCATGGCACCCTCCTGCAGAGCTGCTTAGCTGTAGGCTGGTCAGAGTGCCTAAGCAGACCTTGGTCCACCATTGAAAACACATAGATTACCTGGGAAAGTGATGGCAGGATACACTGTAGGATGAAGACAAGGTACACTCACTCATGCTGATGGCATTGGTCTCTTTCAGCAGTATAAGGTGCCCTGCCATACTGCACACACTGTTCAGAAATGAAAGGAATTAGACTTGAAGGTTTTGCCCAGCCTCCAAATTCCCCAGATTTTAATCTCATTGAGCATCTACAGGACAGGGTGTGCTGGAAAAACAAGTCCAATCCCCAGTGGTTCCACCTCATAACTTTCAGGATATAAAGGCTCTGCTGCTAATGTCTTGGTTCCAGATACCACAGAGCACTTTCACACATATCCAATTTGCTCACAGATTTTCACAATATGTTAATTCTCTTAGACGGAGATAGGATCTTCCACTTCACAGTAACAGCACTTACATCTGACAGGGCAACTTTGGCATGGCAGAAATTTGACAAACTGACTTGGAGAGGCATCCTCTGAAAGAAACTTTAAAAGTTACTTAGCTCTTCATGGAGACTGATACAAATCCTTGTATCAATCTATATTAACCAATAGACTGCTATGGTAATTTTCTGGGTCAGTGTGATTGGCTCTGAGAAAAAAGGTCTGTTGAAGGTAATAGGTATAATCCAAAAACAACCTGTTGAAAACATAAATAAAACACAGTAATGAAATAAATAAAGCACGTTAAGACATAGAACAATAATGTGACAATAAAAAAATAGTAATAAAAGTGAAACAATAGGTAAAACATAGCAAAATCATATAAAAGTTAACTAAAATAAAGTAAAATAGTTGCAGGCTGAGAGGAGGACACCAGTGAGAGAAGCTCTAGAGTTTACTTTAATGAATTTCAGGATGTTGGTCCACTGCAGCTAAAAACAGATTTTCCCCAGTTCAGTAAAATCTCTCGGCACCTGAAGGGGGATCCAGGCACTGGAACAAATCTGGTAAAATGCATTAATTTCACTGAGCATTTCTGTGATGTATGATGGTGTGCGACCAGTAAGTTCTTTATAGATAAAGACAAGCCAATGTGTTTACCAACGCACAGACAGAGATGACCAGCCAACCTTTTCATATAGTACAGAATAATGGGTATTGCATAGGTCATGAGTAATGAATCAAAGTGGTATACAGAGTCTAGAGATTTCAGAGTAGTTGCAGATGCATATCTGTATATCACATCACCATAATTCAGGACAGACAGCAGTCATGCTGGGGAGAACTGTGATTGGCTGTAGAAAAAAAGACTTTGTTGCTTGTCTATACTTCAGGAAAAATGAATGTAATGAATGAATCTAGAAAACAGTTTGTGTTTATGTTTCACTCTTATGTAACATAGGCCTAGACATATATTGTCTTATGACCTTAAATGTCTACCCTGTAATGGACTGCCAGTTTAGATCATGAATGAATGAATGACCTTGTATGTGGGTGGCATGGTGGCACAGTATGTAGTGCTGACAGCAAGGAAGACCTGGGTTTGATTCCCTGACCGGGTGACAAGGGTTTCTGTGTGGAGTTCTCCCCTGGGTCTGTGTAGGCTTGCTCTCACAGTCCAAAGACATGCAGTCAGGTCAATTGCAGATACTAAATTGCCCTTATGTGTGAATGTGTGTCTGCCCTGCTACGGACTGGTGGACTGTCCAGGGTGTTTCCTGCCTTCCGCCCAGTGACCACTGGGATAACCTCCAGGATGGTAGGCGGCTTAGATGATGAATGAATGACCTTAAATGTTCCCCTCTCCTATTATCTTATTTTTTAGTCTATCTGTTTCAAAATAACTCACTTATCATATCTGAATAAATCAATACTGTCCAAGGCTGAACAGTGAATTTTTTGCAGCTTCCTTCTCAATTGAAAAGAAACAAATAAATTGCTTTGTGCACATACATCATATCATAATCACATCCTACTCTATGCTAACTGATTTTGAACTAAGCTATTACATAGTTATTTAAGTTGTTTTTCTTGGTTTATTTATGGAATAAATGTTTCTACATGAACTAAAGAAATAAATAACAAAAGAAAGGCTTAATATTAAAAAGAAAGATCGGATTTAAATAGCAAGCAAACATGTTGATCCTAGCAAGCAAACATATTGAACATAAAGCTGACAAGGGTTTATTTATTTTTAATCCCAGTGACCTCCTTAAATGAAAACACGAAAGACTTTTTGCTAACGTGGCAGTAGTTTTCCAAAGCAATCCTAAATTTGCAGCATGGGAATAAATTGCTCTGATAAGACTGATGAAACAGGTGGAGCTGGTATTATATTGGCGTGGTTTAACAAGATGTGCTGAATTCAAGGCTGCATAAGCCTTATAAAAACCTTCAATCCATTTTAGCTACAGCAAACTAAAACCATGGCTCTCCTATGGATTCTCTCCTGTCTCGCCTTCATTGGCACAGCATATGGTATGTAACTTAAAACGATGTAACGTTCTCTCAGTATTCAGGGTCCTTCTGGGTACCTGCCAATGTATAGAATAATGCTGCTTTTACATGAAAAATACCTCACATTTCTGAAATGGTAACTTTTCAGGGGAAAAAAGTTTCTAATAAAAAAAAAATAGTTACAAGGATTTATCAAAAGTGCTACTGCATTCATCTGTGCTGCATGTCATGTTATTGTATATTATTCAGGCAAAATGTGGATTAATTATAACCAATAGATAAAACAAACAAAAAAATTGTCTGTATCTCTCTGATAGAAATTTGGTAAAAACAAAATTTTTAGCTCCAAGCTTTAAGGTCATGATGACACAGACACGGTGTTATTGTCACTCAGTGCTGACAGGAATATTGATTAAAATGATTAATACTCATTAAGAGAGAATTGTTTGTGTGATATTTTTAGGCTGCGGTGTTCCTGCCATCTCCCCTGTGATCACTGGATATGCCAGGATTGTGAATGGTGAGGAAGCAGTGCCCCACTCCTGGCCCTGGCAGGTGTCTCTACAGGTGAGACTGAGACTTATTTTTTTGTCTCTCAGTATCACTGAGCTGACTTTAACAGTTATTGCTTTAAACAATTCTCCTCTCAAACACCTCTCTTCTCAGGACAGCACAGGTTTCCACTTCTGTGGTGGCTCCCTCCTCAACCAGTACTGGGTGGTGACCGCTGCTCACTGTGGTGTCAGGTAACAACAGAAATTTCCTTTAGAAGTTTATTTAGAAGCTAAAGGCACCACACTACAATGTGAAAACAACTAAGAATTGACACTAGTACATGTAAACATAACTCAAGTGTTGAACAATGTATCTTGCGCAACAGTATATGACAAATACTCAATCTCAATGCAAAAAAAAATTATCTAGAAGTTAAACTGTACCCTATTCACTAGAGGTTCATGTACTAGGGGGGTCTGGGGGCATGGTCCTCAAAGAGAATATTTAATGGCCCTAAAATGTTTTTAAAGCACTTTTAGAGTAGCAACAGTCAGAAAATGTCAAGTTTGTCTGCTGTGTTAAGTATATCAAAAAATGGTTATTTGGTCACATTAGCACACAGTAGACCTGTCTCTTAGTTGTTTGTATTAAGCACAGGCACAGATCAAGCAAAGGTACTGATGTCACGCAATGCTCTCTTAGATGAGCCGCAAAGTCCTAAATATATTATTCAAACACAAACTATAGATAAGTTCAGTCTGATTTTGCTTTGTAAGCATGTTTAATAAGCTAGGTGGCAGAATTTCATGGTGGTGGTGACAAACATTATCTTTTCTTAGTTAAACTACATTTAGTTTTAATTTTAACTAAATTTATTTACAACCCTCCTTCACTATCTTCTTGATTATTAACCTTAAGCAAATCTGCTCCTTCGGTCCTGTTAGACTCCTTCAGCTTCTTTCTCCCCCTCTCTTCATCTGTTTAATAATATATCAATCTTATTAAACTCAGATTTACAAGAACTCAATGAAATAATGACCGATCAATTAAATTTTTTATAGTTTTAACAGATAAAAATCTTACCTGACTGGCCTTCAATGGAGCTGCTGCCTCTTAATTTCCATGTTGATTGCTGGAGCCTATCCCAGCAGTCATCGGGTGGTAGGCAGGATACACCCTGGACACGTCGCCAGTCCATTGCACTTTCAATGATGTTAACTTACTGTAAACAACAATATGAGGCAAACATCCATTCATTTGTGTTGGAGCCTATCCTAGCAGTCACAGACAGTCACTCACACACTCACACCCAAGGGCAATTTAACATGTCCAATCGGCCTGACTGCATGTCTTTGGACCATGGGAGGAAACCGGAGAACCCAGAGGAAACCCACGCAGACACAGGGAGAACATGTATGTGGCAAACACTGGTGTGATTTTTTCCGAGCACTGAAGAGAAATCTAAAAACAAAGAATACAGAGAGCTGTCAGCAACGTTATGCCCATGTGTCTTGTTTGTTCACTCTCAAACTCACTATGAAGAGAGGTTCAACTAGTTGGCTTATCAGCTAGTTAACCCAATGTTTTTTAATTAACCCTTTCATCCTCATTGAAACCCAAAGTCAGCTAACTAGAGTTAACAAGCAACAAAAAATCAGATATCCAACTATACTGACTACATATTGTAGGTGGATTTATACAGTTTCACACTGTTTCACTCTGAATATTGTGGATTTTAAATAAGGTCTACTGTTTATTTTTGTTAGCTGCCAAACTCCTGTCTTCAGCTCGATTAACAATTACTTTGCTGTGTTTTAAATAGACCATCTCCCAGGTTTAATACGATTGGCTTATGAGGCTAACATATGAGGTTTGATTTGATTTGCTGAATGTTACATTAGGGAAGCAGCAGCACCTCCCCCAAGTCGCACCCTGCTATTACAGTACATTGTAAATGACAAATAACTATAGATGATTTGGACTAGTAATGCATATTTACCATGGCACTATTATATTTGCCTGGTCCTGTTTGAAAGAGCTTTTAATCTAAATGTTTTGTTTTTGGCATTAAAAAACACAAACACGTTCTGTATTTACAGTGAACTGGAACTGTTCTAATATCTCGTTTTGCAGAACATCTCATAGGGTTATCCTTGGAGAGCATGACCGCTCCTCTAACGCTGAGGCTATCCAGACCTTGGCTGTGGCAAAGGTTTGTATTGTGCTTATACACTGCCAGACAATCTGTACCGTACATTTTAGTCCAATAAAGGTACTAACAATTAAAATGACATGGATCTTAACGTTACAAAACAGTCCCTAAGACTCACCTGTGTAATTTAAATAAGTTTTAAGGTTACACTACATTCACTATCCCAGGTGAAAAGGACACATTTTACCTTTTCATAACTTCACTGTTTTTAACTTGTAAAAAAGCCTAGAATCAAGTACCAATTTGGTACAGTTAGGTTTGTTAGATGGTACCACCCCAGTGACTTTTTTCCCCACTTTTTCTGACACAGTACAGAAATGATGCCGTATGTAATCTCTCTCTCTCTCTCTCTCTGTCTCTCTCACCAATGCAGGTTATCCAGCACCCCAACTACAATGCATACACCATTAACAATGACATCACCCTGGTCAGGCTGGCCTCTGCTGCCCAGCTCAACAACCGCGTGTCTGTTGTGTGTTTGCCTGAAAGCAGCGACAACTTTGCAGGTGGCTTGAAGTGTGTTACAACTGGCTGGGGCCTGACCAGATACAATGGTAACAGATTACATGTGATCATATACTGAATCTGTATGAGACAGATCTATGTATCAGGTTAAACTGTGTTTTAAAAAGACTTTACTATCATTGTTTTGTATTACATTTTGTTGGACCAGCTTTCCAAAAGTGCTCAAAGACAAACCAAACCAATCTCTGAAATTTCACATCACTCTTTCTCTTCTAGCTGCTACCACTCCTTCTCGTCTGCAGCAGGCAGCTCTGCCTCTACTGACTAACAGCAACTGCCAGAAATACTGGGGCTCCAGTGTCACTGACGTCATGATCTGCGCTGGAGCTTCTGGAGTTTCTTCCTGCATGGTAACACAGATCAGTATAAGAACAGACCCACAGCAAGTCTAAATGAGGGGTCTGACAGCACAAGAGAATAATAAAAAAAACACTAATATGTAATATCAAAGAAGGCATAAAAGAACCAACCCTACTCATGTGTGTGACTCCTTTCTCAGGGTGACTCTGGTGGCCCTCTGGTCTGTCAAAAGTCTGGAGCTTGGACCTTGGTGGGTATTGTTTCCTGGGGTAGCGGCACCTGCAGTACATCCACACCTGCAGCATACACTCGTGTCACCAAGTTTCGCTCATGGATCGACCAGACCATCGCTTCTAACTAAAGCTTTCAGAGCCATGGCAACCAGAAGCAGTTCTTGGCTTCTTCCACCTGATCAATAAAGATTGTTTCAATGCACATCTTGGTGTTCTTTTTAATTTAACAGCTGTCAGTCTGTTCATTGTACACTGATCACAATCAGAACTGTCATGTGAAACATGCAATTCTCAGAGGAAAAAATTATCAATACAGATCACATTTCTGTAGGGCTGTTGAGATTCAGTCAGTCATTTAATGCGTTGCCTATTATATTTCACTTACTGACCGTGTAGTTCACACCTACAATAGAACACTCTGGGTCATTTCGTCTTTTTACTATTACCCCTTGTTTTCATATGCTTTCAAAGAGGGGCTATAAGACAAGCATTTATTATCGCCCACTCCTAATTCTTTGGTGATACGAAGCTGAAGTCAGCTATTCGCCAGCTTCTTGTTGGAATTTTCCCGTTCCACCTTAAATGGTGCAGCAGACCCATTCTGGCGCTTCAGGCGTCAGAACTGCTGGACTATTTAAGGTGGAACGGGAAAGTTAGCTAGCTAGCTAGTCATCAGCATGCTATTAGAGAGTTTTTGTGCTTTTTTTATGAAGGAAACGACCGTAATACACCGAAACAGCTCTAAACTAAAAATAATACGATGGTTATCACATTTTTAACGGAGAAAATACTTCTATCTGTGGGTTTCTTTGGTTTGGTTCTTTTGGTTTCTTGTCGGTTTTTCTTTTTTTCTCATGACACTCCGTTTGGAGTGAGCCTCTGAAAAACCTCCGTTTGGAGATTTGTTAGCCCTAACACTTCAACCTAGCCCTCAGTCTCAACAAAAATTGGGACACCCTTACCCTAGACGTGAACGAGCAGAACGGAGGGCTAAGGGCTTAATGATAGGGGCGAGGGGTGAAATGGGATTGGGCCTTACAGTTAAGCGCTTAAGTTGACGTTACATCGGTATTCTGTGCTGACCCTGCCTACTCTACTGAGGGTGGGCGAGCCTGGTATAAAAGCTATATTAGCCCAGGTTTCAGTGGAGGTCTAACAGTGAAACAAATAAGAACGTTTAGCGTCCTGTTGTTGGAATAACAACAGCACAGACACACAACCTAACCAAGCTATCAAGCTGTCTGCACTGCGGCGATTTACACGTAAAACATGAGGGGGTAAATTTGACATATCACCACGGACAAAGCTCACGCTACGTCACAGGGAAACTACACGATAGATATACACAATTATACCTAAAATATACACGGTTACAATGTTAACAGTCTGAATTAGTGACAGAAGTTAGGTCACATTTACCGTTAACGTTATGCCCTTCAGGCTACTACAGCTAATTCAGCTAGCTAATGTTAGCTAGCGTTAGCTAACCTGCCTCCCTTATCTAGTTAGCTAACCGGAGGAAAAGCTGAAAGACGTCAAAGAGAATTTTGTATTCGTTGAAATATTGAATGTAACGATGATAAACCTCGACTATGTGGAAACCAGAGAGAACGGATACGATAGGTTCTTACTCTGAAATTAAGTACTTCTGTCTCATGACGTATGGGCGCCGTGGCTTAGTTGGTTAAAGCGCCTGTCTAGTAAACAGGAGATCCTGGGTTCGAATCCCAGCGGTGCCTTTTACCGTCACAGCCCGAACTACCTACATCATAAAGCAGCGTGGAGTCGGGTGAAGCAGCGTTATTCACTCTTTATTCACTGGGCTGTAACTGTTAAACCATTCATTTCATTTACAAAAAGATGAAGAACCAGTAAACATCTAGTTAAACATGAAGGTGCCTCTTCCACTGTAAATACACTTTACAAATAATTTATGTTATCAAATCTCATTTCAAGCCCCTGCAAATTCAAATTTATCAAAGTCTGCATAGGCAAAAATGAGCAGGTTGCAAAAACGTACAACTTAGAAGAAACCTATAAAGTGCAATATGTCCCTTGATTTCTGTGCAGAGCTTGAAAGCGCAGTGTTCCTTTGCTTATTACATATTTAATCAAGACAACTGTAAAACCTAGTTTATCCATTCCAGGGGCTCCGCGAGACTATTTACAGCAAACTGACTACAGGTGGTCTTGTAACCGGCAGTGCTGGAGGAGACAGGTGGAGAATAAGGCTTACATGATAAAGCTTTCTGTGACAGGGTGCTGACATCAGAAAATATATATCAATCAGAATATATAACATATTATACACAGTTAGATATTAGAACATGCTATCATTTAGCATTTTTGATGCGTGCAGTGTGCATCGGTTAGTGCAATTTGATGTTTCCACAGCTGCCCAACACTTGCATGTGCAGGCATATGGCAATGCTATACAAAGGGATGCTACTCAAAGGCATTACCAGAAACTACATAAACATTAGAACATGTACAGTACAGGATACAAATTAGAAACATCAGTTTAGAAAGTAAATAACGAGTTCTTCCACAAAAAAAAACAACTTATAAAATGTGACTTATGCAGCTGGTCATACATACTCAAACTATGTTGAACTGTTGAACACTGATATTAGTTGGGAATAGTGATGCTGAGTTCTTTCACAAGACTGCAAACGCATCCCTGAACACTAGATTTCTAGGTGTACTTTAAAGAGGTAACAGATGCTGCAAACAGTGACAGGAGCATTTTAGCACCTCTCTCAAGTCTTTCAGACTTTGTTAAATGACATATAGCAATAAATATCTTGAGCCCTAGTCCTTATTGGTCTTCAATTTTTGTATACTTTCAAGTTCTTGATCAACATGAAAATACTAAAATACCTGGTATGAAAAAAGTTGATGTGCTCATAGCTCCTCAGCTAAAAGAGTGACAATAAATCTGAGCATATAAATCCAGTTACTTCTGAGGAACTAACTGCAGTCTATCTTCCCTGGTAAGGCACAATAACAGCATAGGTTAAACCAAATGGGCATTTAAGTATATCAAACAGGCTGTTAGAAATACTTTAAATGTATATAAATGTACATCTACAGGAAGCATTAACATACTGACTTTAAATTGCATTAAACATGTACATACAAAAATTATGTAAGGTCCATGAATTAACAAATGGACATTTGCATTTGAAAGTGTACCCAAGAACCAAATTCTAGGGCTTTATAATAAGGGGACCCATTTCTAAGGTCTAATTAAAAAACAAAACAAAAGACCTTGAAACAATTAAGAGAGTAAACAGTCATACACAAATATAAAAGTCAAACCGGTCCAGAGGCCTTGCTTGTGATGGAAGACTTGTCAGTCCATTCTGTTGGTGTTGCGGTTTCAGTTGGGTCAATGTGGGGAAAAACCACAAAAAACACTCTCTGACCCAAATACGTGGCCCACTCTGTAACAGAGATAACAGACTCGATCATGTACAGGAGCTGTAAACACTTCCAAAGCTACAGTTAATACATTATGGCAACAAATTCCACTTTTGGATTATTCAGATTTGGAGTAAACAGATAAATAGTTGGCTGCATAAATATGAACACACAAAACCTATTTCTCTTTATTATCTAACATTAGTAGACTTTATAACAATGTTGATTCTTGCAATACTTGATCTGCCACTTAGAGCTGATGTCCAACTTTTCTCACAATATGCAGTATTTTACTAATATACTCTATATAGTCTAACCTAATACAGTTAATGTGGCATATATCACTGTACATAGTCTAAAGGAGCAAGACTGGTCAAGATATATGCTGCATTGTAGGGTTGTGGATTTATTTATTTATTTTTAAAACAGTTTCATCATCAGATAAATTACAGAAATATATATATATATATATATATATATATATATATATATATATATATATATATATATATATATATATAGACACACACACACACACACACACATATACACACACACTCTTAAAAGGGGGTTGATAATTTACTGATAACCCGAGTTAGGTCAGAGAATACACCAAATAGTACAACCAATTGATTGAGATTTAAAGTTCAAACCAGGCACTGGATGATTACTACAAATAGTACTAGGCTTCCTTGAGGATAAGCTGGGAAATGGTTAAGTGAACACATTGACACACATAACATCACTGCTTATTCTTAATTTTAATTATGGTGTCTGCATTTATTTAATAATAGTGTTTTTTTCTGAGTGAATAAACTTACTGCTCTCAGAAGTAGCTTTTTAAAATCTACTTTTGCACAGTACTGTGTGCTAAAGTGTTGTCCTTTACAAATCATTTATATTGTGAAGATACTTCCTAACTGAAGCATGCGGTCTACTTATTATTACATCGAACAATGAATCCTGAATGACTCCGTTTACATCTCAACCACTGAATTATGCTTTTCCGAAAAAGCAGCAGAGTACGTCTTTAACCTACCAATGAAGTCATAGATACACTTTGGCTTGTCTTTCCAGTGCACTCCCAGAAAGTAGACAGGTACTCCAGTGAGCATGATGACCAAACCCACCCCACAGACCACAGGCTCTGAGTGCAGGCTGAAGCCCAGCAGCAGCGCCCAGAAGAGCAGGTAACACACAGGAACCAGCAAACTCACCTGTGGAGAGGAAAGGGAATAAGCCTGAGTGTGAGAACATGCAATCAGAGCAGAGTGTAGTTCAAACCTCACCAGAGGAGCTATGGTGAGTGTGCTGTTGTGGTGGTATTACTATTCACTTCCTGAGATCCCGAATGAGTTATCATTTGATCACCTCCGCAAATGATGTCAAACTGCTAATGCTACCAAAAAGCCAGGAGACATGAAGCCTTGCAACAGTATTTTATGAGTAGTCATGGTGGTTTTGGTTTGTGTGATGATACCTTGATAGGCCTGTACAGGTTTGGCTTCTTCCATCTATAATACAGCAAGCCAGCAATGGTGACTCCATAGGAGAGGTAGTTGATGAAGGATACATAGTTGATAAGATTATGTGTTTCACCAATGCACATGATTACGATTGTGGCAGTGCACTGAGGAACAAGATGTGGGAAAAACAGTAAGGAAGAGACAAACAAAGAGATGCAGATAGATAAAGAGAAAAATAATGTAACCCTGCTTGAAAAAATGCATATTAATTGACCTTTAGAAATTTTGCAGTGCTAATTAAAAAAGTAATTATGTAATTAAGTACATAGTTTTATGATTAAATGTACTGACATAATCCATTACGTGGTTTGGTTATTAATCACATTTACATTTCATTAACATTCTGTGGTGACAGCTTTAAGTATGCATTTTCAACTTTTTCTGTTTGTTTTGACATTAAAAAAAATGACTGAGTTGCAGTAAAAAAAGATGTTTTTCGTTCAGCTAAATATATACAGTTGTATGTAAAAGCAATGGTCAAATTACATGTTTTGTTGTTTTTTTTCTAAATGAAGATAAATGAACACATCCTCTATGAGGAATAAACTTAAATGTCACTTTCTGCAAATATTAGCGCACAATTTCTATTGGAAATTTTTACCTATTGGAAAAAATAAAACATATAAAATGTTTTCATATTTCGCTGGTTACTTTGGTGACTATGTGACAATAAAGGCTTCATATCTATCTTCATATGTGCCATAACTTTATCAAGGTCAGCCAGACTTTTGCATAAGGCTGTATATACCAATAACAAAAGATCAAAATAAAACATCTCCTATTATATGTATTAACAGAAAGAAGTTATTTGGTTGCTTGTTTATGTAAGCTAAGAGTGAGAAATAAATAAACATAACGTAAGAGGCATTCAATGTGGGGGACCCAGGATGGTTAACCACTTTTAATCTATGAACCAATAATGGTATACCAACTCACACAGACAAGCAGAGCTGGGATTGGGGTGCAGCTTTTACAGTGAATCATAGCCAGTAAGCTGGGTAAGTGTCCTTCTCTTGCACCTGAGAAACACAGCCTTAGGGGGCACAAAAACCCACAAAGCATCAGAGATTAGGAATACAGGAGAATTAGCATGAGCTTTTTCCTGTTGTGGCTGAGGACAGTATGGAATAAATTGAATTTCAATAAATTGAAATTACCATGGTACATATTGTTGCTGCCCACGCAAATGGCAACTTCACAGGAGAAGGCAAAAACATGCTTAAATTGTAATGCATGTCAATGAAAATAGGTTATTTTATTCCAAGTGATTCTGGAGCGTTTTTATGTAAAGAGCAGCACGTGTGGTTAAGCGAAAATAAAATTTAAATAAAATAAATATAAATGAAATAAAATTGGAAAAAACAGAAATACTTGGATTTTTTTTTTGGACCGTGACAATTAAATTTTTTTAAATCAGACCAAATTAAAAATAGTGCTTTTGCCATTTTATTCACCAGTGAACGTGCATAATAGATGATGGGGTGACAGCTGATTCTACAACAGCGCTCTAATTTTACATTTGCACTCAGGTTGTTCAGAACTAATCAAGAGCATTGAATGTCCAGAAGGGGGCAGTAAAGTATCATCATATATCATATCATATATACTGTTCAGCAGGCTTTCAATAGAAAGTGCATCACTTTTCTAAATATCTCTTGGGAGGTTTGGTCTAACCTGGATGAGGTGAAGAGGTAGCCATTAATGCCTCCAAATGTGGAGAGTGCCACAGAGATGGGCATGATGGTGGAGAACATTCCAAGCAACTTCTCCCCAAACGTCTGTTAAACATAAGTTCAGAATTCAGCACAACGCAAAAACAGTCACAAATCGGGCATTAAATTATTCCTTGCCAATGTGATATGCCTTGCCTTGTAAACTTTAGTGGATAAACTGAAATAATAGAAACTCCCACTGGGAGAGTGAAGAACTTTCGTTCATACCCTAATTTAGTGTTTCTAAATTCTACACACTGATAATGTTGGTTACGCCTAGT
Source organism: Pygocentrus nattereri (assembly GCF_015220715.1). NCBI lineage: Eukaryota > Metazoa > Chordata > Actinopteri > Characiformes > Serrasalmidae > Pygocentrus > Pygocentrus nattereri. Next base: position 29,003,201 of record NC_051221.1, on the reverse strand, counting down.
CCCTTTTACCTACACTATACCATTTAATCAGATATCAGGTATGCCTATCATATAGGTGCCTTTGTAGATCTACTGTAGGTCTACAAAGGCACTGTAGCTCATCCATTGCTGGACTTGTCAGTCACTCGCTACCCCATTTATCGTTGGAAAGGGACCACCATAAGATCACCAGGCCCAGAAAGGGAACACCATAGGACCAGCTATTACATTTATGTGTATGCATTTGACAGACGCTCTTACCCAGAGTGATTACAATTTAATCATACGACAGGGTAACACGAGGAGTCTTGTTATACCCTAGTATAGGGTGGTGTGCTTGTTCAGGAGGGAAATCAAACCCTAGCCCACAACACTGCATTACCCACCACACTATATTATTTGGGTGGTGGCCTATCCTTAGTTACACCAAGGATAGAGTTGCACTGCTGCAAATGTATCAGGTACAGCAATGTTGCCATGATTTTTAAAAAGTGTACACACATCCTCATAGCACCAGTGTTGGCTGGCCAATATTTATTTATATATATATATATATATATATATATATATATATATATATATATATATATATATATATATATATATATATATATATATATATATATATATAATAAAACAGTTGTGTAAAAACACCAGCAATGTCACTGTGCCTGACACACGCGTACCAATGCTATACTACCATGCCAGTGCTATCTCAGTGTGTCTGCTGTGCTGAGAAAAGTCCACTATTCAAATAATATCTAGTCAGCAGTGGTCCTATGACAGTTCCTTTTAACTGAGGGTGGAGTGTGGTTGATTGAGCAGCAACAGATGGGCTACAGTCTGTAATAGTGAACCTACAAAATGCACTTATAGTAGCTGTACCTGACAGAATGTTCAATGTTTGTAGGTACATGTGTACCTAATAAATTGGTAACGGTGATGATCATATTAGACCTGAGCCTTTACACTTAGCTGCTACATACAAACTCTGCCTGAGCAAAGTATAGAAAAAAGGGTGTGTATTACTTACTACAGCTACAGCATTGGAGGACAGCAGCTCCTCTGGAGACATGGAGGAGAAGTAGGCGATGTTGGTGAGTGTGTAGACAAAAGTCACCAAGGGAATGGAGATGTAAATAGCACGAGGAAGGTTCCTGATGAAACACCATGTTTAAAAGAGTACAGTGATAACTGCTGGGTTTGTTCATAGGGTGCACAGAACCCAGATACAATACAAGCTGTCAGTCATAAGCAAGCTTTGAGGCTAAGTTCATGGCTATTAGACCAGCCTCTGTTGTTGTATGCCAGGAGCCAGAGTGCACAGAATTCAATAGTGATATTATATCAATGAATAGATGTCCTAGAGAGCTACAACTGGCAATATGTAATACACAGATTACAGAACTGCAGCATGTTGGCATAATGCATGTTGACAAAATGCATCTTGAGCACTGCAGATGTCACATATCGTTGTTAAACCAAGCAATGAGAAAGAAGTTTATTCTCACCTCCTAGGGTCCACCACCTCTTCTGTGACATAATTGAGAAAGTTCCATCCACTGAAGGCAAAGGAGGCCTGAAGGAAGGCCAGAGCAATCTGCCCCACTGATGGAGTCTTATAAAACTCAAATGCTATTTGTGGAGTAAGACCTTCATAGTTACCTGAGAAAACAGATACTCTTTACATAATTAAACTAATTAGACATATACATACAGTACTGTGAAAAAAATGTCAATTTCTTGTATTTTTGCTAATTTGTCAACTTTGAATACTTCAGATCATCCAAATAATTTTAATATAAGATAAAGATAACGCAAGTAAACCCAGAATGCAGCTTTTAAATGAAAATTCCATTTATTTAAGATATAGGTTTTGAAAAATCTTCATCACCCATGTGAAAAAGTAAACCTAAACCTAATAACTGGTTGTGCCACAGTTGGCAAAAACAACTACAATCAAACATTTGAGATAACTTGCGAGTCTTTTACATCATGGTTGAGAAGTTTTGGACAACTCTTCTTTGCAGAACTTAATTCAGCTACATTGGAGGACTTTTGACCATGAGCTGCCCATTTCAGATTTTGCCACAGCAACTTAACAGGAGTCAAATCAGGACTTTGACTTGGCCACTCCAAAACCTTTTTTTTTTTTTTTTTTTTTTAAACCATTCAGAGGTGGATTCAGATCACTGTCCTGCTGCATAACCTGGGTGGGTGGACATTCAGGATTTCCATCAGGATTTTCTTATAGAGAGTGGAATGCATGGTTCCATCTATAATAATAATAATAATAATAATAATAATAATAATAATAATAATAATAATGTCCTCCAGGTCCTGCACAAGTAAAGCAGCCCCAGACATTACACCACTACTACTACTATGTTTGACTGCGGTCATGACGTTCTTATGGTGGAATGCGATCTTAGCTTTATGCAAGTGTAATGGGACCCATTTCTTCCAAAAAGTACATTGACCTTAACTGAGGCAAGTGAGGCCTGCAGTTCCTTAGATGTTAATCTGGGTTCTTTTGTGATGAATCGTCGATGCGCTTTTTGGTAAACATTTTGGTATGCCAGCCACTCTTAGGAAGGTTCACCACTGTTCGTCTCTATGGCTCTTACTGTGTTTAGCTGGAGTCCCAGAGCCTTAGCAATGGCTTTGCAACGTTTTACGGACTGGTAGATTTCAATGACATCGTTTTGCATCTTTATTTGCATCTCTTTAGAATGTGGCATCATATCCTGCTTTTTCAGACTTTATAGCCTGCTTCACATTGCCAGGCAGGGAGTGATATTTAGATTCAAAAGGCCTAGCAATAATAGTGCCTGGGTGTGGCTACCTTGAACCCAACATCCAACTGAATTTGGTTAACTGCTTCATTTAGTTGCTGAGGGGGCAATTACTTTTTCACACGGGACCAGGTAGGGCTGAACAGCATTTTTCCTCATTTAAAAACAGCAGTTTGTGTTTACTTGGGTTATTTTTATCTAATATTGAAAGTAGTTAGATCACCTGAAACATTTAAGTGTGACAAATTTGCAAAGACAGAACAAACTAGAAAGGGGCAAATACTTTTTCACAGCACTGTTTTAAAACATACTGTTCACTCCGCAGTCAATATATGGAAACTAAGCTGCAAAAATAGCCCAGTTTGAATTTTGTGTTGATGACTTAAGAGATACCAGCCTACTCATTTATTCCTTTCACACTTGAAGTTATATGTGTTTTAGGCCAGAGTGCTTTTTGAACAGGGCACAATAAGAGGCAATTTACATATGAGTTTTAAAGGCATAGTAACAAAACAGGGTGGGGTTTACCAAAAGCATCTTAGCACAAAGATGATTCTTGAATGGCAGAGCGAGCATCACGCTAAACACTCTCTCTACCAATTAAGATGATCTTAACACCGAGATGATTTTGGAAAACAGGACCCAGACTGAAGGGATAAAGAGAGATACAAGAAAATGCATGAGAATACAAGGACTTTAAGGAGCGTTATGTCCAGCACACAGTTCTTCAGATGCACATGTGGTCTGCCATCATTTTTATTTAAAAACTAAACTCTACTAAATTAAGTAACTTAAATGACCATCATGACTTAGGATTTCACTTCTCACTCAAAATAAAACAAAATAACCCTCCCCCCCTTTACTGACTGGACGATAGTCTCACCTTTATAGATCTGGAGCAGTCCTACTGCTATGATGAGGCCCAGTGCCAGCAGCTTCCCCACAGTAAAGATATCCTGGATACGTGTGGCTAAACGTACACTAGAGCAGTTCACCCATGTCAGAAATACTACAAATACAGAGACCAACAGAACACAATCAAACACACAAGTATTAGACTCAAGGCAAACTGTAATTTATTTACCAAATACTGTAGTTCAATACTGAAATGTTGTGTATATAGTATGAATGAAAGTATGATTTCATTGTCTTTAATGGAAAATGTGGATAGGCAAATTTGGACGCCAAGTTTTTTTTCCCAGTTGAAGTAATCTTGTGATGCCAAGGCACGTTAGGAGAAATATGATTGCAGGGCCTTTAAGATGGACTGGTGTGGGATCGATGTGTTAAGAGCTATTGATGTAGATTCACTACAGCACATGAATGTGGGAATGCTAAGGAAAAGAGGAGTAGAACTGTAATTCTGTCTGCCTATCCATCACCGTCATGTTCTTCCTTTCCTTCTGTGAAAAATAAGGCTGTCCCATTAGTCCCAACTAACAAATTGCCTCCTGTAGTAACAGAACAAAGACAGAGGCCGATGAGCAGGTCCGTGAAAAGACAGAGCGCCTCTCCTTTTTTCAGGACTCTTCTGTCCCCAGACAAGAGTGAATAATAAGAGCTAATGCAATAATCACACGCTGCAGGCCCAGCCAGCACAGTCAAGTGCTGCAGACTTGCGGCTCATGGCCCCCATGAGTGGTTAGTGCCTAGTAAGGGATCAGTGTGCTTTGCATGTTTACATCATCTTATGTCTTCTTCTGGTGTTGTTGGTGTTTACAATGTCAGAAGACATTCATTTGGTTCAGATGAAAATACTTTTCCTAACTCTTCATAGTTCTGAGCTCCAAATGCATTGATGTTTCATGGAGGGGAGCTACTGTAACTGTGGGAATGCAGAGCTGCTGAGTAGGCAATTAGGAGAGTTGGCATGTCTAGAGAACACAGAGCCAAGAACAGTAACGTTTACTCTTTAGTGCTTCACGGTTTCTTAGGCTGGGTTAATGAGCCGAACCCATTAGCACCTGATATGCTCCTTAGTGTCTTTGTGTGCCACAATATGGAACAAATAGTGCAGTCCTGTGGCATTCAATCAAAACATCTTAATTAATGCTATAAAATGCAAACTTACAAGGCTGATTTTCATAAGGCTTATTATTCTTATTTTCCATGAGTGTATGTAAATGCCTAATACAAATAAAAATTAGTGCTTGGAAGTGCTTGGAATCAACAGGCCTCATTCATACGAACAGATTTTTTCTGCATTGTACAAGCAATTTTTTAAGCAAAACTCATTATCAATACATCACTGTATTTGCTGCCAGGGCATCAACTTCTGTGTACCCAAGGGCCCTACTGTACTCTGTCTTGTGCAGGTAAAGTTAGACTCTAGCTTGCTTTCACACTTTATTGTTTCCCATTCAAATACCATTTAATTCACACACAAAAGTGCATGTGTGAAAGGGGGTTCAGATAGGTTATGAATGAGGACAAGTGGGACTGGGGGCATCAACTGTGCAAATTCACAATTCACCTGCATGTTCATTTACAAACAGGTTATGCTAATCACACATATGAAAAAATATAAAAACCTTCAGTGTGCACAATAACAAAAATGCATGCAAGACTTAAAGGGGCATTCTGGACTAAAACTAGCATTTAATATGTTCTTTGCTGTGTTATGTAATGTAAGCACGGCATCTCTCAGCCTCATTGGATTGCCAGAATTCATGATTTTGTATCCTTTTGTGTTTTCATCACTACAATATCCAGCATACATTACGCAAATACAAAACCCTCCAGAGTGATAAGGAAATTCTGACTGCTAGCATAGCCACTATTGTAGAGGCTTACTATTACAAACATGATACTCAGCTTCCTAAAAAAATCTTGCTCTAGAGCCTCTAACAGCACCGCTGTAAGAGATGAGTAGGTGTGTTTAGAAGTAGCGATGGTTACATTTTTAATTTTGGCCAGCATGTCCATTTAAGACAAAACAATAATTGTTTTGTCTTAAACATAAAATGAAAATGTTCTTGCATGAGACCCATTTCACCAGCTCTTAAACTTATCTGACCTTTCTGTGCAGTTCCTTATACTTCTACAGCATCTCAGACACAACATACATATTTTATTATCACGTTGGCTCTGAATTACATAAGACAGCACCCTCTCTGCTAAAACCTCTTCCACCCACAAATTATTATAATGTTTAACTCTGTCTAAAGACAGAAGTGTACTAACAAGAATAGGAAATCTATAGCCACATGCAAAAAGGAAGTGAAAGGAGTAAAGAGAATCTGGCATTAGGTATAAGATGTACTCACTTATGCAGGTGGCGGAGAGCATTCGTGTGGCCATATAGGGAGGCACACAGTTAGGAAAGGCAGGCTGTAGGACATAGTTGGAGAAGGTGAGGGCTATGACAGCCAGAGTGGTAGGGTACATGATGAGCACAGCACTCCATAACAGAAGGAAGCTGGAGAGGTGAAGAGATGGGGAAAAATGTTTTTTTTGTTGTACATTTTTAAGAGTTAATTTTATAATTGAGTTAATGAGACTGTCTATAATTTGTAAATTCATTTAGGGCAAATGCTTGACTGGTACAGTATTGTAGACACATTTCTGGTCTAAAAATAGTTTTAGTGAATATGAGTTTTGTTTCAGACTTTACTGTGTGACTTATTGGGGACCATATGAAACTGAGTGCTGATCTTTTAAAATGATTTTAAAGACAAAACATCATGGTACGTCTTGGGCTTACCCCACAAGGCCTCCAAAAATCTCTGTAACATATGAGTAGTCTCCCCCTGATTTGGGGATTGTGACTCCGAGTTCAGCATAGCAGAGGGACCCCAGGGCAGCTATGCCCCCACCCAGCACCCACACCACCAGTGCCAAGCCAACAGAGCCTGAGTGCTCCAGAACCCCTTTAGGAGAGATGAAGATTCCTGAACCAATGATGTTACCTGCAGGGGGGGTAGGATAAAAAACAAACAAACAAAAAAAAAAAAAAAAAAAAAAAAAAAAAAAACACAACTCAACTGCATTAAACAATACCTGGAAATGCAGCAATTCTGAAACTTACTGTCAGGTCAGAAATACTTAATAACATTTCATGTTAAATTATGCTTTGATTATATTTGTGAATTATTGGAAGTGGCTGTGGTGGCTTGATCTCGGCAACTATAAAATAAATTAGGGATGCACTGATCACAAATGTTCATGGCGGATTCAAAAGCAGTACCACCAGAACCGAGCCAAATTATTTTGGCAGATTTTTATTTGATTTTTTTAAATCTGTAGCTCCTGTGTGGGATACAATGGATACATGAAACTAACAGTTTTAGTAATATTTATAGCTAAACTGGCAATATAAACTACACTGTTTGCTCTTTAACAGGACAAACTGGAATTGATTTTTTAAAATTAATTCAATTGAATTAAATAGTATGATTCAACAGGCTACATTGAAAGTCAGAGGAAAGCAGCTATTTGGCACAATGGATTGTGCATAATTATGACTTGTTGGTATAGGTGTAGTAGATTTGCTAATTCCTATGCTGGCTCATTCAAATACAGTCCAACTGCACTTACCTGCCTCCCGTTATTTACATTAGAAAACTGCAACACAGTTCGGCCAAAATCATAACATCACACTGTCTGATTGTCAAGTTCATGTTTTGAGTGAAAATCTGCTGCTTCCTATGTCGGCTAATTGCAATAGTGCATCCCTACAATAAACTGTACAGTAAAACTGATAAAAGTACTGTAATGGCTTAAAATGGCAGGTTTGTGTTTTATTTATGTCCTTTAACAAAGAGACACGGAATACCATCAATAACATGCTCAAAAGAAAAATGACATGATAGACCAGGATTTTACAGTAAGCCTGCATCTCAACTGAACAGAGATAAAGGAGATTTTTCTTTTTAAACATAACTCTCATTTTTATCATTTGTTCTTGTGCAGGATTCTCTTTTTGAGGTTGACCTGTGTGAGAACTTTCTGCCCTGATTGAAACCCATCCAAGTCCAAAACTTGCATGTGATTTGAAAAGGCTAGAAATACACATACAGAGGTTAACCCCCCTCAAGCAACATCTCTCCAACACAGAACACCGCAAATGGGAGAGAATCGCCTCACGCTTGCCTCCCTGGCAGCCAAGTGGCACACAACGAGATTACATAAGAGCAGGAATAAATCATTTACTCCACTGTGTCGACAGCTCAGGCTGCCACGAGGAGCGGATCCCACTGCCCACAACACCGGGAGATTCTGAAGAAACCACAGCAGCCTGCACATCATCTGAGATGTAATTTTTTTCATTATTCACATTTTTTTTCAAAACAGAAACAGCTGAAAGGACTGGGAAAGACCTGCTGACCACCCTGTGATGATCTTAGTCTGCCAGTGAGCAGGTTGCTAACACATTCATAGATCAAATCATTTTGTCAAAAAGCCTCATTAATAAGAGGGATGACAGCAGGAAAAATAGTTCAGCACCTTAATACCAAGCAAGAAGACTAATGGATCATAGTCAACAATCCACCTATGACAATATTGTAATATTAAAGTATATATTATGGTAAACATTATAGATTAATTTATAATGGCTAGTGTAGTTATATCTCTTACTTATACCAAACATTTTTATGTTCCAGTTGAAAGTGGGTGACACAGAAGAAACTGGCTCCAACCTCATAGAACTAGAAAAGGCATGAAATAAACGGATTAGAAGAGGATGGGAACAGTCCTCCACTTTAACAGAGTTTAGCTAACTTGTCAGGCTCCAGCGTAAGAGAGCAATCCGATGACATAAATAGCTTAAAATGTACCAGGATTCTTGCACTGAAACTTTTCAAAGTTTTTTTTTCATTTATTCTTCTTATTCCTGCTTTAGTAAACAACTTCCTCTACCCCGGACTTACCTATGATAATAGTGCAGGCGCTCAGCAGTCCGATTTCTTTTTTGAGGGTCACTCTATCTGGCACCGTGTCCTCCTTTACCTTCCCGTCTTTCATGGTGCTCCTCGGAGCCTGTGGCTCTTGCCTGGCGCGGACGCCTCTTTTCCGCTCCGCTCCATCCATTTCAGCAGTCTGTAAGTAAAGCAGCCCCGGGGTCTCTCCCCTCAAACCCTTCACAGCATTCAGGCACGGTGAAAGGGACGCGCATGCGCAGCCTCCGCCGCTGCCCAGGACTGAATGCTAACTACCGCTAGACTGCTCTGTTAAAGACATGGCGCGTGATTGATTCAGGGACGAGTAGTTTGGGTTTAAAGGTTCACGTCCTGCCCAACTGACTCTTCTTTAGACTTTCAGGTGAAGCTTGTGGTGTTTGACCATCTGCAGAGACTGACTAGGGAGCTGCACTTGTGCATGCTTCTCATAACAAGGTGTGAAGCCCCTGCCTGCTTGACCACCAGTAAAACCAGGATATGCTGTGTCTTGGATGCTTGTTGGCAGCAAAGGGAATTATTATATTGATCAATAGCAAAACTAGCATATATTGTGTTTTGGATGCTGGTGCGCTGATCAACCAGCATGACCACACCACACCAGCACTAGATCAATGTGCATTCCATGTGCTATTTTTTCAGCCAGAACAGCTGCTGTAGGGATCAATCCCAGCATTACTTGTGACTTAAAAGTCATGATATGCATGTTACTTGAACCTTATAAACCACAACCCTCCACTGCTTCTAAGGTAGCAGTTCCCACATTTTCCTTCTTGTAGCACTTCTGATTAAACTCACTGACATCCTCTTATACTGGGTTTGGTGTGTTGCAGGAGTGAAAAGCCCTGTGCTGAGCATAGGGGTTATACCCAGGGCTAACTCTGGGGACCATAAGAATAAAGTTATCATGTTCTCTTGATGCAACTCCTGCAAGGACAGAAGCTCTCGATGGGGCTCCATACCAAGCAGGCAAAAAGGCAGGAGGAAAGTGTGAAGAGTTCCTGGAGCACTGGGACATGCGTTGTACAATAGAGAGGCTTCCTCACACCCTTATTCACTCTGAAAGGATCCCTGGCGTGGAATTTAGGAAGTCAAGTCGTGAATTTGTGCTGCGGCTTTTCCCTGGCTAACAACACTGGTCGCACAATAAAGAGCCCAGGATTCAGCTGATCTCCGCCAGCGAGCCTGTTAAAAGGGGGGCTGCTTTGTAAGCCGGCAGGAAGGCCAAAACACTGCCAGCAGTGTGCAGCACTTAAAGGAAGAAGTCGAGCAGAAAACCAATATATCACAAGAGCCACTGAGGAAAGAGGGAGAGAAATTGAGGGAAAGACAGATTGCTCAATGAGGGAGTAATTGAGAGAGTGAGAGCATGCTCACTAAATACCTTCAGAATCAGATGGATCCTAAAGGCCTCTGTAGTGCACTTGAAGCTGATAAAACAGTCAACTACAACATGCTATTTAGGCATTGATAAATGTACACTGTAATAACACAATAGCACTTTAACATAGGCAATGAGGCATCTGTTGGCATATGTCATGTTGATTCACATATACAGTCAGTCTGATGTTACTACAAAAACACAAACATGACCCTAAATAAAATGTTCATAGGGAAAAGCATCATACATATGAGTCTCTAGAGCCATTTTTTTAAATCAGCAAACACTTTTTAGCTTGAAAACACTGGCTCCATCTTGTGGTGAGAAAATTCTAACCATTATTTAGTACTACCAACTATCCCTGTATATATTAATGTTAATATGACCAAAAAAAAAAAAAAAGACAAAACACCACATTAACAAAGATATCTCCTACTAAAAGAAGAAACAAATTATTAGTATATTAAAATGTTCAGTGTTTCTCACTGTATATTTTAATGTGCCTGATAGACAAGTGAAAAAGTTAAATAGCTGTTTAATATGTTTACTTCACTTTTTTCTACAAAAAAGGCATCTTACAAAGAAAAAAAAAACACAAACATGGTGTACAGCAGTGGTACTTTCCTCTTAAAGGCATATGAGGTTTAGACAGCTTTAGACACAAAATGATCAGCTATGTATTTAGTGTTAATTGATGAAATACCACTGACTGCTCCTTAAAATGAAGTAATATTTATACAACACCTTGATTTGTTAATGGCCACCAGCTTTCTTTCCCCCTTTTGCTTGGTTGTGATTTTACAGGTTTGGATGACCTTACTGTAATATCAAAGTACTTGGTTTGTATCATCTTAAAGTGAGCAGGTAAATTCTTTGTCAAAGTTTATACAATTTAATATGTGGAGTAATGTCAGCTGAACTGATTGTGGAAAAAGCCCCATATCTGCTGAGCTGCAGCCTGTCCCACAACAGGCTCCAGCTCCTTGACTGAAGCATTGCTGATTTCATAGATGCTGCAGAATTTCTTGAGAAGGGCCATGGCCTTCACTTTACCAACCCCAGGGATCTTCTGCACCAGGTTCAGCACCACTGGGTCCAACAGTCTCGACATACTTTTCTTGCGAAATGGGCTCTCCTTGCTCTCTCCATGTACCTGGAGGAGGCAACATACACAGAGATCAATACATATTTGGATGTTGACAAAGTTATTGTTATTTTCTCAGTCTGCCAAAGTGCATTGAAGTTAAAATTAAATAATGGTTAAGAGTTCAAAGTGCAGACTTACAGCTTTTAGGGTATTCTAAACTGGGTGAACAATGTAGGAATTACAACCATTACATACACAGCAATCCCAGAAGCGAGTACTTAAGTGTGTAGCATGTATAATCGCCTATCTTCTGTTGCATCACTCACTGCGGAGTTCCAAACTACCTCTGGAAGCAAAATTAGCACAAGAACTGTGCCTTGGGAGTTTATGAAATGGGCTTCCATAGCCAAGAAGCTGCACACAAGCCTAAGATCACTGTGAGCTAAGCAAGGAATCAATTGGAGTGGTGTAAAGTACCCTTCCACTGCCAGAGGGCCCTCTATATCAATTCCCATGGTTTTGGAATGATATTTCCAAAAAGCTCATATAGGTGTGATGGTCAGGTGTCCACAAACTTTTGGAAATATAGTGTATCATTAAAACAGTCATGAAGCCACATCATATGATCATCTTATGGTTAATCACAAAATTGAAAGCAGCTGGAAAAAGACACTGGTATTTTCTGAAAACAAGCAGTTATATGACATATGGGTTACTTCACTGTCATGTCATGCCCCAACACCTCAGTAAAGGCCAGTAAAAGTGTACAGCTAGGCTTTCATGCTGACATCAAGGCCCAGTTTCTTAAAAGCATCTCAGTGTTAAGATCATCTTAACAGGTAGAGTGTCTTACTTGTAAATACTCCAAACTATACACATCACTTATAATATAAAACAAAGATATGGAGCACTTTATAAAATCTGAGATCCTTCTGGTCAAAGAATGTTTATATACATAAAATATGTTCACCCAGGAGTCTACTTTATTGGTGTGTGGATGAACTGAGTGGTGTACCACTCTTCTATGAATTAATTAATAGCACTGTCAGTTTTACAGAAAAGGATTAAGCCTAATATAGAACTAGGTTAGAACTAGATCTAGTCCCTGTCTAGGAAAGCGACTCTGAGAATACTCTAGACTGGTGACTTACCATTTGTTCAATGAGCTGAGCAGCTTCAGCAGGACTGGCAACAGGAAGCAAGGTCAAGCCCAGCTCCAACACCACAAACTTCTGCAACCCGCTGAAGTACTGCTCACTGAGACAAGTCTTCTCCACTATAACAATTCCACTGAGTTTGCTGTTGGACTGCAAAAATAGCATATAAAATCAACATATAAATATCAAAATAAACAACATTAATAACATTATTTTTTAGATTATGAAGATTGAAGTGATTAAAATAAAGTGTAAATCAATAACCTTAATAATGTTTAGAAAATAAGAAATCATCAGAACTACATATTCACTGAACACCAGCTTCAGTTTAGTGCAGATACATGGCCAAAACAAGAAGCTTACATTTCGGAATCGGACAATTTTCCTCTTATAGTCATTCCCTGCAACCAAGTCACTCTCTGACACATACAGGACGCAACTTCTGTTACTGAGGTGAAGGTCCACAACACCAAGCTCGTCCTCAAAGATGGTTTTAACTCTCCCTGGAAATAAAAGAAATAGTGAGCAGGAACCAAAATAGGCATCTTATCTAATGCAGAATAGTAGAAAGGCTACAGAGAAAGACTGAAACATAAGCATTAAAGTTATCTCTCCACTAGACTTAGTAAATGTTACCTTTAAAATTCTGCACTAGCGTTGAGCCCCTCCACTTGGCGTTGATGATGACATGTCCATATGGAGGCACAGCATTCATACTGACTGCAGTAGCGGAGGGCTTCAAATCCATCGCAGCTTGAATAGATAACTACCTTTCTCGTCTACCTAATCAGCCAATTCTCATATTTGCACACCTCTGTTACTTTAGTTAGCTAGTATACTCACTTGTTAAGTGCAGGCTATACGGCTAGGCTAAGTTAGCTAACCTAGCTATAACTTCTCATTAACGGTGGATAGTTAGCCAAGAAAAAAACTTAAGAAGCTGATATGCTTTTCCAACTAATGATAAAGGCTTTACAGTAACCTTCAGTTGTTTATTTTTAAATTATAAGCAACACACATAAGGTCGCTGAACTCAGGACGCAGACTTATGATAAACAGCTTACTGACCTGCACGTCCAGCATGGCAACAACAAACCATGTTAAATCTCGCGCCCGCCAACCGAAGTATCGCGAGATTTCCCCTGCTAGTGGTTCATTGGCTGTTGTCTGGCCTTTTAAATAGTTGAACAGTAACAGGGATGTCGCACTGAACGGCGGTTTATTCTAAGGGATTTTATCAAGTTAAAATCACACGGGGTGGCAATTTCAAAGTGAAATTCTGAGTCAGAGTCAACAGCGAGCTTTGCAGCGAAGGACACGTCCGTTTGTAGGACTGCTTTGGTGAGTGCAGTATCTAATTTTGCCTGCTGTGCGTTGCTTTAACGTCTTTAAAACCGATTAAAACGTAAATGTGCTAGACGGAATGTCTCCGTGCGTGTATAAGTGTATAATTGTTTGGATGGTTTCTTAAACGCATTTCAGAGTTTTGAGTTCGCAGACATCTTCACTGATTCCCCTCAGCTGTGAAGCAGTGAGGAGGAGGAGGTCCATGCCCGGACTTGTTGTGGGCAGCAAGACTTCATTGTTACAGTCTAGTTGGCAAGTGTATCAACAAGGATCTCAAGGTGAATTGATTAAATGAAACCCCCAGATTAATCCACAGCATAAATCTAGTCATGTACAGCCAGACCTGTTTATATTTAGAGGATAGTTGTTTTAACTGGCCTTCGGAATGTGAGAGTGAGGCTCGAGTGCGTATTCTCTGTGTGTGTGTGTGCGTCACAGTCTGTGGTCATTTTTCCTAAAATTCTGAAATAATCATTGTCTCTTTATTTCCTTTAGGGCCAAATGTTTCTGAGGCATTTGGTGAGTTTGGTGCCATGGGTGCTGCTGGTGTACGTGTTGGGAAGTCAGTGTGGTATAACTGATGGCTTCTTTGACTGGATGAAAAAAGCAGCCCCTGCCCCAACCCCAGTCCCCCCAGCTGCCCCTCCTGCCTCATTACTTATGCAGGGCGATGCTCCACCTTTTGAAATGAATGTTGCTGATGAGAAGTTTTTGGCTGAGGCGAAACAGATGGATCTCTCCCCTCTTGACAGCTGCAATTTCAGGGTAACCACATGACAAGACCTGTCCTGTGTTTTTACCTGGAACACCAACACAGACACAAACATTCAGCATTACATTAATACTGGGTACATTGTATGGAGTAGGCCATACTTTGCCTGCAGAAAAGCTTTGGTCTTCTTGGAATGCTGCCATACAAGTCATGAGCACTGAAGTGGGGCATTGGATCAGTTTAAGATGAAAACACTTCAGTTCAGTTTTTGTGTTTCTTACTCCAGGTTGTTTGTGACCTTTAGCTGGGTATACCAGTTTGTGTTTGAATGGCTCATCATTCAGTTCAGGTGCTTTTGTGACTAGTGTTGTGGCATTTGTCAGTTTTGTCAGCCCTTTTAAAATCTCAATAATTAGTCGCTGTCTGCTCTCTTCACAGGTTGTCACTCAGCTGAAAGCTACCTGCAATGGCTTATCAGAAGAACAGCTGGCCAAACTGGGTGTAGCTTTGTTTAACTGCCAGGCGGAAGTCGAGGGTCGCAGGACTTACCTTTGCACTGAGGAGATGGTAAAGAGTATTAAGTTTGCTGGAGAGCACTCAAGTAGGATAAGATATGCATTAAAATATGAGTGCTGCTCTTTGATCACTACTGTTGTTACATAGTCATTTACATGAAAAAGTGCTAAACTTTACTCTGGATTTTTTTTTGTCAGTCCATTAGAGAGTGCACAGCAGACATGGATTCAGACACATGGAATGCATATCACATCGTCAGCAACCGAGCCCGTTCAGTGTGTTATGCCACACGCCAGCAGCACTTCCGTCGAAAAGCAGAGCTTACTGTGAATGCCCTGATCTCTACTGCAACAAACCAGCTTGAAGCCATGAAAGACTTGAAGGTCTGCTATCACATGTCATGTTTTGTGTCCTTTTTTTTATTTTTTTATTAATCTTTTGGGCTTGTCTAATCATTGTAAATCATATTTATAGAAAAGAAACTTCTAAATGTAGTAATGTATAAGAAAAATCTCTGCCTTATTCTGAATTTAGTGTAGACATGCCATTATCTGAAACACTGGTTTATTTTGCCTGCCAAAACTGCCTATGCTTACAGGAGGGGCAGCGTGAGCTTCGGGACATGACTGCTGCATCACTAGATAAACTGTTGGAGGGCCACAGTGCCCTACAGCTCCAGCAGGGTGTGCTAAAAGAGGGTCAGGAGCAGTTGGATGCCTCCATCACTGCTAATCTGCAGAGGCTGGCTCAAGAGAAGGCTCTCATCAGTACAGGACAACAGCTGGTGGCACAGCTCATACAGGGAATTACACAGAGAATGGGTTTGTCGTGTTCTATTTGATGATCAGTGGTGATTGGTATCCCAAGAGTCTCTTTGACAAGAAAATATTTTTTTTTCTAAAGTGAATTATTGCAAATGAGTTAATTCATGGTTACATTGCTTATACATTTTTTTTGGGAATGGGCATATGAGGTTCTTTGACAGTATTCATTTGATGCTGTGCCTGTTTTAAATCCATTGCTTGTTTTTCAATTCAAAGCTTGATTGTGATTTCAATAGCCGGTCCTTTTACCTGTTCAGAAAATGTTAGTGAACAGTTGAAGGGTCAAGGTACAGAGGTGCAAGAAGGTCATCAGGCCATTCTCGATGACCTGGCTGAAGTCAGAGGACGTGCACAAGAGATCTACAGTAAAATGGGTAAATCTTCCATGGTGTATGTAACTACACTGTGACTGCTTTCTCTTTAAATTGTTTCTCATTCAGCATTGGTATGATGGACGTATGTTTCTTTTGAAATGGTTCTTTTTTTTAATGAATCCATTGGAATGATTCTGAAGTCCAGTGGAATCAAACTTTTCTGTAGTGTCTTTGGAACGTCTGACGGTGTTGTAGACTGCAGAATTCTAATATAATTCACATAAAGATCTTTTAGTTTTATCGAAAGTAAAGATTATCTACTTCAGATTTCAACTTTAAACCCTGCTGTGTTTTCATGTTACCTTTTAATCTACTGATATTCCGCCACTCTTCTAAATCTTTTTTTAGAGCTTAATTTGAATGGAGTACTGCAGCAGCAGAACACGACTGCTCGTTTCTATGCTGAACTCATGGGGAAGCTGGAGCGCATGAATGGCACTCTGGGATATATGCTGACATACTTGGACAGCATGCAGAACCGACTAGAAGATAGATTGCACATGATCCAAGGCTACTTGGGATGGGCTGGTATACCTCAAATATTTGTGTGCTATAGTCTGAAACATTCACACATGATTTTACATTGTGCACATGGGGCAAAACTGAAGTCAAATTAAATACTACTTTTTAAAATGTTTTTTCCTACCTGTTAGCTACCTTAGTTAGGGTGAAGAGTAGTTTTCTAATATTCCCTGAAGGCAATTGGCAGAGGTTTTTGTTTAATGTTCAAGCAAATTGTGCTTGCAGATTAAAAATTGTGGTTGTTTATTCTTCCTTGCTTCCCCAGGTCTGAGCCTGCGTGCGCTGTGGACGTGTGTGTTGCATGCTGGGTATTTCCTTTTCAGTGCAGTGCTGCTGTCCTTCTTGCAGTGTCCCACTTTCTCCCGTGTCACTCTGCTCATCACTGTGCCAATCAATGCTATTGCTGAGGTCAATCAGCAGTCAGCCCTCGACCTGGTCACACTCTCGCTGCTCCTCTTCACACTCTCACTGAGTTAGTCTTACTGCAAAATGTAATGCTTTTTAAATAACCAAAGTCTTTGTACAAAAGCTGAGGTGCACTGAGCTCTCTTACTGTTTTCCAGGTCGCTGGTTTCTGCTGCAGTTGCTGTGGATGCTGTCCAAACTGAAGGGCCAAAAGAGCACTGCTGCTCCTCTTCTGGCTCTTCCAGTTGAAAGAACTCCTGAAAAAGTCTCCAGACCTGTATGCCACCCAGCAACATCCTCAACTCCTCAAGAGTGAGTCTTCGCATGAGAACGAGTCCCCACCTACTCACCCAAATGTAATTCCTCAGCCAAGACGTGTTTGGTGTCCAAAGTTTAATACTAAAGTTTTGCACTGGAGCTATGAGGTAAATGCAGCTAAAAATATATAATGGTACGTTCCATCAGACCAAAATCATAGAAGTGGTGGAAGTGTGGTGTCTGAATGTGAAACCCACCTTATTGCCTGTGTGCGTGTGTGCGTGCGTGCGTGCGTGCGTGTGTGGTTAGATTTATGCATGATACTAATTATTATTCCTTTACTTTGCTTCAATTACTTACTACTGGCTTTGTGGCTCCAAAGCAGAACTAAAGAAGCAGACAACATGCATATCTTGGCTAGACATTTGGAATAAGGGGAGAATGAATGTGATTATTGGCCTCGCTTTAAGCCCCAGTTAGGTTTGAATCCATCATCACACATCTTTAACTAAAATTGTTTGTCTTTAGAAATGATCTGGACTGTGACTTGGAGTCAGAGGTGCCATGTCTTGGTCAAGACAGCTTTATGACCGGTGTGTTCTCAAACTGACTGACAAACGTGCACATCTCAATGTATGACTATGCTGGTCATTTATTGATCTTATTCTACATGTTGTAGGAGACCCCTGCATGGTGGCTTTGTCTCCGTCTCAAACTTATGGCTGCCCCAGAGCTGGGAATCTCTCCCTAGGCACCCCCAGCCATTCTACGCCCAGGCTCAAGAGTCGCCTTATCAATGGAGGGGTAAGTAAGAAGAAAAGATTCCTTGACATTTATGATTTATTTATTTTAGTTGCCATTTAATTTGGTATTATTGGCATCACTGGTAAAGATGTTCAACAGAGTAACATACAGTACAGAAGTAGTATACTAGTAATATAGTGTTGTGTTTGTGGTGTTGGTGTTTTGTTTTTTTTTTTTTTTGTTTTTTTGTGTGTATGTGTGAAGTAATGTACAAGTAATTATGCATGAGCTTATGCAGCTCTTCTAATGCATGTATGCTAAAACATTGTGGTTAAGTACTTTTTTTTTTTTTTTTTTTTTTAAACTGAAAATATATATATCTTGTATACTAAAATACACAATCATTTACATGCATTACTGTCATCTTACTTAAAAATAAGGTTTTTGAGAGCATCTCTCAGAGGAACTTGGGAGGTGTTTTGGACATGGTGAACCATTCACGGAACTCCAGTTCCAATCGATCAATCGCAAGTAACAGGTAGATCTATTAAATACCTGTACAAGTGGGTTGTGTGGGTGGATGGGGGTGGGGGGGGTGTGGTATGTAAAGGCCTAATTTACTATATTTGCTCAATGCTTTGAGAACTGAGGGGTGTAATGATGCACATTAGGTTGAATCAGATTTTTTGATTCTGAGATGGAGATTGAATTTTCAATATTTAAACACTTCTGTCCAAAATTGTTTCTATTGAATATGGCAACAGTTTTAAATACAAAACCCTGCTTCTTATTAAGCCTAGTATAGTGTGACTAAATTATTAATTTTTTTCCCTTTGATACTGTACATGGGTGACCACTGGAAGTGGGTTGAGGGCCTTATTGATGTTTTTATTTTATTTTATTTATTTATTTTTTTATACTAATGAGAAATTGTCACACCATTTGTGTTTAGGCTGTGTTCATTGTCTGCTTCCTCTCAGTTCATTCTCAGGTCGTCCTCTGTGTAGCGGCACTACTAGGCTGGGACAGCCCTGTAAGAAAAGAGCACTAGCAGGTCAGGACTTCTGTAGGGTCCATGAGGGAGGACACAGCTCCTACAGTCGCTCCTGAAACTGATCAGTCTTCCACTGTGTGTGTGTGTGTGTGTGTGTGTGTGTGTGTGTGTGTGTGTGTGTGTGTGTGTGTGTGTGTGTGTGTGTGTGTGTGTGTGTGTGTGTGTGTGTGTGTGTGTGTGTGTGTGTGTGTGTGTGTGTGTTTTAATCCATGTAATCATGTTGTGTGGTGTTTTTTTTTTTTTTTTTTTTTTTTTGTCTGTTTTCATTTGTCATTATGATCTGTTTTTATTCAACCCGTGTGTCACTGTAAAATTGTATAAAATAATTTTGTTTTTAATAATAAATTACTAAGTGCACTGTCTTGTATTTGTGCTGATTGTCTCTGTTCAGTAGAGATGTGGAAAGGCTTGCTAATTTATTTATTCATTCATTTTCTTTCTTTCCCTTTTTTTTTTTTTTTAACTAATTTCATGTTTTTCTTGGTTAAGTTAACCAAAAACATAAGACTTATGTACTTTAGTTATTAGTTTATCACTGTCTTTGCCAGGCAGTTTCTCAGACATTTTACTCCTTGCAGAGAACAGTTGGCCACTTCTTGATAGATGAAGGAAAAGCAGATTTGGGTGGTTTTCCATAATGCACATCATTCATTTATGCTACATAATGGGATATACACTGTATATTCCAAGAGTGTCCAGTCACTGCTTCTAATTAGTGAATTCAGCTGCTTTAAGGTGCACCTATTGCTGATGCACATGTACCCTTGTGCACACACAGCTTGTATAATCTCTATAGAATAGACATTACAGCATTGACAATAAAATGAGATGTTCTGGAGCAGCAGCACATGATGTAGGAAGGTTTTTAAGTTTGGAGTGCTAATTTTTTACATTCTGAGCAGGAAATTTTACAGTTAAATAATGTATTCGAAGTGAGGGACATCATTCTTTTAAAATTTCTTTTTATAGCAATCTATACAATAAGATACAACTGCAATCTGCATTGTATATCATAAGAGGAAAAGATGACAAAAAGGAAAAATATCAATACAGTGTATATATATATATATATATATATATATATATATATATGAAATGATAAAGGGGGAGCAGGAACATGGATGACTTGAGGACTATGCAAAGTATTGTATACATACTGTATCTCCTTTTACAAGTATCCTGTATTATTTTCTGAATACACATGTGTTTAAAGTTCAAAAGCCAGTATTGTTTGTGCCAGATTTTATAGTGCTCAAACTGGCCATTCTGTATAAGCTTAAACCTTTCTAGCAATATCAGGTCTGTTATTAGTGATTCCCACAGAGCAATTGAAAGGGACTCATCACCAACCCATCTAACAATTATTGTCTTCCAGGCCAACAGCAGAATTGGCTGAACCAGTCCATGTGTTTGTGTAGTGGTACAGGGATAACTCCTAAGATACACATAGGGGGATAGAGTTCTATTGACTCCTTGCAAATCTTTGAAAATGTTTCTCCTTCATCTTCAACTAAATCTCCCATACATATGCACATTTCCATAAGCAATTAGTTGTGTTTCTGTGCTGGTACCAGTACTTACAAAACATTGCTTGGAATAAAAGCTCTTTACATTAACTTATCTGGGAGCACAATTGCAGGAGCTCATTCCTGGAACATGAATTACAATTGGACATCTGAAATATGCATAAAGATGGAAAAAGCAAATTTAAAAACACAAACTGGGGTTTTCCACTTATATCTTACCCTTGATGCCACAGGACAGGCAAGGTCAAATCAACTTTTTAAATTGGGTGATTGACATTTTATATTTGTCTTTCGAAATAGCCTTTTTCTATTCTGTCAAGTTGTAGGTCTTCCAGATCCCTCAGGCACGTCTTTTGAATACCTTGGAGCTTCATATTCAAAGTACATTCACAGGGACACTAACATTAGCTCAATGCTAAACACCTGTAAGCTTGAATGATAGAAGGAAGGATAGACTAATGGTTACTTAAAAGTGATTAGAGGAGAAAAATAAACTGATGTTTAAGAAAGACGGGAAGAGTGTCAGGATTATGATGACTGATTTACACTGTGTCCTAACAGCAAGTGGCTGACATGATGAGCAGCTCAACAGAGTTTAACACATTTGCTTCAAGCCTTCAGTTCATTATTAACCACCAGTTTTTAAATTTAAAGCTCCAGGAACTGGACATGTTTAAAAGTTCAGTGTCTCACAAAAGTGAGTACACCCCTTACATTTCTGCAAATATTTTATTACAGAAATGTGAGGGGTGTACTCACTGTTGTGAGATACTGTATACCTGCCTTTAAAGTAGATTGTTTCCTACCTGTTTAAAGAGGAAAGCAAATGTAAAAACTTCATTGTGCGTGGCTTCCTTCAAATGTGGTACTCTCATTTTTATTTTGCTAAATTAAAAAAAGCCTAAAGTGGGCTTTGTGAAAATGTTAAAACAAATAGATAATGTTACTTTAGTGCATCAAGTCATTACAGGTAAGACATGGACCATAAACATGTTTCGTGCCTGCTTTGGCACGATGCTTTTGCCTGTGATGATTTGCTTTAGGTTTTAAGTTTGCTGTGTTGTTTTTGCTGGCCTTTGTTGGTCTCACCTGTCTGATTTTAACTTAGTTTTGTCATTTCCTCTGGGCAGAAGTTGTGTCTGTGCTGAGCAGGTGCTTACTTTACAGTGAATGCGCTACAGTGTTGGCTGTGTTTGTGTAAATTCAGCTTTCTACGTGATTGTTTTGTATCAGGGTGGGAGTGTTGAAATGTGTAGAGTGATGACTGCACTGCTGTCAGGAGTAGGCGACATACAGCCTGATGTAATGACACTGGCGTGATCTGAAATTGTATATATGAAGTGACAAAATGCCACAGGGTGTAAATACGCTAACGGTACAATATCAAATACGTGATTATGCACAAAGTTTTGGCTTTGGTTTATTGTAGAAAGTCTAATGTGGGCAGGACAGTTCCGTTTCGTCTGCGCGCTGCTCAGAGCTTGTAGGAGGACGGCGAGGAAAGCAGAGCCCGGGGCCGGCGAGCGAGTGAGAGAGAAAGTGAACCCATCGAAAGTTTCAGCGGAGCGGTTGGAGGGTGAACACTGCGACAGGGTTTCAGCGCGAGGCTGGACGGGCGGTTTGACAGATGCTGGGCGAGGCGGTTCAGCGGCGACTTGGGCTCAGCCTGGTTCCTCCCATTTGCACAGAGGCAACTGATGTGACTCCTTCATACCACTGCGCCTTCTCGTTAGTTTGTGAGGTCTCTGTGCTAACTTTGCCTGAATGCCAGGCTGGGTCTTTGTTTTGCTCCTTTGGTTTGAGCCCCTGCTTGTCTTCTGTTTTTTTAAGCATGAATCTGCTCTTGCTTGTCTGTGTAGTGACCTCTGCCTGTTTTATGGACCACGAGTATTGGAATGCGCTTAATAACCGAGATATTTAATTTTGCCTATAATTTTCATAAACATGACCACAAACGTATAACTGACTATATCAATAAACAATAATATTTATGTCAACATCTTTCTCTCTCTCTATAAACACGTACACAAATCACGGGGGCGGACCTCCAGCCAATTAGAGTCCATAGAAAAACGAATCTAGTGCAATAAATGGTGCAGAACACACAGCCTAAAACTAACACACATTTATTGAACATGCTATAGTAAGATCATAGAGATCCAGTTAATTCCAAAGACTAACATTTTTCACAACTCTTTATGTCAACCTGAGCTATGTGCTGCAAAGTTGAGCCGAGTGCTGACCTGAACTATGATTATGTCTCTGTTAAGAGCTGCATAGGTGCCTATTATATTACACGTCTGAAGATTTTTAAGAATGAAAAACTAAGCTTAGCGCCCTCTGTCCTGTTTGTTGGTTTGACTACGAGGGGAATGCACCCTCCAGCTCATGGGTTCTGTTCAGTTCCAGTTCTGGCCCCCAACTGTGGCAGGGTGAGTGAGAGAAGTCCATCTCGCCCCATCATATCATCCTGTCTGGATACAGCGGAGAGAGCTCAACAGCCACCAGTGGTGGAAAGCAACAGTAACTTAAGTACTTAAGCAGCTTATTGAAGGAGCTACACGTTGAGTTCATTACGATTACACTCTAAAATATGAAGCATTGGGTCGACAAAAATAAATTAATGCAACGTTTTGCATTAGTCTTTTTGAATTATGGCAACTGCTGGTAGAATTACATTGATCCAGCACAATATTTTAAGTTTTTCTTTTTTTTCTCATGACACTCCGTTTGGAGTGAGCCTCTGAAAAACCTCCGTTTGGAGATTTGTTAGCCCTAACACTTCACCCTAGCCCTCAGTCTCAACAAAAATTGGGACACGCTTACCCTAGACGTGAACGAGCAGAACGGAGGGCTAAGGGTTAAGTGGTAGGGGCGACTGTGGTGGGCAATTCCAGCTTGTCCATGTGGGCAAGGCGAATTCAAACGATTGAGAACATTAAGTTGTACAATGTATACAGATCATTTAGTAGAAAATGATTTTTTTTCTTTATTATTCAATCAAATATATTAAGTTCGGGTGAGTCATGATAGTGTGCTGAAACAACACTTTTATTTTGTGCGTCACCAGAACTCAATAAAATAACAGCTGCAAATAAAAACTTTGTAATATAATTGTAATATAACTTGATTTATTATCTTGCAACAGTGCATATATTTAAGTACTGGCTAAAGACCATCTGAATTACTTTTTAGAGTGTAGAACGAAATTTAAATCAAGTACATATGCAGACAAATAGATCTTAAGATATGGGCATATTAATGAATCCAAATGTGACTGAGGGCCATATGAGAGAAATAAAAATAGCTATAGACTCAACTACGCCACCTGGTGACTGACACCCTGAGATTTTCATTCACCCTTTGTCCGAAAATCACTTTTAAACCCACACAGGGACATTTGTGAAGGAGTAATAGATGTGGCCTCACTTTAATAAGTTAATTAGTTAATTACACAGTAAAAAAAAACACTAGTAAGTGAGGTTCATCTTACTCACTCATTTATACAGATGAAGAGGAAAAAGGCCAGCTGGTAGGACGTTTCGGATTGTTGACCTCTCTACTAAAATATATATTCTGTAATACAATGGCGTTCTAGTTTTTGTGAAATCCAGAGAAATGTGCAATGTGGTTCTCAGGGGACAGCTTTAATACAGTGTTATGATGGTACTTTACAAAGTTAAAACAAAGATAGCACTTCTAGGTGTGGAAAGAATTAAGTTAATTGCTACATTAATTGACTGTGATGGACTGGCGACCTGTCCAGCGTGTATCCTGCCTTCTGCCCTATGACCGTTGGGATAGGCTCCAGGTGCAGGAAATGCTCTGATGCTTTCCATCTACAGTTCTTGTGCGGTAGTGCGAGAAATAAAAACAAATGCTACATAATGTCATACAATGATTGTCTACCTTATTTTTCACCGAGTTTTCAAAGTTTCTGCATAATTAAGTGGTTGACATGTCAGCAAAATTATTCAGAGTCGTTCCAAGTTTGGCATGGACTGCTTTGTTCTAGAGAAACTTACAGAGTCAGAATTGTTCACAGTGGTGGTGATAGGAACCAGATGTCTGAAGACTTAATGACTCCAAAACCTCCCTCACAGAAGATTACTTCATAAATTGGTATGAATACACCGACATGAGTTTTACATGAGTTTTCTGATGAAGCTTTGGTCTAAAATACATTTTAGTTGATTTATTTGAATACATTTATGGTGGACGTATGCAGGAAGTATGTTGTGAGACAAAACAGTTCTCAAAAAAAAAATGTCAGATTTTCTACTGTTTTATCATCATTGACAACATTACATATATAAATTCGGAATACACATGTAGGGTCACTGGTGGCTTTGGATAGTAGGGCCATATTTGGTTCCTGTCACCTCCACTGTAAAGAAACCTGAATCGGCAAGATTCTTTACAAATAGGCCACTTGACATTTAAAACGCTCTGATTTTGTTTACATCTCAACCACTGAACAATGAGGAACTTTGAAAAATTCCCCTGAAACAAGCCCACAGTCCCTAGATTTAGATTTCCCTATTGTGGGAGGCGGGACTTGTGCGCTCAGCTGGGAGGGATCTGGATTCTGATTGGTCCGTGAGCAGCCAATCCAGCCCGGCAGCAGTTGGGGAAGTGCAGCACTGCCAGACAGAGGGTCGCTGATGTTTTTTCAGGCTGAGTTATTGTCTGCTCGAATAAATGTTCAGTTTACCAGGCAAACCTGATCAGCATAAACCAGGTAAGCTTGCTCAGATATCTTTAGTAACGCGTGTTGTACACTTTGTATTCTCTTTCGCCGGTCCTGTCGTAGCTCTGCACGGAAACTCGCCTGAAAAACAGACAGCTAAGCCAGCTCAGCTAGTCAGCTAGCGAGTTAAGCTAGCCAGCTCGCCTAGCACGAAAACATAAACAAATAAACTCGATATCTGGCGCGTTCACACTGTATTATATTTTGATTTATGGTAGCCTGTAAGATAGACGTCTGCTTTCACATTCAAGCCCTGGCTGGTCATCCACGTCGGATTGTCCGAGAGGCTGGGCGCCTCTTGCGCAGTGTCCGGTGCTAGTGAGATCTCAGCCTGTACCAGCTTGCTTAACTCTGCAGGTGTGTAGCCCAACATCATCAGCTCCCCAGCTCGCCGTGAAGCTGCGAGACTGGACACACTTTCAGCGGAGAGGAATTTCATTAAAGGAGGCTGCTTTTTAAAAGCACCTGCAAATCTGTCTGTGTACGGTTTTTTAGGTAAAGTGACTTGAGATGATGGCACAAACTCTCTCACATAGACTTGTTTCCTGCCACACAACGGATGCGTTCTGTTAACCTGTGCTTGCAAAGTACACTGTGTCAGTAAAGCAGAATTGAAGTAGCTAAAAAGTCTTAATCTGGTGTGCTGCGTAAACGAACCATCATGTAATGCCCTATGGGCGACTCCTGAAGACCCCTGCATTCTAGTGGGCCAAACTATACTCAAAAAAAAGAAGGCATACGACATCTAACTAGACATCTATCATATCAGATGTTTAGAAGCGAAGACACATGACCATATATATCCCTGCACCTGCTGTAAGTGGAATGAAGTGCCTGTTTTCTGAGTAGAGATTAAATCTAACTTACCTTGAAATAATTTAAACTGTACAGGGTAATTACCACTGAAAGGCTTTTCAAACCTAGTAGTAGGACTTGGAGTGAACTAGGCCTGAAGATGATGGGTTTTTTTATAAGCCTTACACCAAGTGACCTAGTTAACATGTAGTCTAATTTCCTAACATTTCATGGCACTGATTAATCACCTGCATCATTTTCTGAGTTGTCTTATCAGACAGAAAAGTTTTTTTTTCTACCTTGTGCTCTGTCTCTTGAGATACTTTAATTATTTCATTTAATAGCAGTTGATAGTTGGTAACTAATATTAAGGATGTCACTTTGATAAATTTGATGTTGAGTATAACGAGACACAGCCAAGTGGAAATGCTGCTGTTTTAAGCTGTGTTGTGTATTCAAGATTACCACATTATCATTTTCTGTTGCTTCTTTTTTGCTGTAATAACTTCATTCATGATGGTTTTTATTTCACTGTGCATACTACCTACCTACAAATAAACATATCTTATTATTATTATTATTATTATTATTTTTATGAAATTAGTTTAAATTAATGGAATCAGTCTATAAGGATTAAGCCTATCAGTGCCCACTGAAGAAGAGCTTTCCTCGCTTGTTGGAACGCTTGTCTTCCAGCATCATAAGTGTGTGATTTTCCCCCAACCCAATCGGTTCTGGCTTAGTGGAACAGATCACATGGTGTAGTTCACATTCCTCAGACTCTCAGCATCCCTCTGATGCACTTTGGGGATGAGGGGAGGCCCCTGTCTTGTGCTAAGGCTTGGGCATTTACCACCCTTGAGGGTTTGTGTGAGTTGCCTTTCGCTATGACCTAGACTGGAATGTCAAGCGCTTTCCCCGATGGCTCTCTCTTTTTTGATCCGTCACATTAGGGGCCTGAAGATGAGATTGTTCTCTGTATCGCAAGCTCTCTTTAATCGCCATAAACCAGTAAGTATGCTAATGAGTACAGTCTCTATTGATGAGGTTTATATGTCCTTAAGAACAGGGGATGTCTCCCGCGTCTCATGCTTTATCCAAAAAGCTGCTGTTGAGACTTCACTGTTACTGCCTGCTTTTGGTTGAAATATTTCTTCTGGGTGGCTGAAGTTTGATTTTCACAGATGTAACTCAAGCCTTGATTTGGACTAAAATGGTGATTATCCATTATAAACCTTTTTAGCTCAGAGCGAGGATTAATCTCTGTTTCATTAAAGCAGCCCTGTGTACAGTAGGAAATATTATTGGCTAAAAAACCGCCTGCTTTCAGCTTACTGTGGTGCAGTGCAAGTTGATCAATCCTGTTGTGCAAAGATTCAGTCTGTCTTTGTCAAGTAATGTGGCAACAAGATGTTACACCAGGTAAGAGTACGTGTATAGTTGTAAAACTTACCTACTGTTTACTGGTGGCCAATATAGTGATATTTATATAACTATTTATTTGTTTCATAACTAAGGGAGCATCAGATGTACTGCTTAATTGGATTTAGTGCAGCGCAGTATGTGAAATATTCACAGATATTTGTTGTGCTTATAGTTTTTCATAATATTATTTACATGTGGCACTACTGGTTTTTTATTGCCTGTTCCACTTCATTATACCTCAAATAACTAGATGTCATAATACATATTCTGTATTGAGAAAATGTCTAAGTATTGAGTTATTTTTGCCCAACTATAATGCTCTAGGAGCTGTTTGTTGTGGTGGTGTTTACCAGACTTCCTAATTAGCCGTTAGCAGAACTTCCATCAGTAGCGGAGTTTTGAAAGTTAATTTCATTTCCCTGGGAGCTCAGCTGAGGAGCAGCTGGCTGGAGAGAGAAGGAGGAACAGAAGACTGATCTCTGTTGTCTGGTGTAGCATGTTGTTAAGATACAGAGAGGCAGAGCGTGTCCTGTCTCTTTAGGGCTTGTTTACCTAGACTGCATTAGCACCCATTAGCCCATTAACCCTGGCTGAAGGCCCAGAGTTCTGAGCGTCAAGGTGGCACCTCAGAAGAGAAACGTTTGTTTAGAGTTAACTTTGAACATGACTTGGTTTATATTGTCATCAAGCCATGTAAGCTATAATTATAATCGTCTGTGATTTCTAATATGAGTCTGACCGCACTACATAACATGTCCAAAAGCATACCTCAGTTGTATCTCTGATCAGCCATCCAGAACTTATTATTGTGAGCTAATTGGACTAATCTGATTTGCCACAAGCTTCTCTCTACAGTTTTTTTCTCTCTTCTTGTCACTGGCCCATTTTTAATTCTTTTAACTTTTTTTGACTGCACTGTTACTCTCTCATGTTCTCCCTCCCTCACTTTTCTTACCTCCCTTTCTCTCTCCTTTGTAGGAGTTAGAGTGTCGGGTCCATATGGCTATGTATGATGAGAACATTCTGAAGAATCCCTTTTACCTGGCATTGGAGAAACAGAGGCCAGATCTGTGCAGCAGAGTGGCAGAACTGCATGGCATTGTAAGCCATTCACATTCTTCTTTCACAGAAATGAAAGGGATCTGGGTTTTAAGATGGCACCCTGCAATGTGTATATGCTGATTTTGGTTGGTGGGATTATTGTCAAACTTGATCAAGTGTCAGAAGTTTGTATTATATATTTGAATTGAACGTTTTGAAAATTGGTGTAGGATTCAAGAAGCTCAGTTTACTCACTCACTGTGTAAAGAACTGATTTTATGACTGACTTTTTTTTTTTTGCCATATGACTCTTGTAGTTGACATACAAAAAAGAAATGTGTAATTTTGGCCCTTAGGCCAAATGGACTAAGAGATGATGATGATGATAACTGGTTCAGTTTTTGCCATGTGACTGCTGCAGTGCCAAACAAAATCAATGGGAGGGTCTGTGTGGAAGGACAGATCCTTCTTTCATACGTCAGAGGATAAAAATCTGTTTTCTAATAATGATTTGTCATTCTTTCAGAGAAGGCTATATACTTTAATATGGAAACATTCATATTAGTGCTGCTGAAAGTCTCTCTGCAATATCTTTGTACATGAAAAATGTTTTTTTTTTGTCTGAGTGTAGAAGTCTGAACATGTAAAGTAGAATGTACTATTAACCATGCTCACGCTTCTCTCTTTGTAAGGAAGCTGATGTGAGACTTTTGTACAGACAGGAAATGGTGTGGGTCACTGGTGCGTTAGGTTGTGACACAGGTGTTGCTGTAAAATTTTGACAACCCATGTTTCTTGTCTGAGTAATTCTCATAAAACTAAAGATGTTTTGTCATTTTTTTTTTTTTTTTTTTTAATTTCAACCTTGAAAAACTAATTGAATTTGACCCTTGTTATTCTGTATGTGTGCTGTAGATCTTGGTTCCATGTCGTGGGAGTTTATCAGCTGGTTCATACACAGGAGCAAAACTTGAGAGCTATATTCTCCTCCCTGCAGAACAGGGCTACCAGACAGCTGATGGGAAGGTTTGTACATACATGCACATCTAATCTAAACAGTCAACGGCAGTGTGTGTCAACGTTCTCTGAAGCAGTGTTCTCTCATGTCTTTCAGGAGGTGTCCATAGAGAATAACCAAGTGCACTTGGGCTCAGGTTTTTTGAACTGTGGCTTTGTGTCAATTTTGTTTGAGGAAACCTTCTACAATGAGAAGGAGCAAGCCTACAGTATCCTGTGCATCTCTCGGCCCGTTGACTGCGAGCCGAGCCCAGGTGAAACTCCCATGTTATACTGTGCATGTCAAGAGTGTTACAAAATCATGCACATTCAAGGCACTATCATTTTTGATATAAATGTATAAAAACAGAACAAAAAGAAAAACAAAGGTGGAAGTGTGCAGTTTAGAGTGAATATCACTCTACAGTAGCATTTTTTTTCTCTTTTTTTCCCCCCCTCTTAATTTAGTGACATCTGGTTCCCTCCACTAGATAGGTCTTCCTTAATCACACAATACTACTAGTGCTTGGAGGTTGACGGGTAGCACATATTCTTTAACAATATAACATTTTAAAGTCACTGGTCAGTCAAATAGGATCATAATCAATATTAAACGCACTATAAAATGGTTGTTTTGATGAGGTAGGCCAGAACAACAACACATCAGTCTAGAATCTCACCTTATACACATAGTACAATGAATCAAGATAAAGTAGGCCGGCATGCAGTACTGTAAGGTAAGATTTTACTGCACTATTACATTTCATCCTAAGTTATTGTAACTCAATTATGTGATTGTTCAATCTATAAACACAAAAAACAGTAAGATCAGGTCAGACTTGATATTAGCTCAGATTGGATCTGGGGCAAAAAAGTAGTCCATACTAATTATATTATACCTGAGGACCTTGCTGAAGTGAGTCATTGTATATATTAAAGCAATTCCAAATAGTTTCTCAACCAAAAATATTCAGCCAACAGCAGTTCTGTGGTCATAAACTGACTGCTGATGGGCTAGAAAATGGCAGAACTGATTAAGTCAAACATGCTTTACTACTTGTCATATGTGCATTTACTTGCATTGTCATGTGGTGACAGTATTATTTTTGCTGTGTAAGGGTCTTAAAAAGCTATTAGAAAGCACTGAATTTTATTTTGAAACTCTGTCCGGCCACCCTGCTAAAACTGTACTCAGAAGGCCTCACAGTAGCGTCGCCAGGCTAAGCGTAAGATTGTTCTAGACAAAGGAGTAGCTCATGGCTTCTGAAGTTCATTCAGGCCTGTTCTTTGTGAAACGCTTGTTTATCAGTGGAGCTGAGCCCTGTCCCTGCTCTCTACTGCCTGAAGAATGTGGAGGAGGCGAAGGAATTTCTGGGCCGCCATGCTGAGAAACTGGATAAGTTCATTGCTGCATTTTGTAACTCTTTCAAAGAGCAGGAAAGGAAGGGTCTCCGCTATCACATAGTGAGAAAACTCTCTTCACCTTGCTACTCTTTCTGCTTTTTTGTATGCTTAGTGTGTAGTTGGAGCAAACATGTGCTGTTGTCTTCTCCAGGATACTGTACATGGACTGTACACAAAGTGTCTTCAGTGTTTGCTTAGAGATTCCCGTCTGGTAAGTAGAGCTCAGTCTGTGCCAAGTGTAAGATTATTCAGTGCAATAAAAGACCTCCTGCTGCTGAGTCTGTGATGGTGTCTAGTGCTGTGAGCTGATTAGGTGAATGTACTGAATTTCAGAAGATGCTGACTAAGCAGGAGCTTCAGATGACTCTTCTCAAACAAGCAGTGGAGGTGAGCTGTGTGCCAGCAGCTTTAAAAAGCTGCATACATTAGGACTGCATGCAGAGAGCAAGATGTAGAGATGATGCCTTGTGTTTTGGTGTATGTTTGAGAATTGAGTGCCAGTTCCTCACACTGTTATTTTCTTTTGGCAGATGTACATACATCATGGTATCCATGATTTTCTCTTTAGTTACGTGGGAACTCTTGAAGCAAGCCAGGTACTGATTTTAGTTTTTTCCCCTTTTTGATGGGAGAGCATTTGCACTCATTTCTTCATTGTGTTATATCTAATGTTGCTGTATTGTTGATGATGTACATGTATTTTTAATGTATTTTTAGGATGCTGCATTCAATAAAACCGCAAGAGGACTGCAGGATCTGCAGCAGAAAGATCTTGGTGTTAAGTCAGAATTCAGGTGACCTTCTTTTTAAGAGTAGCTTTCACTTTTTTTATTTTTTTATTTTACACTGTGAAGTACAGTCCAAAATGACGTTAGGATATTTCACTCTTGCGCTGTCTCACATTTTCTTTTCTTCTCTTGTGCTTTCACATGCTCTCTGTATGTAGTATAAATATTCCTCGTGCAAAGAGGGAATTAAATCAGCTCAACCGCTGCACATCCCCTCAGCAGAAACTGCTGTGCCTCAGGAAGGTCACCCTCACCATTATGCAGTCGCCCAGCCGCACAGGTGTGTTGCTTTCTGTATATAACCAGAAACTGAAGCTTACGTCCTAATTTTCCATATATGGTCACACACTCCTGAAGCCATGATTCATTTGGAATACTCTCAGGCTAAGGGTCCATTTGTCAGCAGATATTTCCCATAGACATTTTAGTCCATTTTATTTCTGACTGGAACTTTTGCCTCTTTTAGGTTGTTTAAACACTGTGTGGATATATTTGAAAACATGCCCTTAGTATAACGGTTATTTAGTTTTACTAAATAGTTTTTTAGAATGTTAGGTATTAGAATGTACTGCACTCAGTTGTACCAACACCCCTTTGAAAACAAGATAAATATATCTTGATGATTCTAAAGATATGTTACTGCATGGTAACGCAAACTGCAGTCATGATTGTTAACACAACAAACAAGCAGAAAAAAACAGTTGTGTTTGCATGCCACTGACACAAGAAAATATCTGCTTCACGCTCTATATTTGGTCAAATTTGAATGCTTTTGTTTTTTTTGAGGCATTTGACATAAAATATTTTTTGGTTGATACACTCATGTAATCGTTCTTGAGTTGTTTGGTGGTGTTCGTGTGGATGACAGTTTTTTAATTTGGAGATAAAAACCATATACATATGTATAGATGAGTTGTAAAATTTCACTTAATGTGATGTTTAAGACATGCTAACGTCACAAAATTTGCTTGTCAATACTAACTAAAAAGGTGTAATTTAGTACTATCTGCACTGGCCTCACACTGGGCCCAATAAACATGGTGCATTTTATTTTCTATTTTACTGCATCTAAGCCCAGAGAAATTCTGCTAGCTGTAAGGTACAAAAAAATTGGGCAGACTCTCACTTGCAAAATGAGGTATTCTGGGTTCCTGTTGCAAGTTTATCATGGCTCTTGGTGGACAGATGTATGCTTGTGAAACTTGTTCACGTTAATTGTACAGGCTTTGTCTGATCTTTCAGGAGCTCTTAAGGAGGTAATTAGGATGGATGCATTATAACTTTGTTCAAAAGCAAAGTCGTTATTGTTTATTCTTTAAGAAGGATGTGTTGCTGCCCTGCACATTTCAGTTTGCGCTGCATGTCAAGGGTCATCTGCAGTATGTGTTCTCATAGACAAAGCTCTCTTCAGCTCTCCGTTCCACCATTTCCCCATGTACAACTCTTGTAACCAGATTAGCTGGCATGCCTACCCACAGAACACTTTGCACACTGTTTAACCTCAAATGGTCCTTATTGAAATACACACTCTGCTGGCAGGGCAACAACACTCCCCTGTATGTGTAAAGTAGAGCAATCCTGTCTTAATGACTGTTTGCCAAACTGCAAATGAACCAATTTAAGACTTATGAAGCACACAGAGACAGACAGTGTGTAGAAAGACAGACAAACTGGACCCTAGTAGGCAGTGTAATGGAGCACATTTGCACAAATTGAGGCCTGAGTATATTTAAGCAGTACAATAGTTTATTATTTTTAGTGTCACAATCAGTTATGTTTGTATAATAATACAATAATACACAGATGATTTTGAAAGTAATTGGATTAAGAGTTTTTAAATAAGACTGATAAAAACGTATAATAACAAAAAACATAACTTCACAATTTAATAAAATACTATAAAACAAATTTTAATTGAAAGTGTGTGCATTTATGTATACATATCTAACTGACAGGTATAACAGTCAGTAAAGCAATGTTTAACTAAAATAAATCTAAAATATAAATAAAAATGTGGAAATGATTGGTAGAAAAAATTCAGCATGTATTGATAACGATATATTTTTTTTATATTTGTTAGGCCATAATAACCACTGACAGTATCAAGAACACAGATTTTAGTCAGTGTCTTTTTTTCTTTTCCCACAATCACAACAGTCCTCATTAGAGTTTTTCTGTTTTATGTAATGTCTCTCTCTCTTGCTCTCTCTCAGTTACCTTGGAGGCAGTATGTGCAGATGATCTTCTTTCAGTTATTCTCTATCTGCTGGTGAAAACAGAGATTCCGAATTGGTGAGTATAGCAGTTAACCAGGCAGTCATTGTTTTTTTTTTTTAGCTGGGCATAAGCAGCAAAGGTTTTTTGTTGCAGAAGCCCGTCAAATGTTCATAATTAATTGATCAATTAATTAATTAATGCAGTGAGACCATGATGGAACTCATTTTGTAAATGTATCTTCACTTTTCTCAGGATGGCAAATCTTAGTTACATAAAACACTTCCATTTCTGCAACTCTGCCAAGGATGACCTGAGTTACTGCCTGACCTCATTTGAAGCTGCTGTGGAGTACATCAGCCAAGGCAACCTCAGTCAAGATCCCACAGTGAGTGAGAGAAGAAAGCACAAGCATTTGGCCCTGACATTAGTTCACTAAAAATAAATCGTAGGCTTCTCATCTAGCTATCAGTGCAGCTGGGCTCTTTCAATACAACTGCTTTCATCCTTGGCTGGGTGAAAAGGTATAGAATACACTATATTGCCAAAAGTATTCACTCACCCATCCAAATCACTGAATTCATGTGTTCCAATCACTTCCATGACCACATGTGTATAAAACCAAGCACCTAGGCATGTAGACTGCTCCTACAAATATTTGTGAAAGAATGGGTCACAATTGTGGAAGTGATTGGGAATGATAGCAACTCAGCCACAAAGTGGTAGGCCATGTAAAATGACAGAGCAGGATCAGTGGATGCTTAGGTGCATAGTGGTCGCCAACTTTCTGCAGAGTCAATCACTACAGACCTCCAAACTTCATGTGGCCTTCAGATTAGCTCAAGAACAGTGTGGGGAGCTTTATGGAATGGATTTCCATGGCCAAGCATCAAATGCAGTGGTCAAATGCAGTGGTGTAAAGCACTGCCACTGGACTCTAGAATAGTGGAGACGTGCTCTCTGGAGTGGCGAATCACGCTTCTCCATCTGGAAATCTGATGGACAAGTCTGGGTTTGGCTGTTGCCAGGAGAACGGTACTTGTCTGACTGCATTGTGCCAAGTGTAAAGTTTGGTGGAGGGGGGATTATGGTGTGGTGTTTTTCAGGAGTTGGGCTCGGCCCTTTAGTTCCAGTGAAAGGAACTCTTAATGCTTCAGCAGACCAAGAGATTTTGGATAATTTCATGCTCTCAACTTTGTGGGAACAGTTTGGGGATGGTCCCCCCTGTTCTAACATGACTGCGCACCAGTGTAAAAAAGCAAGGTCTATAGAGACATGGATGAGCGAGTTTGGTGTGGAAGAACTTGACTGGCCTGCACAGAGTCCTGACCTCCACCCGACAGAACACCTTTGGGGTGAATTAGAGCGAAGACTGCGAACCAGGCCTTCTCGACCAACATCAGTGTCTTACCTCATAAATGCGCTTCTGGAAGAATGGTCAAAAATTCCCATAAACACACTCCTAAACCTTGTGGAAAGCCTTCCCAGAAGAGTTGAAGCTGTTATAGCTGCAAAGGGTGGGCCAACATCATATTAAACCCAGTGGATTAAGAATGGGACATCACTCAAGTTCATATTTTCAATGTAGTGTATGTTGCCCATAGAATTCCAGAACGTTGAGTTGTTCATGATGGCGTCTACACTGAGAGAGTCAATTAGTGTGTTCCACTCTGAAGGCAGCTACTTAACTAGTCACTGCCTTTGAAGGCAGCTCTCTCATTGGGCAGCATTTTAACCGGAAAGGAACCTTAGTAGGCATCGCATTATGGACAGCACTTTAGAGCCATTATACGTCATAATGTTCACTGCCCTGTTCATGTTTTATCTGTTCACTCGCAGTCACTCGTTAATTTACACTCATCTCCGACTAGAGGTGGATCATCTCAATGTAAAACGACGGCTCTGAATCTGCAGCAGCTGTTTTTCTGCACTGGCACTGCTGTGGAAATTTGTATATGAAGAACAGGCTGATTTAAGGAGTCATATCTATTGTTATATACTTGACTCAGCAGCCCAGATAAATACAGATAATCGTGACTATAAGTTTATAAATCATTTCAGTTCATTCCGTCCTCATCCACCTTAGTGAAGCTGCTTTATTTCTAACACACAAAGGATAAACAGTAATGTTACATTTAATTTTGTACAAATTGCACTCAGATAAAGGGATTCCACGTGTGGTGTGAAAGTGTTTGGCCCTTTCCTGATTTCTTCGTCTTTTGCATGTTTGTCACCAGACAATTTTAAATATTTGACAAAGATAACACAAGTAAACACAAAATATAGTTTATAAATGAAGGTCTTTATTATTAAGGGAAAAACAAATCCAAACCTACAGGGACCTGTGTAAAAAAAGTGACTGACTACTCCCGCTTAAAACATAAATTAACTCTGGTTTATCACATCTTGGGAAAGCTGAGTTCAATTTCCCTAGCCACACCCAGGCCTGATTGCTAACACACCTGTTCTCAATCACAAAATCACGTAAATAGGACCTGCCTGACAAAGTGAACTAGACCAAAAGATCCTCAAAAGCTAGACATCATTCTGCGATCCAAAGAAATTCAGGAAAAAACGAGAAACAAAGTAATTGAGATCTATCAGTCTAGAAAAGGTTATAAAGCCATTTCTAAAGCTTTGGGACTCCAGCGAACCACAGTGAGAGCCATTATTCACAAATGGCGAAAACATGGAACAGTGGTGAACCTTCCCAAGAGTGGCCAGCCGACCAAAATTACCCCAAGAGCGCAGTGACCACTCATCCAAGAGGTCACAAAAAACACCAACAACATCCAAAGAACTGCAGGCCTCACTTGCCTCAGTTAAGGTCAGCGTTCAAGACTCCACCATAAGAAAGAGACTGGGCAAAAATGGCTTGCATGGCAGAGTTCCAAGACAAAAACCACTGCTGAGCAAAAATAACAAGGGCTCGTCTCAGTTTTGCCAGAAATCATCTTGATGATCCCCAAGACTTTTGGGAGAATACTCTGGGGACTGAGGAGACAAAAGTTGAGCTTTTTGGAAGATGTATGTCCCATTTACATCTGGCGTAGAAGAAACACAGCATTTCAGAAAAGGAAAATCATACTAATAGTAAAATATGGTGGTGGTAGTATGATGGTCTGGGGCTGTTTTGCTGCTTCAGGACCTGGAAGATTTGCTGTGGTAAACCATGAATTCTGCTGTCTACCAAAAAAAATCCTGAAGGAGAATATCCGGCCATCTGTTTGTGACCTCAAGCTGAAGCGCACTTGGGTTCTGCAGCAGGACAATGATCCAAAGCATACCAGCAAGTCCACCTCTGAATGGCTTAAGAAAAACAAAATTAAGACTTTGGAGTGGCCTAGTCAAAGTCCTGACCTGAATCCGATTGAGATGCTGTGGCATGACCTTAAAAAGGCGGTACTTGCTTGGAAACCAAGCAATGGAAGCGAAGGAACTCTTGGCAGGTGAACAGTATTGTGGACTTGCCTTCACTGACAAGGATACATGCAATTCTTCCTTCAGATTTGGTCAAAGTAAAGCACCTTAGAAAGCAGCTGCCTTCCGAATGGGATGGCACGTGTTTTGGGAGCGTGCAAATGCTTTGCAACGCACTAAATATTTGTTATGGTTTAATTTTGTTGTTATTATGATATAATATTTGACACAATATGTGAAACACGTGCTAACTTCATAGTCATGAGAGAATGTAGTCATTGTATTTTCACACAATTCTGTATTAGATGGCATCTTGCTGTTTTTTTCTTTTTGCTAGGAATGAGAGGCCATCATATTTCCCACTTAACCTGAAGTCATGATTATCTTGTAGATTTATGTATTTTTTTCTCTCTCTTTTGCCTGTTGTGCCTTTTGTTCATGTCTTAAGTGTTGATGTGTAATATGAAATGTATTCTGCTGTGTAGGGATCAGGGGAGCTAAAAGACAAGCTGTTCTTCAGGCAGAAAATGAACCTTCTTTCTCAGAATTCTTCTACGCCCATAGACTGTTTATTTGAGGTGAGAATCACTGCAGTTCCTTGTTCTCTTTGAAATAGAACAGAAAGAAATGAATTATATAGTTGGTAAAAATGATGGTATTATGCTATAAAAACTTGATTAAACACATGGCCCAATAAGAATTTGGACAAATCAATTTTTTTTCTTATCAGGAAGGCGTAGTCACACAGAGCCAGAAGTACCCAGTCATTCTAGTCATAAATAGAATGTTGTACGACAGCCATGAGATTTAGGGCTAAATGTGGGTGGGAGTGTAGACTTATTTGGGTGGGGACAGACTTAGCATTAGAAGGTTCTAAACAAATCAATGCTATAGAAGTGGGCATGAAACCTCTCTCGAGAACTATTTAATGCTTTACAGCACCACGTCACCCAACAGCTACAGCTTTAGCTGGCTATAAGAAGTAGCTCAGTATTCTCGGCATGGGCGTGGCAGAGGCCGAAGGAAGCAAGGAAGAGTAAAGGGCAGAGTGGCCCAGGAAGAGATGGAACGGAAGTAAATCTTGGCTGGCTTTTCTTGTTGGTAAGAGCTAAAAGAGATAAAAGGATGCAAGATAGTCTCATGGCTAGCAAGAAAGCAACTAAAATCTGACAGCACTGATCGTCCCTGCCCGTGTTATTTATGAAAGACATTAGGCTTGAGGTTGAATAATGGAGAATAGTGCATTTTGGAAAAAGAGGAAGTGTCTGTGTTGGTCAGTTGGTCTGCATGCCATGTCATACCACTTCATCTCTGAAACATTGAGGGGTGGAATCTGGGAGTAGAGCATGCATTCTTACCACTGGAACTATTTCACTTGGGTGATTTATGTGGCTGCACATAGTTGGAACTTAATGAGTCTTGTATTAACAAATTCCTTCAAACTCTGTAGACATGTCTAAAGCAAAGAGTGTACGTCACATCGTGAAATGAAACTGAAGATCCATGGTACTGAAGTGCATGTTTAAGTTGAGCAAAGGACAGGCAAACAATTATACCTGACTTACTTACTAATATTCCTTACTGTTAGCACTGTAAGAATGATTGATTGGTTTATTTAAATCCAGTCAGTGCCTTAGAAAGGTGTGGCTGTTTATAAAACAGGCTACAATCATTTAAATTGTTTATCTAAAGTGACTTTAACCCCAGAAGCCAATGTGCAGTTTTGAATCCGAAGGACTGGAACACAGATGTGTGCATATTCCTTTACAGTATCATTTTATTTTGTGTATTTGTGTGTGTATGGCATGTGAATGCAGCACATAGCGAATGGCAATGAGGCAGAGGTGCAGCGCTTGCTGAGTGAAGGTGAGAGTGAAGAAGACAGAAAGAAAATGTGCCACCCACTCTGCTCCTGTGATGCATGTGACCTTCGTGTGTCTGGGTCAGTTGCTCTGTCTCTCACACGTGCACACACACACAAACTTATGCAGTAAGCACATAATCATAGTTAAAAACTTTCACATTTTGCACTAATTACAAGTATTTTCTCTTTCAATGTTACTTGTAAACCTGCAAGAAGTATTTTTATTGCAACTTTTGACTATTAACTACTAACTAAAGGTACTGCATAATATGAAGATATATGAAGATGTACAATATATATGCAGGGCATTTACATGTTAAAGGTTTCATTCCAAAATTAATTCTAGACAACTTTAAAAAAAAAATTCTGTAAGGTGTTGGGAATGGGCTTAACACTTGCAAGAAATATTAATGCTGTTTTACGATTAATATCACCTTTAATTAAGAAATAACAATGTCATACAAATTGTTTTATGTGCAAGATTATTACAAATGGATATTTTGGAATGAAAGTCTGTGTACAGATGGGTAACAAAGTAGGAACCAATGTAAAGCGTTTTAGAAAGTGATGGTCCACCACAAGCTGTCAAAATTGCTTCAGTATGCTTTAGGTTGAATACTACATGTCAGTGGAGCTGTACTGGAGAGATTGAACACCAATTTTATTGTATTTGTATTGTATATTCTCTACTTGGTGTATTAATGATGGTGGTAGAGAGTGCTGTCTAACATGTTGGCCTAAAATATAACAGATGTTCAGTTGGACTAAGATCTGGTTAAGGCCGTAGTATAATACTTGGATCAGGGGTCATCAAACTGATTTGATCTCAGGCCAATTTCTTGCAGAGAACTTTAGCTCATTGGCAGGCCCCAATCTTATCCCCCCGACACATTACCTCATACATATTTTTAACTCAAATAACGGTTTGCAGGATGGGTTTTGTGCCAGAAAACACTTTCTCTTTGGCAGAATCGGACCCATGGGCCACTATTTGATTATGCTGGATTTCCATAATTTTCATATTTTTAAAAAATGATGTATCTTAACTGTACTGTTCTCTTGACATACACCCCGCAAGCACTCACGCACATGGTAAAGGATGACTTATCTGATTAACTTTTCTCCACATTTCTGTAGACCATCTGTATAGACTGTACCATTTTTTTTTTCCTGTTTTATTCAAAATTGAGGACAGCTGGGCTTGCATTTGTATACATATTACAGAGCATGGTAGGTTAATTTAATTGCTTAATTGTATCATGCAGTATAGCTGTAGTATTTGCACTTATTTTTCTCAATTTGTATTAGTATGCGATGAATCTTGATTGCAGGATGCTTATTCTAGGGTAGGGATGTGTTTGTTCTTTAACCCATGCATTTATTTATTATTTTCTTCATTCTGCTGCTCATCCAGGAGACTCAATGACCCTTCCATAGTCACTCCGTATTCCCGGGATGACCGTGGCTACACTCCTCTTCATGTTGCTGCTATATGTGGTTAGCTAAAACTCGATATTCTTCATTCCTACTTATACACTGTTTGTAGTGACATTCTTTATATTTCATTCTGTCTTGTCTCTTCCTATAGAAAATAGATAAAAGTGAATGATTGATTCAGTTGATCCCTTGTTTCAGTCAGTCCTTAATGTTTTAAGCATCATAGCTGTTTACTCCCAGCATCAGGGACTAGGATGATTAATATGTAAATTATGTGTTTGTCATCTTAGGTCAGTCTATGTTGATTGACCTCTTGGTGTCAAAGGGAGCTCCAGTGAATGCCACAGACTACCACGGCCTCACACCCCTGCATCTCTCCTGCCAGAAGGGCTACCAGGGAGTCACAGTGGGTATTCTGTTTTAGTATACCTTTGATGCACCTCCATGCCATTTTTAGAAATTCTGTCATTGCTACCTAAAATGGCTGTAGAAAGCGGTCTCTTTCATTATCCATCCCCTCTCTTGTCCCTGTAGCTGCTGCTGTTGCACTATAAGGCGAACACAGAAGCTCAGGAC
Source organism: Pygocentrus nattereri (assembly GCF_015220715.1). Taxonomy (NCBI): domain Eukaryota; kingdom Metazoa; phylum Chordata; class Actinopteri; order Characiformes; family Serrasalmidae; genus Pygocentrus; species Pygocentrus nattereri. Next base: position 28,961,913 of record NC_051221.1, on the reverse strand, counting down.
AACAATGGAAACACTCCTTTGCACCTGGCCTGCATGTATGGCCACGAGGATGTGAGTGACTTGGATAGTAAATCACAAGAGGCCTACATCTTATAGCTCAGTTCTAGTGCTCATCTTTAAAGCTGCGATTAGGAATTGTGGCAACTGATAAACCAAATTTGCGCCTACATTTCAGTGGAAGTGATGCTCTCAGCAATTCCTGATTGGGGTTTTAAAACCAGATCATCATTACCATAAGACATCAACCATTCAAAGCCATACAGAAAAGCTTTGAGGGACCCTTTTGTTAACATGCATGTATGTATTTTTGTTTCTCAGTGTGTGAAGGCGCTCGTTTACTATGACTTGCACATGTGCCGACTGAACGTGCAGAATGATAAGGGTGACACAGCCCTGCACATTGCAGCACGCTGGGGTTACGAGGGTATCATAGAATCTCTGCTGGAGAACGGTGCCTCCACTCTCATACACAACAAGGCCAATCAGACACCTCTGCACTGCGCACTCAACTCTAAGGTCAGGCTTCACACAGTTAAGCCTCATAGTGAGAACCTTTGCAGCTGTTTATAATTGCCATGGACACAAATCTGATTAAAAGAAAAGAATTTAAAGAAAAATTTTACTTCCAACTTCAACGTCCTTCAAATTTATTTGAACAGGCTGTTTTTGATGGTATCACATCCAGTTAGAGAGAACACATTTTTAAAACACTTATTTATAGACCTGATGATCATAATTAAGAATAATTAAGATTACTTGTCTGTCTTCGTTTATTTAATGAAACTAGGACGTTTGTGCCTAAAGTGGCCAGATTGACTGATTAGCTGTCTTACAAGGCAAGGTTATTCATCAGTAGCTCCTAAGTGAAAACAGACACAGCTCAAGCTCAAATAAACCAACTTTACACTGCCCCCAAAAAATGTTAACATGTCAATTAAACAATAATTACTCACCACTGCCCTCTAAAGGTGTTGTAGCACTAGTCAGAACTTTCATTGCTGTGACTTAATAAGTATTTTCTGTCTAATGTTTTCTGTTTTAATTTACATTTGCCTCATGGCGACTTAAAAATGCACCCAATTCACATTCTTCAATGTAAAAATATAATTGGGAAAGTTAACAGCTGTAGAGAATAATTGTACTCAACTTAAATGATTGCAATCAAGCGATCATGCAATAATTGTGATAGGCCAGTTCTTTGAAATATTTTCTGTGAGTACTATGTGTTGTAGCCAACTCTTGTTTAGCTGTTTCTTTTTCCATAATGTAGTGTGCATCGTTGATCAGGTAGTGTGGTAGTAATCTTTTTCTTTTTCTTGATGTAGATTCTGTCCTTACTGGAGCGCACACACAATGGGTATAGTAAAAAGGAGAACAGTTTTGAGGTAAAGCAAGGTGTAAAACTGAAATAATATAGTACAGTTTTAGTTTTGATGCAACACCAAGTTTATCAGATTACATAATTTTGCTTAAAAGTATTTTACTTTATTTAAGTTGTTCTCTTTTTCTTTAGTCTCCCAGCCATTCCCCACAGCCCTCTGATTGCAGCAGTCGACGATCCTCTGTATCCAGTACTTGCTCTTTTCTCTCTGTGGAGACCCGTCCAGAAAGTGACAATGCCCGCCACAAGGAGGTAAGAGCAACACCCCTCTTGGACCGTAGGATGAATTTACGTTGTGATCTGCGTGTCTCTCTTTACTCTAATATCCTGTTCTTCTAATGGCAGGTGGAGAAGCTACTGCGGGCAGTGGCAGACAGAGATGTTGAAATGGTGAGCTGTTATTTCACATGCATTACTTGCATACATATAATTCTGGGACGTCAAACAAATGTAATGTCTAACACATTGTCTTTTTTGATGTAAGGATCTTTTAGCCTTACCCACATTCTTAAAAAAACAACCCCAATTCCAATGAGGTTGGGACGTTGTTTAAAACATAGATAAAAACAACACGATGATTTGCAAATCCTTTTCAACCTATATTCAATTGAATACACTACAAAGACAAGATATTTAATGTTCAACAGATAAACTTTATTGTTTTATGCAAATATTCACTCATTTTGAATTTGATGCCTGCAACATGCTCCAAAGAAGTTGGGACAGGGCCATGTTTACCACTGTGTTGCATCACCTTTCCTTTTAACAACACTCAATAAGCGTTTGGGAACTGAGGACACTAATTGTTGCAGCTTTGTTGGTGGAATTCTTTCCCATTCTTACTTGATGTACAACTTCAGTTGCTCAGTAGTCCGGGGTCTCCATTTACACTTCATAATGCGCCACACATTTTCAATGGCAGACAGGTCTGGACTGCAGGCAGGCCAGTCTAGTACCCGCGCTCTTTTACTACGAAGCCATGCTGTTGTAACACGTGCAGAATGTGGCTTGGCGTTGTCTTGCTGAAATAAGCAGGGACGTCCCTGAAAAAGACATTGCTTGGATGGCAGCATATGTTACTCCAAAACCTGTATGTACCTTTCAGCATTAATGGTGCCTTCACAGATGTGCCACTTACCCATGCAATGGGCACTAACATACCCCCATACCATCAGAGATGCTGGCTTTTCAACTTTGCGCTGATAACAATCTGAACAGTCCTTTTCCTCTTTGGCCCTGAGGACACGGCATCCATGATTTCCAAAAACAGTTGTGGACTCACTCACTCAGACCACAGGACACTTTTCCACTTTGTCAGTCCATCTCAGATGAGCTCGGGCCCAGAGAAGCCGGTGGCGTTTCTGGGTGTTGTTGATCTATGGCTTTCGCTTTGCATGGCAGAGCTTTAACTTGCACTTGTAGATGGAGCGATGAACTGTGTTCACTGACAGTGGTTTTCTGAAGTGTTCCTGAGCCCATGTGGCAAAATCCGTTACAGAATGATGTTGGTTTTAATGCAGTGCCACCTGAGGGATCGAAGGTCACAGGCATTCAGTGTTGGTTTTCTGCCTTGCTGCTTACTTGCAGAGATTTCTCCAGATTCTCTGAATTTTTTGATGATATTATGGACTGTAGATGATGAAATCCCTAAATTCCTTGCAGTTGAATGTTGAGAAATGTTCTTAAACTGTTGGACTATTTGTTCACGCAGTTGTTCACAAAGTGGTGAACCTCACCCCATCCTTGCTTGTGAACGACTGAGCCTTTCAGGGATGCGCCCTTTATACCCAATCATGACACTCACCTGTTTCCAATTAACCTGTTCACCTGTGGAATGTTCCAAACAGGTGTTTTTTGAGTATTCCTCAACTTTCCCAGTCTTTTGTTGCCCCGTCCCAACTTCTTTGGAACGTGTTGCAGGCATCAAGTTCAAAATAAAGTTTATCCATTTGAACATTAAATATCTTGTCTTTGTAGTGTACTCAATTGAATATAGGTTCAAAAGGATTTGCAAATCATCGTATTCTGTATTTATTTATGTTTTATACAACGTCCCAACTTAATTGGAATAGGGGTTGTGTTCTCATTGATGTTTGTGTGGACATACTGCCTGTGTTGCTCTTTCAGGTGCGCTACCTGTTGGAGTGGGCAGATGAGGAGCCAGAGGAAGATGAGAAAGCTGAGATACCTGATAAGACAGAATTGTGCCACCCTTTGTGCCAGTGTCCAAACTGCGAACCTACGCAAAAGGTGTGAACATGAGCAGATATTCATATCATTAGTTTTTATTACTTGCTATTCATGTAACTGTATCTAGATTTAATATCCAGTCTTATAACACAGTTTGTATGCATGTCTCCAGAAATTATCTGCTCTCCAACCGGATGGGCTGGGTGTGAACAGTAGCAGCGTGGATGGTTTTACTCCACTGCATGTGGCAGCACTGCACGGACACACAGCGTTAGTCTCTTTGCTTATTCGCCATGGAGCAAACATTAATGCCCGTAACGGCCAGAGTGCCACCCCCCTCCACCTGGCCTGCCAGAACAGCCACATACAGGTAACTATGTACAGCCCAGGGCGTTTTCTAACCACAAACTCTGCTTTATGCAATCAGGCTATTCATTTGGACAGTTAGTTACATCTTTTTCAGTAATTTTTTAGTCCACATTTAAATACTTAAAAAAAAAAAAAAATCAGCAACCTAAAGCTCTGGTTCTATGTTGACCGGTGGCTAAAATGCAGAAAAAGTCATCTGAGCTGTAACTGATGTAGGACATGAATTTGTGAAGAACTCTGGGGCTTAGGGTTGATTTACAGCATTAGTACTAATACCAGTACCTTTTAAATCCTCTGTGTAGGTGGTGACCTCTCTTGTGGAATGCAATGCCAAGCTTAATAAAAGAGATCAGTTTGGGAACACTCCTCTGATCCAAGCCTGTCTAAAGGGACATGTGCAGACAGTGGCAGTCCTCATTGAGGTATTCTCATAGTTTCACTACATGCACAAACTTTATTCTGTAGTATGTCAGGAGGTTGATTCAAATCTTTTTCTCCTATTGTTCATTGTTTTGGCTTTCTTCTAGAGTGGTGCTTCAGTAAACCTGGCTAATAACCAGGGCAACACAGCCATTCATGAAGCTGTGAGGGGGGGGCACCAGGCTCTGGTGGAGCTCTTGCTGCAGGCCGGGGCCTTTACGCACCTCAGAAACAAGAGGCAAAGGACCCCCCTCGACTGTGCTCAGGAGATTGCCAGCAAGGTACCTTTTGAAATCCCCTCACCTGGCTCACTTTTCCAGTAGAGATGCACTGAAATGAAAATCCTTGGTGGAAATTCAGGACATGCTCCACTAAAATCTGAAACCAAAAGCTGAAATAAAGTTTAAAATAATTGTAGTAGTTTACATAAAATTAAGAAAATAATAACAGTATTTAGGTTATAGTATGTGCTACAAAATCTAGTGTTCTTGTCAGCAGAAAATGGTCAGTGATCCAAGGCAGTGAATTCCATTACTTTTAGTTGTACTTTGCACTTTGGCACTGTTGTTTTAGAATGTTTTCATTTCTAAAACAGTGGTGTTGATGTGCTAGCCAGGACTTGTTTTTGCCTCTGTTGTTTTGGTGTATTCCATGTATTAAGGGAAATCTCATGCTGTAAGTGGTATCAAGCCTATAATGGAGATGTTCTTTGGCATTTGATACTCAGCATAAAGAGTGATTACAAATTGCCTGTCTAATGTCCCTCACAGAAATAATAAATTAGTCCCACTTAAACAGTTTGAACAGTGCAGGAGAGCAAAGGAACCAGAAACAGTTATAATCACTATTTCTCATAATCATTGCCATTTAAAATTATTTGACAGGCTTATTTTCCTACTTTATTTTTAAATCTGTCAAAATCACTTTTGGCTGAACAATATAATTTTTTGAAAATTTGGAATATCCCTAATTTAGAGTTGTATTCTTTTGTTGACGCAGCAATAGAAATACTAGTTGCTGCATGCTTTGTTTTCTAATTGGCTGTATGATCAGCTAATGTCATTAATGCTAGTTTGATTGAAATGTAATTAAAGAAGCAGTGTTGTAGTAACAGTGCCTGAAAATAAATGATACTTCAGGGTAACAATTCTAAATGTGAAAAATAATGCTTTGTTTTCAGAACACTGGGATTTTGAAGATTCTACAGAAAGCTTGTGTCCCCACTCCTGAAGCTGATCTAGTTAAACAGCTCTGCATGCCAGGCAAAAGTAAGAACTCAACACCTGTTTACACCCACTTGTGTATAGAGATGGCAAAATACTCTACATGCATTGTTAATGTGTTTATGCACATTTGTCTTTATGTAGCACCCTTACTTGTCCAGAGGATGAAGCCACACAAGGCCCCTGACAGGCGACGGCGCGAGAGAGACCCGTTTTCACACAGGTAGGTTTTGAGCTGTTTGTGGCACAGCATAAGGATGTATGGGTTTTAAATTTTAAAAATTACTGTCCTAACTTGTCTGATGAGTTGGATTGTGCAGAATGGCAAAATATCCTTGTGAAAGCAGGTTTATTGCAGAGTGACAAAATATGCAAACAGTGGAAGGCAAACTATAAGAAAGCATGCAGAAAATCTGCAAGGATTTCTGATCTAATAGTCAAGAACCCTACTATGCAATATTATTTGATGGTCAAATCAGTTAAAACCTGCTGCAGAAGATTAACTTGTGCTTTTCAGTTGTTTTGAATTCTGACATGTTATGTATTTTATACAGGAAACAACAGATGAAGAAATCATTTCCACAAGATGAAACATTTGCCTCCACAGACTTTCCAAGCAAGGTACTTGTTTTTCCATTAAGTTAGCAATTAACCACTCATGTTATCCAGTTATTTATCACACTGTGGCCATACGTTTGTATCTGAGGTAGTTTGTTTTCTCTTGTGTGTGGATCACAGGCTTCAGATGGTCAGAGTGATAGGAGGCGTCTACAGAGAGGAGAGACAGTCGACGGTTGTGGCCCATTCACCCATTCTCCTGAACAGGCCTACACATCCTGCCAGCAGGGCCCACAAAACCAGGCCAAAAGCCTTACCCGCTGCCACACCATCCATCAGGATCTGGCCCACAGCACGCCGCATGTGCTGGAGCACACAGACTGCACCTCCTCTACAGGCAAGATTGTTGATGGTGGTGTTAATGGTCCTGGAGACCCCTCTGGCTTTAGTGTGCCCTCTCCTATCTCCTCACCTGAACTTGAGCAGGTTAATGGGGAGTCTGTGGAGATCGGGCTGGCGTGCACAGAGGAAGAAGAGGAGCTGCAGCACATCAGGAAGAACTCGGATACTGCTTTCACAGAGATGGATAGTGTTGTGCTCTGAGGACCCTCTGAGACTTCTCTTCAGAATGGACACACCTGATGTTACATCAAGATCACATGAGACCTTTGCATTCAGCTGTGCTTTTGGAACACCTAACTTCAGCATGGGTTTGCTTTAGTCAGTGTTATTTAAACTCATCCCAACAGCCTTCTGCTGACTGCAACAGCTGTTTTAGCTCAGACTTTATAAAAGCTGAACTGTCTTCTAAAAGCTCGCGATTTAAGGTCATTCAGTTCAGGTGAATGTGAAATGGAGCCAACAACAGACTGTTGGAGGTTTAGGGGAATGGATGTAGGAACTCTTGATTCTGCTGGCTTAGTATTTTTGTCACATAAAGGGAGATTGGAAGCCTAGCTATTGTGACTTGTATAGCTAATTTGGATTGAATGTGGACTCAAAATCAAAAGTGTAGCATGAAATAAAACATACTGAAGGAAGACTGTACGTTGCAATGATACTGAAATAGCTTTTTAGAATTTATTTAACCTGCAATTTCATTTTACCAGCACTTTTATCTTTTGGAAAATCATATCAGAGCATCATAAAAAAGGGATGGTTAGGCATAACCTCTACTGTTTTTTTTTGTCATTTAATTTTAGTCAAAGCTCACATGTTCTAGTTTATTATTCCATTGTTTGATAGTAAATTATCAAACCACTTGTATTTAAGTTTAAACAGCTTAGGTAAAACTTGTAGAAGCTTGAAACTGACCTTGTGTGGTTGTGAGTCACTGAAAATGACTTTGTTACTCGTTTCCCACAGATCTAGTAACTTAATTTCTTTTAGCCATTCCTTAGATTTCAGCTTTTTCCCAACTCTGACTTCTAATTGGATTTTCCTTACAACATAGTTATTTTGAATGACTGTGGAATGTAGAATTAAAAAAAATTATTGAAGGTGTAGATTCCATGAGCTTTCTTTATTCTTCATGGTCTTGATTGAGTTAAATGTTGAAATGATGACCCTCATTTATGCATCTAGACACAATACATACAAAATGTACAGGAAACTGTTCTGGACCACTGTTGTATTTTAGACATGCACTTTAACTATGACAAAGCTTACTATGTTCACCTAGTCTTAAAAGGTAATTATAAAATAGTTCACCCATAAGATTTTGGTGTAGTTTTATGCTTCCTTCTGATGCACAGTAATCCTGACCCTGGACGTAAGAATGGTTACAAGTGTTTCTCAGATTAAGGTCTGATGTGGATTACAGAAACAGGCTCTTGTGGTTTAAAGCAGTAGATGTCAAGAATTCATTTGCCACAGAATGTAACTCAAATTTGGTTTCTTGGGTTGTTTCTAATTAAATTGCTGCATAACCAGTCCGAAAAAATAGTAATTATTTTTGTATGTCAGTTAAAATTTTATTTTATGTAAAAATGCAGTGAATGTGCCTTATTTGTGTCAAAATAACCTATAATAAACCCATAAATCAAATGGATGTGAACAATGACTGATGCCCAGAGTGTCATTGTCTTTGTTTTCCAAAAAATGCCTTATGATTAAGACTATATTTCAGGTAATTTTTTTTCAGCTACCCTGTTCACAATGCTCTTGATTGGAAATGCATATATAAGCCTGCAGCAAGGATTTCATACGATTTTCACAATATGTCATTTCTAAAACGTGCCGTTATTTACATATAACATGACAAATTCAACAAGAGACAAGGAGAAATGGTAACTGCTAATACTACACTGTTAACTAAAACTTAAGAGTACAAAGTCTAAACCATAAGTGCTTTCAACTCTTCTATGTGACAAAATCAATGTTTAGGATCGTGGGAAATATTAACTTTTTTTGAGGTTTGCCAACTTTCACAGTGAAATGTGCTGCTAGTCAAGCACTAGCGATTGATGGATGTGTTGAGCAGGCGAGGAATCTTATGGCCCTTCTGATTTAATGAAGGAGATGTAGGGAAATGTAGTCATTACCATTATTAAGCGCCAGGGCAGTTTCACAGCCAACCATGCATCACACCGATAGAAAAAGATTAAACCACTTAGTCTAAACGGGCAAAAAAGGAGCACTTTCATAAAAGTGCATTAAATGATTGAAACAGCATTTTTGAAATATGCCTCGCCTTGAGACTAGAGCCCGGTCTGGGCGAGCACTCTTGCTTGAGATAGTGCTAAAGTGCAAATCTCCTGTGGATTAATTTGAATATGGAGAGGTCATCAATTAACACATTAAGCAAATATCAGAATGAAATGTAGCATTCACAGTCTCTCAGAACAGGAAGAGGAAAGTCCCTGTGTCAGCTCTTCTGCAGCATGATCTAAAGACCAGAGAGCATCATCGATCTGATCCCTTTCAACCTGTGAAATACAAGAAATCAGTTTTCTCTTCTGTTAGCTCACAGTCTCAATTTGTGATGATTGCTTTGGGAGACCATTTCTACTGAGGGATGTGGACCATCTGTAATTTTCCACAATGGGCCTAGTGCCCTGTTACTGTGAAAATATCTTTATTGAGGTGTGCTACAGACGGCAGTCTTCAACTGAACCAAATGTATCTTACTGCTATTTCGAAATGTTTTGGGTTTGTTCTGTAGGCCTTTTCCATTCCTCGTAGACTGCTTTCAGCACTGTTCAGATGCTTAATATTCAAAACATCTTTTCTACAGTCCAGGCCAAGCGTGATCCTCTGTGCACTGAATTAACACAGGTGTTATTTCAGTCTTCACTCTTTGGCACCCAGACTTAAGCAGCAATACACCTTTCAATATGTGGTAATGGGGAATATGACCTGATTATCTATCAGGGTGCTTTAGCTGCTCTGCGTGTGTCAAAGCTTTCTACAGTCAGATTCCTGCATTTCATTACACTACCTAATTAAACATTTCAGCCGTCTCCAAACGACTACAAGGCCAGCGGCCACCAGACCCCTGAACTCTCCCTCTGTAGAACAAAAGACCTAATTAGATGACGGCCAATAATGGGAAAACCTTTTATCTTTGCATATAATTAAAGCTCAAACAAAAGAACGTCTCAATCAATTATTTGGAATGACAAGTTCGTAAATAAATTAGTCTTGCCAATAAATGGTGAGAGAAGATCAATAAGCAATGTTAACCAAATATCAGGGGATTGTTCTTTAAGCAACATACTGTCAATATATGTCACCTGCATTTCTCTTTTCTCTGGGTGGTAGTGGGTAGGTTCATTCACAATCTGACAAGACCGATCTCACTTCTACACATAGATCAGCTATGAGTCGTTGTGACCTTTTATGTTATTTACATATATATGCGCACACACACACACACACATCTTCTAAGCCGCTTCTCTTTCTGGGTCACAGGGAGTGCTGGAGCCTATCCCAGCGGTCACTGGGCAGAAGGCAGGATACACCTTGGACAGGTCAAAAAAAAAATATATATATATAAATATAAAATGGAGGTTTCATCATGATAAAATGTTCCTCTAAAAGAACAAGGAATGAATGCAGAGCATATTCTTGTCCATGCTGCAGTTGTTTTGCCTCAGTGTTATACTGGAGGGAATGTCCCACAAGACACAAAAGCAGATTAAATAAGAGAAGACAGCTATTTGAATAGTGGTTCTGATAGTAAAGATGGTGTCAAAGATTGGCTTTTGAGAAACTGAGCTGAAAAGCAGTGAGTGTGAAAAAACATTAGAGGGCAGTGTTGTCCTAGAATTTCTCTGCTGAGCTTGCTAACATGTCTGTTCCCTCACTTTAATACCAGCGCAAAAATAGGCCTTTAATTACACTGTATAGAAAGTAGATGTTGCTTCATTCTCAGGCTAGTAGCTCCACTGGTGATTTGAAGTAGGCCGGCACCATCTCACATGTCTACAGTGTCAGTAAACACACAGGCTTGACAAGATCTCACCACTTTCTGTGTTTTTGGCCGTTATGGATTTTAGAGTGGAATTTTAATAGTAATGGATTCAGGAGACTCACCAAGAAAGAGGAAACAATTACTTGACAATGATCTGCTTCATGTAGGAGAATGAGGAGAGCATGTCAACATGTGCGCATATTGACAAAATCTCAGAGCAGAGACAGGACTCACCATCACATGACCACGATATTGACAACTTGTCCATTGTCGAGGTATGTCTCTCCCATGTTTACTTCTGCAAACAGGAGAGGCGTGTAGACACACTGATCACAGCTATGTGGGAAACTCTTGCATGGTGATTTTGCATGGTGTGGTTGAAAGTGTGCTTGCAAAGAGTGCTTCTTTATTGTAGGAGAAGAGTTGATCACCTTTCACTTACTGAAAGATAAGGTCAAATGATGTGTTTTTCTAGCAAATCACCATTTTTTATTTATTAATTTAATGTTTTTTTTATCCAAGTGTCTAGGTAAAAAATGATAAACACTAATTTCTATTTTGTGTAAGTCAGTAGGCCATGGTATAGATTTTTATTACTTCAACTTAAAGTGACTGTAAACCCCTGAACAGACTGCCATCTGAAGGAGTGTCCAAGGCCGGAGTCTGTCATGTTGTAGGGCTAGCCTGGTTTATCTAGGCGGCTACGTGAGGTTAGGCTTATCAGCCCTATTCTTCCTGACTGACAAAGGGCTCTCCAGTTAGCTCTCCATCACAGGACACTCTCTGTTCTGTTGGGTGAGCTTAGACATTCACCACATCTCAGTGAGCAAACTGCTGCTCAAGGTCATGCTCAAATAAGACCCTCGGAAACATACAGTACGCATATTAAATTAAGCTTGTTTTGGGAATGTTAAAAATGACAAGTTACAATTTATTTAGCTCTTTCAAATGAGCTCGTTGTACTCTGAAGGGAACTTTTAGCCCAAGAAGGCTAAAGCATCTGGGCTAAGTCCTCCAGACACATCTGTTCAGTCTGACTGCTGAACAGATCTGCTTGATGGACTTCTTAACTTTCAGACACTGGACTCACACATGGTCACTTTTACCCAAAAGAGAGAGAGACATTACGTTACTATTCAATTTACATCCACAGAACTAATTATGAACACCTGTACTTTGAACATTGCTGCCTGCTGCTAGGACTACTGTATTACTGTATTAGTATGTGTCTAGTATAATACATACATATATAAATTCATTGCTACTGAGGATAGCCCTCCCTACTGAAAATGATTTTGAAAGCCACTTTATCTTCTTCCACCCTATGGCCCACTGTTTACTGTTTAGTCTCTAGTGTCCTGTACTCAGGATATATTTAGTCCATTTTACAGCACTGGTATGGTTTATCGTATGTATTTACTGTCTGTTTGTACTGTCAGCTGCTCTATTCTCTGTTCACCCTACTATTATATTTGGGGTCGATTTGACGCTGTTCAATGTTGAATGTCTCCAAATAAATGATTGTCATCTTTTTGCTTCATATTTAATGACTTCCCCAATTTAATGGGGACACCTGTATAAATATAAAATTAACATAGTGATATGTTTTCAGTGTCATGTACACATTTTGTACACATCCTCAGGGTCAGTTTGACCCCAGACTGTTTCAGCTATATGAACCACAAGATTTTCAACATTTTACACATTTGCTTTGGTTGTTTTGGATGATATTGAGGTCACTCCAGTGAGCAATTTTAATATCTTTAGAAAATGTGCCTCTGCTTTAGAGCCCTAACCTAACATAACCAATACCTGTAGCAGTGCGAGAACCACTGATAGTTCACACCTTATTGGGGCGATAAAACTTAATTTCCACAAGTTTGATATTTCCCATGACAGCTGACTTTGGCTGTGTGCAAAACTGCACACTACCACACTAACAGTACACCACCAACAGCAGGCCATTCATTAGTATAGTATGTTTCGGTCGCAGCTTTCGACTTTAAAAGCAAGTTTAAATTTTTGGGGTTAAATCTCTTTGAATGTCGTGATCAGTGACTAAGCAGTTGAGCATTATTTCTGTCGTAGCTTTAAGCAAAATAGCTTTTAGCTTTTTAGTAATCAAACAACGATCCAGAAAACCTAAGTCGTCTTCTCGAACCTTCCACAGTTCAGAGTTCTCCCGCTACCTGATTGGCCCGCTCTCAAAGCCGTTGCCACGGGGCGGGGCTTTGCGTCACCGCCGCCGTTACTACGGCAACGCGAACAGCTTCGACAACAACGAAGACGACGAAGTGACGGACTGACGAAAGTTTGGCGGACAAAGGAGAAACTTGGTGTGACAGCAAAGTGACAGCTGTGAACGCGGCTGTCCGGCGTGTGGGCCGCGTCTCCGGAGAGAGGGAGCGGAGGAGAGGGTCCCTAATCACTAATTTAGTGGCAGCCATGGCACTCTGCCCGGGGGGCACATACACACACGAATGCGAGGGTTGTGTCCACACTGATAGGGACGGACAGGCCAGGACAGGGCGGTGCTCCGCTCCTGCAGTGGAGCCTGGCTGAGCCATACAGCGTGTGGGCAGAAACGCAGTTTACAACTGCAGCTGGACCGCTCCTCACCCCACAGATGAGAGATTCAGCTACTGCTGAAGGACCCATCTACCTCTGCTGATTAACTGGCTGTGTTAGGAAATCATATTAGCAAAAATAGAAATGTTATCCTACAAACTGTGAATGGAACCAAAAATATTACTCTGCGCATTTTGCACTAGTAACCACCACTAGTGCACAGTGTGCAGGGTAATGATGCTCAAGAGTAGCTATGGCATGTATGAGAGTTGTCGACAAGAGTGTTTGGGAATTTATAGACACATTATATTTCACATGAATTAAAGAATCTGGAATGATCCCAGCGATCAGATTTATAGCTAAATGGCTACTTAAAGATCTTTGACAGGGCAAACACACACACACACACACACACACACACACACACACACACACACACACACACACACACACACACACACACACACACTCCATTGTACCACATAACAAAAGCCACTATGCTCAGGTTCTACTACAGCACAGTAGCTGGGTTTTAATTAACATGTTCATTTTTCTATTCTCTTAATGCTTGAACAGCCATACATTGTTTTGTGTTATTTAATGCGTCTCAAGCTCTTTTTGGACTCTCCATCTCTTCAGTGGGATTGCTGTGTATATCACCAGCTCAGCTTATCTAATTTCATTAATGTGATCTCCTGTCCATTGGCTGACAGCTTAATGGCCATTATTTGTGGTTCCCTTCAAATAAAGCTCAGACAGTAAATTGCAGTCTGTGGCAATTGGGATCTAAGCGCCACCCTGCATTACTATATAATATCTATTCCTTTAATTAACTGAAAGCAATGCTGACATTTATTGGATTGCAAGTTACTTGTTAATGGCAATAAATTGCGGAGAGGGAAAAATATCATTGCTTATTTTACATCAATAATTTGTGGACCTTTTGCTAATGATTATTCATTATTCCCTCCCCATGGCTATTCTGTTTGTTAAAGTATACAGAGATATATCCCAAAAAGTAAGCTTTAAAGAAGACATTGAGCTGGAAAAAGCTAGAAAATGCGTTTATATATGCGTGTTATATCAGACCCTTATGCAGTGGGTTGGCCTGCACACTGCACGCTTGGTGTACATGTTTGTACAAAATATATGCCTTACCAGTGAGGAGTCCTGACAGAGCACAAGGTTAAATTAAGCTACCTTATGAGCCAATATATTATATATATCAAATATTTTATAAGTCCTAAAAAAGACTAGCAGATATTTTAGCTGCTTGTTATGTTACATTATGTCATGGTTATAATATATGCAAGAATGTGAAGTGGCATCTTACAGTAATGGGTAGGAAATACAATTTAGACATGAACTTGTTATACATGCATCATTTATCACTATGCCTTTTATTTTTTGCTCTCTTACAGTACTGTGTAAAAGTCAGAGACCAACCTTCATTTATGTAATTTCCATTCAAAATTAATTTTATGCAAAAGTAACTGATTTTTCTAGGAGATATTGTTAAGATGATTAGATACATGATAAACCACTAGCGTAAGGAAGGAGAAAGTTTTCAAAACTGGAGTAAAAAAAAATTGGTTAAAAGTTACAGAGAATATAGGACTCCTAACAACCGTGCAAGAGCTGGTAGACCACCCATACTGTCTCCATCAGATAAAGAGCAATTAAAGCTTTCATCTTTAAGAGAGAGGAGAAAATCAAGCTTCACATCTAAAAAACAATATCCAAACAACAAAAGTAGAAAATATACTGTACATATAACAGAAATTATACAGAAACCTGAACAACTGAACATGCAAATTATTACAGTGTCCACTCTTGAGGGGACTTGCTTTAAAAATTTCAAAGAAATTTGATTATTATTCAAGTTCAGTCTTTGAAGTTGGTTGCATTTTCTGCATCTCATGATCCGACTATTCCCAAACTCTTTCAATCATGTTGAGGTCTGGACTCTGGGGTGAACAGTCCACTGTTCTGTGAATACCAGCAGCTTTATTGCTTAGTTTGCAATTTTTCTGTGTCTACTGCCTTTGACTTCAGTAAGGCTTCTTAACAACTACACATCCTTTCAGACTTACAGTGTTAACTTCTCACAGTGGAAGGGTGGACAGAATCAGCTGTGCATGTTTTTTTAATCTAAAGCAAGAGTGAAGATATTTTTTTCCCTCTCTCTCAAACATGAAAGCTTTGTGTCCTATTTTATCTGATGACGACGGTGTTGGTGGTCTACCAGGTCTTGCATGGTTGTTAGGAGTCCCATCTTCTTTCTAATTATTAATAATTTTTTGAAATCCACGTTTGGAAACTACTTTTCATCACTTACTTTAATTTTATGTTAGCCTTCCCTGTGCAAGTGTGTCCAAAGAAAGATCTCCTGAAAAATAAACAATTTGTGCTTGTGGCTGCTGTGAATAAATGAAGGGTGGTCTCAGACGTTTGTACAGAACTACATAGGTAAAAGTATTTCTATTATTCCATATATCATAAAATGATCATACAGTGTAGAGGACAGCTGACCTTTTCAAATGTTGTAAAGAGAATAAATCGTTACATGGGGAGTCTTATTACAGTCACAATATATTCCTGACGGTTGGTTTTGCAGGCACTCAGTTCATGGCACAATTCAATAGATGCAGCAGACTGAGATGGTGGCTGCACAATCGCAAACCCATCGCTTGTACTGTGGCTGTGATGAGCAGCTGTATTTTCATGTTTTGGTCCACCGTCATGCCCCTTTGCCCCGTGCCTGACCGATTGCCTGACTGCCTTGCTGATTTCTTTACATGCTGCCACTTGAAGTCACTCAGTTGCCACCAGCTTGCCAATTGTGCGAACATATTCCCTGTCAGTGTGGGTCAGGCCTCAGCTGCTGTCTCTTTGGCTGCTGCGGCGCTGATCACACTGCTGGGCCCTCCGTGATCTGACAGGCCTGCCACTCTGATGACTGGCTCAGCTCAGAGGCCAGCCGCCGTTGTGAAAGGCCCGCTCGGGCCGCACCAAAGTCAAAAAGAACAGTCAGGCCATCTCACCCGCTGTCCCGTTCAATCGCAGAGGCTGAAGGGTTTGAGGGAGAGAACATCAGGCAGACGGAAGAGCAGCACCAGAATCAGGCATGATGGGAAATGAGCGGCGGGACCTGCCGGGGTCCTGGCCCTGATAAGCCTCAGCAGTGGGCCCCCACCCCCTCCAGGGCAGAGAGCCCGCTGAAGTGCGTCAACCTCGCTCCTGTCATCTCCACTCACAGAAATTTCTCTCTCCGTCTACCGCCGTCGTAGAGAGAGGAGTTTGAGAGAATGCTCAGTGACAGAAGACTCTGTCCTGAAGTGAGCAGTCTCCCTCTCCCTCCCTCTGCCCATCAAAACGCTCTCAAGTCACATTCCCTCATGGCCTTCACAGACCTGCAAGTGAGCAGCCATGACAGGAAAATATCCAAAAAAGTCGCCATTATTTTGCAAGACAATCAAAAAAGGCAAAAAGAGGCAGAAAGCTGAAATGACACATTTAAGAATTGACCCCTTTGTTTCCAACAAAAACCCAACAATGAAATACAAATACAGTACTTGATGAGTTTAAATAGAACATACACAATGATTCTGGTAAATAAAGATGATAAGTAATAATGTAAATTTATAATAATAAAAAACTAAAAATTATTATTTTTTATTTCACAGAAAGGCACAGTTGGCAGTGACATTAAAAATGAGGTCAGTGGTCAGCCTTGAATGTTGATGATCATGTACAGTGTTTCAGATTGCTGGGTGCAATTCTAATATTGTTTTTACATAAATACAAAAACTGAGATTTTAAAGCGCCAAAAGTGGCCACAAAAAGTCTGGTTTCTTTATGCAACTGTAACTGTCCACATGAAGCAGACTAATCTACACAAAATCTGTCTAGTTAAATCCAGCTCACTAAACTCAATTGACTGTGTTTCTCCATTTGCTGAGATGGAATGTGAGGTCAAAGGTCAGCCTCATGTGTAAGTGAATGCTTATTTTGTAGAGTTTCTGATTGCTGGGTGCCACAGCGATCTCAGTTTCCTGTAGGGATTGGCATGTCGTCGTCAGGCAGAGCCGGCCCATGTCGCAGTGGCCCTAATGGGGCCACATATTGTGCTAATTGTCAGCTGCAGTTGGAATGAGAACAGTGTGAGGCTTAATTAGAACTAGCAGTCCTCCAGTGTGAAGTCTGTCAGGAGCAGTGCTTCCCACAGTGCATATTTTAAAACCAGACTGACTTCATACTTCACCTAATGAAGTGGTATTTTTCAGTGCAGAGATACAAAATAGAAGAAAAAAATGAAACAAACAGTAATTTTGCTGTTTTATTGCAGGGCTAAAGGGTATATTATTATTAATGTGTTTTCAAAGCAGTTAAATTGTTCCAGTCTTTTTTAAAGTTATACAACAACATAAGAATGTCAAGATGATTCAGTCAGTCACTCAGTCACTTCAGTTCACCCAGTTTTCATAATTTCTGTTTCTAAAGTCAAATCAGATCAATCTGGCTGAAGATCAGTGGAAAAAAAGGTCCAGTGAAACTGTACTTTGGTGAAAGTGTGGGTACTGCGTCAAACTCTTATTCAATTAAGAGTGCAAATGTGCAGCCAAAACATTAGTGAAAGTCAAAAAGCCACATCCAGAGATAGATAGATAGTTTATATTTATATTAAATTATATTTATATATTTATGGGCTTGGCCCCCTAGCCAGGTGACCACGGTCCATTCTGTGTGGTGTTCTCCCTGTGCCTGCGTGGGTTTCCTCCCACAGTCCGAAGACATGCAGTCAGGCCAATTGGACATGCTAAAGTGTCCCGAGGTGTTTATGTATATTTCTGCGTCTGCCCTGCAATACGACCTGTCCAGGATGTTTCCTGCCTTCTGCCCAGTGAACGCTGGGATAGACTCCAGCACCCCCGGGAACTCAGAAAATATATATGTATATATGTATGTATTTAAGTAATGCTGGTTGTGAGCTGATCTATCCCAGCCTACCAAGCCTGATTTGTCTTAACCCTTCTGAACAAAATCAGTGTGTGGTGCAGCAACTGGGGCTGTTGGTTAGTTATGGGCAGTTTCAGTTATCAGACATACGACACTGAAGTATATCAATTTAATTTAAGAGAAAAAAAAATCTCCTAGCTTTTGACACTAAAGGTCTAAATATAACTGTTAGTAGTGTAATGTATGCTTTGTCTCTTGAAAATGTTATTGAGCCAGAGTACAAATTCAGTTGTGTTGCAATGTAAATCTATATCAAAGCATAAAGTGTAAATCTTTTTAAAAAATGGTTGTGTATAATAATGTAGTAGAATCACTCAAGTATTTTCCATCCCTGCTCCACAGCAAACGGACATGTGAGAGTACTCATTAGAGAAGAGGAGCTGCTTGTTCCACATGGGGAAAAGGAATGGACTATATGAAGTTTAGATAATAAACAGATTTACCTTCGGGTAAAGATCAGTCTTGTGTGAAAATCAGCTTTTGTGGGAGCTGAGTGTGATGCTAGATAATCCTGACTTATCCCTTACTTTAAGACAATATTTGCCTTGAATGTTTCGTCACAGCAGAGGTAGATCTTATTAGCCGATAAATCTTATTACAGGATCAGTTTTTACACCACAGTCAGTTCTGAGAGGATATTAGATGAGAGCTTTATGTATTTGACAAATAGATAATTGGCCTTACTTAACCCCGACCTTAAAACGGCACTTTGTGAGAGTATAATCTTCTTAGAATTATTGAAGCATTCAATTAAACAGATTAAATGACACAGCCTAGAAACATGTAACAAATGAAGAATGGCATTTCTCTCTCTCTCTCTCTCTCGCTCTCTCTCTCTCTGTCTCTCTCTCTCTCTCTCTCTCTGTCTCTCACTAATTATCAGATGGCATTTGTTGTGAAGGTGTTTAATGAGCAACTGTTGTATTGTGTGAACAAACCTGTGTGTACTGCACCACAGTCTGGCAGAACAGTCTATGAGTGTACGCATATGTGCTGTGAGTTTACGAGCTGAAGATGAGCCTCTCAGAGAGCGGGTATTAAGCAGGCTGTCGGAGCCTAATGAAGTGTCCTGGTGAGCCATATCAAAAGGGCTTTCCCCATCACACTCCACTCCCACACACACACACACACACGCAAGTAGGTATCATGCTGACAAGTGGTGATGTGGCTGGGATAAGTCAGAGGATGATGTGATTTGACAGATGGGCTGTTGGGGTAGGGGTGGGGGGGTGGGGGTGCATGGAGAGCCCCCCACTAATCGATTAGTTTTAGTTAAGTGCACTCTGAGCTGATTGTGTTGTGCCTTTATCATTCCCCTCTATAACACTGACAACCTTTCATGCCTCTCATCCAACAAGAGCCTCCTCCGGTCTGCCTGGCAAATCTATTATGTGTTTTGATCAAATCTCACTGCTGCTTCTTTCTCGCCTCTACAGTGTATGACTTTCACTTAAATCACGCCACACACACTCCGCTAGATTGTGTGGTTTTGAGCACAGCACTTTTTTTTAAGACTGTAAAAAATGCCGTTTGTCAGAGAAAGAGAAAAGAGACTGGGTTATGACTTACATTCTATCTCTCTCTCTCTTTCTCTCTCTTTCTCTGCCTCTCTCTCTCACTCCAGGTTCCCTGGGGCAGTTATTATGGCCAGCACCTGTGGGCATGGTTCATGGCTCAGACGGGCTCTCTCTCCAGGGCTCATTATTACCGTATTACTGTACACCCAGCAGCCCCTGGAGGAGCGCTGACCTCTCCAACTGTCTATCCTTTCTCTCTCTCTCTCTCTCTCTCTCTGGCTCCCTATGGCATCAGCTATTGTGCACTCAAACTCCAAGACTGCAGAGACACATGCAGTAATTGCATGGTCATTCACGCCAATCCTGAGGTTTTTCAATACTGACCAAAAACAAAACATGTTGTTTACAGGAGAGTCTGCTGCTGGTGACAGCCTCTACTCCATATGTTTGAATTATTTGGCTGACAGAAAAGTTTTATCACAACAAAACTGAGCCGCAACCCACCCTGACTCATTAGCCCTAAATAACACTGTGTTAGCTGCTAAACGCGTTTTTGACAGTGCGAGGGAAGATGGCAGATATATATATATATATATCTGCCATCTTCCCCAACAGTGTATTGATCCCATGTTGTCTTATATATATATATATTATATATATATATATATATATATATATATATATATATATATAAAACAACATGGGATCAATACACTGTTGGGTCAGGCCTCACTGTGAATGCTCTCAACATCTGATTTAGAAAAGCTGGATTCACCAGATAAAACATTGCTGAATAGGCCACATTTTACATTTGCCATGTAGTTTATCTTGTGTGTGTGATCTGTGTGAGTTTATGTACCAAATACAGTCATAATTCGTATTTTCCAAACTCTCTTTGTTCTTTAGAATTAAACAGACTGTGCCTTGTATGTATGTTCAAAAGTATTCTTTATGTTAAGATTGCTGTAAGATTATTATAAGATTATTTACCTTTTTTCTAGACATTTTAATGTGTTTTGACTAATTTTATTGAGTAAACATGTATCACTACTATGGCAGATACTGTTGCTAATTTTAAGAAATGTGCCTGAAACAAGCAAAATTATCTGCCAGTATAGTGAGATGACGAGTTAAAAACATCTAGATATAAGTAGAATAATCTTAGAATATTCATACAACCACTTCAAAATGAGAAAAATTAGATATTTAGACTACATTTAAGATGATTTCTTTTGTTAAGATACCATTTTTACAGTTCAGTCCAGGCTGAAACACTCCTTAAAACTTTAGTGTGAATGGGCAGGATGAAACTGCTCCAGGTTGAATATTTGGATGTATATAAAAAAACATTTGTGACAACACAAAAACAATGATTTTAAAATGGGACACTTTTCCAGCATAACTCCCATAAATAGCCTGCATTAAATAGAGAGAGTAAATGGTTTCGAAACTCACAGTGATTATGTTCTACATCAAACTCTTTCAAAAAACCATTTTCCAAGATAAAAGCCCTTTAGCACTGATTGTGTCTGAGAATAACACATTAAGCACTGACAGAGCCTATTACTTCACGTTTCCTGTTTTCACCTCCATACTTGAGTGAGAGATGTATCCCAGAGAGATATCAGCTTGCATACTTACCTTGCACTGTGTATTTTCTTTTCAACCTAGTTCTGTTTTTAATTTTGGTCTAAGTGTTTTGAGACCTGCTGGCCAGTTGTGTGATGGTAGCAGGAGATAATGAGTCAAGTTGCTGTTTATTTTAGGATGGCCCATTAATGGAATCACTGAGGGCTTTCCTCTTGGGGGAAATCCATTAGAAATGAGCAAAACCAGGTGCTAAACTTCTCCAGCTTTAATTATTATCCCTTAATTCCAGTGCTTGAACTGCAGGCTGTAATTCACAGGCTTGGTTTGGAGAGTGGGTGTGAGGGGGGGAGGCGTCTGGAAGCTTCTCTCTCTCATTCTGAGCTACGCCCCTCCCACTGACGTGCACTAATTTTGATATATATGACCGGATGAATCTCTAATTATGTTTTGGCAGGGACTCCACAGTTACTTAACGCTGCACTTAATTATTTTTATACTGCAGGGTTTAATGGTAAAGGCATGCAGTGCAATTTAGGGGAGTCTACTGTTGTCTTTTTCTTGAATCAGGTTCTGAGTATGTTCATTGATAAAAAAAAAAAAAAAAAATTAAACACTGTCTGTGAATGTATTCATGTTTTATTCTTTTGAGTTGTTTTTCAGATCAAGTAGAGAGAGATAATGTCTGAGTGGCAGATCCTACATATCCTATTTTGTGTTTTCTCTGAGGTCCACATATAACATTTGTATAATTTTGTGCATTAAAAACAGATGTATTTCATTTTATCATGACCCTTTTCAGGTCTATTGGGGGGGGGGGGGGTCCATTAGAATTAAACAAGCTGCATTGGTTACTGTGCCTTTATGACTTGTGTGTGTAAATGATATCTTGTCAGATTGGCTGCCCTTTATTGTGCCTCAGTGAGTGCTAAAACACTCCTGACAACTTCAGTGTGAATGAGCAGGGCTAAACTGCTGTAGACTGAATAGGTGTCTATATTCAATGACATGACATCACAAAAATAGTGCATCCAAAACCAGCTTTTATTACAGATCAGTTTTCATATATGCAACTGTATGGCTAGGAGTCAAAAGCACATTTTGAAATGTTAACAGGCTTGCATACTACATCAAGCTCAATATTTGCAAAAATTGGGACAAAATTAATTCAGTATTCTGTGAAATTGGCCCTTTAAACATTATAAAACTATTTGTAATTTAGTATTGCATTTTACATGTGATTATAAAGTGCTTACAAGAAAGTACAATCTATTACTAACAAACCTTCCTAATTTAAACCACATGGAGCCAACTTTCTGCTAGAAAGATACACAATACAGAAGTTATGGGGTAGTTTATTGTGTTACAGGAGACTGATATAGCTTTTATGGCTGTTAAAGGGCCCATAATGAAGCCTAGAGAGCAGAGCTGATTGGTTCCTCATGTAACGAATGTCCCCTGATAGGTCAGCGGGGCGCAGATGTCTTTCTGATTCCTCTCTGATTGACCTCATAGGGTGCTGAGCCCCTCTCGTCTCATATTAGCACACGCACATGCACACGCAGTTACATGTGCGCAGGGTATTCAGTTCATAGCTCATCTGAGATGCAATTTTGGTAGTTTCTAATTAAAGTTGTACATTAATTGTCTTTAATTAAACATGTGCACTGTTCATTAGGGTTCCCCACAACAAAAGTGCTTCATTTAGTGCATAATTGTCATGCAAATAAACGCATGTTGCTGAAAAGAGTGCCCCCTTCTTCCCACAGTGATGCAGTTAGTGAAATGTACACATGTGGTAGATGTTGTTTTCTTTTTCTTTTATTTCACCTCCACCTCAGACCTGCTTTGTGAATTCCCAATTGCTGAATAATGGTATGCATATGATAAAATATTATTATAAATATTAAACAAGTTAATCAGTCTACATTCATCCTGATAATAAAGGGTCAATAAAGCATCTTTTCCTTTAAATCAGGAAATTAATTCCCTAATCGTATTAAGTAGTTTTGCTGTGGATGATAGATATAATAAACTTACTGAGATATTCCGTAATGATGTAGGACTCCCACATATTCTTAGGTATAAGTGGAAACCAGTTATTTGACTTCACAGCAAAAGTCAGTTTATGTATATGAAATGAATGAATTGCACAAATGAGATCTTTAAATATACAGTGATCTCACAACTGAACTTAAAATCCTAGGAAACTAGCACAAGCCCAAGACAAAACAGTGGGACAATCAAAAGAAATTGGTGAAATCATAAATATAGTTTAAATATTTTTAAGCCAGCACAGCACCAGTGAAAAATAATATAATTTTGTTGGACGTCTTACAGCGAAAGCTGTAAAGAGCAGCAACACAATGGAAATTCCTTACTGCTGTCGTATGGAAAATCACACACAAAGAAAGAGTAGATTCTCTGAAGAATTAACACTTAATTACAGCTTAATTAGCATAATTATGCATGTTAATTGCATCTCAAATGGATTGCAGTTGTCAGGAGGATTGAACCATCTGTAATGGTAGAGAATTAATACATTATTTTACATTTCCAAAATCTCCCTGTTCTTGAAGAGCCTCTCACTAATCAATTCCACTTCTGTTGCATTAAAAAGATTTTACTTTTCTCCCCTGCATTTTTTTATTACAGATGATTAAGAGGGTCCCCAGGCAGCGTGTGAGTTGAGTGCTGGTTTCAGTGGTTATGTTCAAACTGATGAGAGGTGAGAGAGTCGTTGCCCGAGCTGGAGTGAGGGATGAGTGAGGCAGGGTCTGAAGCACGGTGTGAGGCAGGGTGTACAAGAGGCTGAATGTAGAGTTCCACGGTGATGAAGCTAGTGATGGCAGAGCGGCAGCAACACATGAAAGAGCTGCAGTGATGGTAACCAGGGAAAATACATGAGCTGAAGACATGCATTATCTGTGTTCTTCCCGTGTTTGCTAGATGAGGAAAACAGCTTTTTTCTTAACAAGTGCAAAATAACGATATTTACAGAATGAATGAAACCAAGGAATAAACAATTAATTGTCACTGAAGGCCTGTTATTGTAGTCAAAGGGGAATTTCACAAATGTTTCTGAATTTCAGCATAAAGTCAATCAGGGTGGTTTAATGTTTAAAGTGCTAGTCAGAAATTGTTATTACAGCTGTGTTAGGAACCAGGTGACTGAAGCAGTTAATGCTACTTCACAGAAAGCTTTCATGCAAAATAGTTAGAAATATTTACCTGGTGCCTGAGACATTGTTTTACAGTACTTTAACTGTAAGAGTTGTAAGAATTTGGATTTTTTAGATTTGCTACCATTTTACTATCATCAACATTATACATAACATCAGAATAGATATTTAGAGTCACTGGTGGTTTTGGGCAGTAAATAAAATGGTGATTTATGCTGTTGACATTGCGATCTCTGGTTCCTCTCAGCACTTTAGAGAAATCTGAGTTGATGAGTTTCTCTACCATTAACCATTTCCCATCAAATTACTCAAAATTTAATTCTGAGGAAATTTTGAAAAATCACTGGAATTACCTTCCAGTGTGATTACAGACAAATGCATATGTGCTTTAAAACAGACTCCATTCAATTTTTTTGTCAATGAGTTAAGGGCCCAGATCACGTAAAAAACACAAAATGAAATGTAGACATTAATGAGTAATACACAAACATTAAACATAAAAACCATAAAAGCAATCTATTTAGCTTTTATGGTTAAAATGAAGTTGAAAAATTGTCATGTGAAAATTAATTTAATTTTTTTGGTATATAAATCAACACCAATATAAATGGACCTGAAGAGTGAAAATAAAACACAATAAAATGTGAGATATGGGCTTTGGTTTTATTCAAATCAAGCACATTCTTTGATTAAAATGAAGCAAGGTAAGAGTTTGAATTAACAAAAGCAATGTTCTTCAATTTTCTTTGGATGAACCTCTGACAGGTCACTGTTATGTAATAAACTACTGGGTGTACCTGTGGTGTATGTCACTTATTGCTCTAACACATAAGGGTAACGATGAGATGAACATGAAGATATTTGGGTGGTTTCTGAGTATTGACTGAGCTTGTGTATTAATTTCAGCTGTAAATTAGAATGCTGCCTTTTAAGATTGTTGCTGACTGTGTTGTTCATGGCAAGAGTTGTGTGGTTTGTTTGCTGTTTGATATGCCACATAGATCGATAAGGCTTAATGAAGGGCGTGGGCTGGCTAACACATGAACTGGTGATGATGTAGGAGGATGGGGCCTGATCAATGAGGAGTTTAGAACTTCGGAAATGCTTTTCATGTTTGTTAATAAACTGTAAGCTATTCGAGGGCTGTGGGTGTGACTGATGAAGTTACTCACCTGAAAAGTATTAGAGGCTAGTTTACCTGATGTTACTCTACATCATCTGAATCTGATGTGAGGGAGCAGACGACTTGAATTTCAAAATCTCTCTTTAAAACTTCCTACCCGTCTTTCTCTTCTTTGTTGACTCTGTCTGGACTTGTGTCTACCTAATGGCTCATTTGCATTATCGATGAGCTCACCCTGTCACCTCCAACATAGACTCTTAAAAGAGAATAATTTTATGCAAATTAGATATTGATGCCTTAATGATTAATTGGCTCCTGAGTGTCGTTAATATGCGGTAGCTGTCTTGTTATATGCATTTCTAATGACTTTGTATCACTCTGTTCAAACAAGTGGGGGGCTTTGATCTCTGGAGTACTCAAAAGCTTTTTAGCATGTTTGAGAGGGAATAGAGGAGCAGAGCGAGCCACTAGCTCTACTGACGAACTTTTCAACAACCCTCACACACTTTGTTAAAGGTTGGGCCTTACTTTTAAAAAAGTTAAAGGTCCCAATTCTACATATAACTTGTATTGTATTTTTTCACTGATTACTGTTTTCTAAACTCTCTTTACCTCTTCAGAATTAAACTGGCTGTGTTTGTTACCGTGCTTTTCTTTGACACATATGTAAATGTCTTCTCTTCTGATTGGCTGTCCTGCACTGTGCCTCATTTGAAAAACAGCCCAGGCTAAAACATTCCTTATAATTTCAGTGAGTGGTGTAGTCTGAATCGGTGAATTCATTGTTTTTGTGACACCACAAATTAAATCAAAATGGGCTGTTTTTGCAGCCTCATGTATATACAGAAACCGTTCCAGCACAGAAGTGCATGGTCTGTTTTGAACCTAACAGTGTTTGCATACTATACCTAATTCTTTTATTCCCAGAAGGTGATGGACATTCACCTTAATATAATTTGCATAATTTAGGCCCTTTAAAATGTACCAGAATATTTGAGAATATGTTTGTTTCAACTGGATTACTTATTAACCACTTTAATACAATCAAAAATGAAATGAGTGATGAGCCATCATTTTCATATCAGTCTAAACTCTAATCCCCCATCTCCTTTTCTTACTCTCTCTCTGTCTCTCACACACACACACACACACACACACACACACACACACACACACACACACACACACACACACACACACACAAACACACACACACACAAACTGCACACACAGTGTGGAGGACTGGCAGGCTGCTCATCCATCTTGTGGTAAGACAGCCCGAAGTGGCCGGTTTTGCCCTTTTGATTCACAGATGGGCTGAGTGTGGCAGCCGTTTTAATTTTAAATGAAGTGGAGCCATAAAGTCTCTTGCAGCGCCTCTACTCCATCATCCCTCTGCCGCCCATCAGCACCTATCAGTGCAGCCTAAAGAGCCGCCACTGGCCCCTACATGACTTAACACTTATTCAATAAAAGCACCCAAATTCACCCAGATTGATCACAGGAAATAAAATTGCCCTCTCCTCACTTTCAACCCCAGAACGTAATTCAGCCGCAAAAGCGTAACATTGGAAACTACAATAGCACTGTTAAATATTCCGGGTGCCAGGCCAATGGAATAATATATAATCATATAAAAGTGTCTCCTTCTTCAGCAGCAGAAGCTTGAACCAGCTATATGGCAGATATTGAGAGGCCCTTTTTTCATTCCGCTCCATCATTCTATACTCCAGAGCCACATTGATCGACGACCTTTGCGCAGTTTTGAAGATTTGCCCTGACATTTTTTCCTAGGTGAAAAAGTGAGGAAACAGCCGTCGTTTCAGCTGTACTAACATGAGCAACACAAAGGATTCGCAGAAGATACACTGCCTGCTGGAGTGGCTTGAGATTTCGCGCTTGCTCAGTGCCACCCACAGGACAAAAAATGTTCCGGATTCAGTCAACTACACCTGTGGTGGTGAGTGGCTAGCCTTTAGGATGTCCCCTGTGTGTGTTTTGGGAAGCAGTAGAGTCTGTATACTGCATTAATGAAACCTTGTATCTAGTCGTCTAGATCACTATTGCTCACTCTCATATCTACATATGTTATACAGTGGTTTCATAATTCTTATTGAGGAATTTATAGCAGTTATTTTATAATATGACTAGAGTCTAAGACTCAGTTCAAGCATAGTCCTGGACTGTATTGTTCTTTCTGTAGAGAATCTCTATTCAGAATGCTTTGTTGTAGCTTTAGAATTAGCTTCCTTAGTAGTCTACCATAGGGTGCTCTTTAGAAAGTAGTAATCTTAAAAATGCTAATGGACACTTAAACATACGTGTATAGTTTACATTCTGGTAAAATTGATGGTGATATAATAGTGCTTGGTGACTTATCTTCACTTGGAAGATTTGCTAAATTGTTGTTGGCTTCAGCTGCAAGTGAACCAAAGATAGAGGAGAATACCCTCCCAGATAGCGGACATACATTGGTCTGCTGGCTTGATAAGGTCAGCACCCCACTGACTGTTTGCCACTGCTGGACCACCCTTGGACCACCCAGATCGTTGTCCTCCATACAAGCTCTAACTTTAATCTTAAATTTGCGCAACCTTTTATTTCAGAAAATAAACTAAGACAAATAATGGAAAAAGGAAAAAATAATGACTAGGCCTGATATAAATGATTTTACAGAATAAAGTGTTGATGACACTGTACTAGATTAAAATAAATCACTAAATTAATTTACCAAATGTAACTAAAGAAAGGAAAGAAGGAAAATAGTGAAATCAGACTGTAAGTGGAAAATGAGCAATGATAAGTGGAGTTTTGTCTAATACTGCCTGGAAAACACTGAGCAAAACACCAGCCGCCAGCACTGCCATAAGTGGGCCAACAGTGGCCACTATCCTCTTGCCACTAATGGCTCAAGTATCATTAAGTTCTTTCCTTTGGTACTACAATGGAAAAAGCACAGCTCCAGTTTACTGGTGCAAAAGGTTCTGGTATTTTGCTAAGTGGGAAAATGTGGTTAAAAACCTTGAAAATTCACTTTTGAAAATTTTTACAGGTCCATTTGCAATTGGAATTATCACTCAACAATATAAAGACAGTTGATTTTTTCAAATGGTTTAAAAGAATAAAAAGCATGTTTTTTCTTTTTAAACCTTGGAGACAATTGCTCTCACACTCCCTTTAGCCCCTGTCTCCAGGATGGCCGTAGTGTGACTGGTCCAGGTGAAGGATAGAGCAGGAGCGACACAATGAGTGCTGTCCCATCTGATTGGCCTGACACTCTCACTCATTCTGAGATACAGCGAGCTGTCCGTCTGTCACTCACCAACGAGGGTTAGAGAGAGGGAGACAGAGGGAGAGAGAGGGACAGCAGACAGAGAGACTGACAGCACTATGGCAGCACCTGTCACCCATGACACTGACACTGCTCTGACACCACAGCTAGCACAGACCTTGCCGTGTGTGTGTGTGTGTGTGTCAGGGTGCTATAATCTGCACTTGTGGCCTCTTGTCCAGTACATCGGTGGCATTATTTCCACCATTTAGCCCTGTCATCTCGTCACCACATATTGATTTATGACATATAACTAAACACATTCAATTGGAGGTTAGTGAGGTCTCAAGTTCTAACCTGAGAAATGGCATGTGTGCGTGTTTATGTAAGGCAGAGTTACAGCAGAGCGCAGACAGTGATGGAGCAGAGCATGGCAGATGCTGTCAGTTCGTGTAGATGACTGTTTCCTCCTTTCTCCTGCTCTACGCACAACCCTCTCAGACTCATGCACAACACACACAGTCCACTATGTGTATTTGATTGTTTGCTGTTTAGCATGTGGTGTAGAGATTAAGAAACTGTCTGACATCATATTGTTCCATTAGCAGAAGAAAAAAAAAGATCTCATTAAAGAAAACAAATAAATAAATAATTATGCATTGACTTCTAAACTGACTGCTAGAAAAAAAGCTCATCTCTATGTTTCGTGTCAGTGCGTGCTGTCATGGAGCGATCACAAGATTTCCAGCAGATAAACTCCCTTTTTCTCCTTGTAGGATTGAAGAAGCAGACAGGCAGCCAATTTCTAGCTGCTGATGTGATTGATAAAGCCTCAGTGACAGGCTGCAGTAACGCAGGCCTATTTGCTTTGATACATATAAATAGGGAATTAAGCAGCAGCATTGTCAGGGTTAATTAGCACACACAGAGAAGCAGTGTCGAGTCTGTCTGACATTCAGAGATTCCTGTAAAACCCTATTGTCATCTCTGTCAGAGCTCACATACACACACATACACACACAGTGTGTATATTTGAAGCAGAGTTTTTAGGAAAAGGCTCATCAATGTCATGTTTTTTGGTGAAGTGACCTGTTCATTTTTTTCTTTACAGAACGCTTTCATGTTGTCCACAAACAATAAACAATTCTTTTGATGCATGGAAAATATTTTATATTTATACTTTTAGGGTTCATTTCTTAATATTTGAATTTTAATACAGATGCGTTAGCACATTCTGTCCTTAACATGTCACATTGGATTTCAGTTATAAACAACACACTTTGTGTTGCTTTTAATATAAAATGTGTTAAAATGGGTAACACAGGGGTGCTATTATTTAACACATTCATTTTTGCTCACATTAAGTTTGCTCAAGAAACAAGAATAATAACACCAGTAATGTTTTTTTCAAACATCACAGACAAATGATATTTGTTTTTTAATTGCAAATTTACTTGTGGTGGTCATGGCTTAAACCAGAAAGGAATACAAGGTGCTGGATATGAGTATATATACTGAAAACAAATCAAGGGCTGATATTAATAAAAAATATAATACAGACAGCTAGTCAGCAGATTTCTAGCTCAAAGATACACAGATTGACTGCTTGTGTATTGAAATTTGCCATTGAAGGACATTTTTGATACTCAGTTCAAGTAATTTGGTACCATAAAGGGACCATCTCTTTAAATTTCATGAATTAATTTTATTTGAATTTACATGGAAACAGAATGAAAATATATTCAGTTTTGAAACTAAAGAGGAAACAAAAAGAAAAAGTGTAAAATAGTCAAAATGTGTCTCTTCGGGCTGACTGAATACAGATTATTAGAACGAGTTTCAGGCTGTGGAAATGTCAGTGTTAATGGCTAAAATGTCTCTGAACGCTGTGCTGAATGTGTGCACCGATGCAGTGAGAGTCAGCTCAGGTGAGTCAGGTGATTTTACCCACGTCTTTAGGGAGTTAAAAAATAGGCCCTCTCAAATTGAATTGCTTGAAAAATGCTTCTCTTTTCTGCTTGCTCATCTAATTTTTTTGGTAAAAATAAAATTTTGCTAAACAAGCATTAAAATGAACTGCTAAAGAGGGTACTCTTTGTATTTCTTGAAGCAGCCTGCACTTCACGAGCTCAGTGATAAAGACCTCACTGTCCTTCTTCTTGATCAGCACAGAGATTAGTGCTGTTCTCTAAGTGAAGGACAGTTAGTCCTGCAGTAGCATTGTCCCCGCCAGTTTACCAATCCAACCGTAGCACTCAGTGAAGTCCCCTGACATTCACTGTACCCTCACTTGTTAGCTGCACAAGTGAGCAGACATGAGAACGAGAGAGAGAGTGAGCAAGAGAGAGAGGGAGAGAAAGTGTAAGAGCGGGGGAAGAGCCATAAGTCATTACCCGCTGGAAATAGCACATCATTGAAAAGATAAGCGCAACAATGAGTTCCCATCCCATGATAAATCTTGGGGCTCGCCATGTTATTTCCTCTCTCTTATATATGGTTCCTGTTATTGAATTTAGCTCAGGACAAATAGCAGTGGTGGTCAGCTGCTGGCTCACTCACACTGGACCGGCCGTATGCTCTCTGGACTCAGCTCTTCTCTCTCTGTGCTGAGAGTGTGAAGAGTGCTGCGCGGGTGTGTGTGTGAGCACTTCTCTACATGTGTCTGTCACCACCCATGCTTTCTTTCCTAGCTGCTGCCTCTGGTGGCTTCAGGAGTATAGACCCTAATTAACAATGAAATGACTGAATGATTGCATCATTAGAGAGAACTGCAGTTGTGCTGTTGCATTTTGGATGCTGCTAAACCCAAACAGAGTCAGCTCCTCCAAAGCACAAGTGAGTGCCTCTTACACTACTAAGATTTGATCATACAACAATTTTAAATAGTTAATAAGCACTCAAAGAGGAGTTTCTGCATAATAAAATTGTTGATAAATAAAGTAATTGAGAGTGGTTTGGTGTGTAAAACTCTGTTCTAGACAAACATCTTGTGCACAGTGGTGGTGAACCAGATGCTCAAAGCATTTAATCCCTGTAAATTTACATCACAGAAAGTTTTTACATGAAATGGTTATGACGCTGCCTGATGGCTGAGATATTGTTTTACCTAGATATTGTGATGTTTTTAGCTTTGGGTCTAAAAGACACAGATATACAAAATTCATTGATGGTGGCGAGATATTTGCAGGGTGTTGTAGGGCAGAATGTGTAGGTTCACTGGTCATTTTGGACAGTAAATAAAATGGCTGTATTTGTGCTGTAGACATTTGACCCCTGCTTCCTATCACCACCACTGTACAGAAATCAAAAAAGAGCTTTCAACTTTCTCTACAATGAACTATTTCACAACATACCACAGTAAATGGCTTTGTTTACATGTCAAAGACTGAGTCATGCAGAAAAAAATAAAAACACACAAACAAACAAACAAACAAACAAAAACAGAGGAATTTGCCTTAACAAAGCTGCTAGGGTTATTTGGAGGGAGGACATCATTTAAAGAATCAATCATTACACTGCAAAAAAATCTCTTAACAAGAGGAATTGTCTATTATCTAGTCTAAATATTTAATATTGTTGAATATGATAAGAATATTATAAGGATATTCAACTTATTTCTAGATGTTTTTACTCATTTAAATTTATTTTACTGAGTACAATTGTTTCACTATACTGGCAGATAACTTTGACTTTTTCAAGCACATTTCTTAAAATGAGCAAAATGATCCGGCATCTGCCTATAGTGAATCAATTTTACTTTAATAAAATTACACAAAACACAATGTCTAGAAATAAGTGAAATAATCTTGTAATAAGCTTATAGCAATCTCAACATGAATAAAATTAGACACATCCACATAGATCATTTCACTTGCCAAGACATAATGTTTTCACTTTGTGAACTTAAGACTTTTGCCCTCTAAACTTTAACTATTTTGTAAATGAGCTGTGTGAATGTAAAGAGCATTTTAAAGTTTAAAGAACCTCCACCAGTCCATACCAGCCCAAATATGAAAATAAAGCTCCAAAGATAGGCTGCTTTAAGCAGACTGTTTTGGGGTGTTCACTAGCAGAACTGCTTACTATATAATTTTTCAAATTAATTTTATACACAATAATAACTATATTTTATTATAGTTATATATACTATATAACTATAATAATAACATTTTTGATGTTTTATTCAATATTAAAAGTCCTATTATATACTCTTTAGAGACACTGCATTTAGATATTTTCAATACTTCCAGTGTTAGATGAGCTAAACCTCCATTTCTGTCTTATGGCTATGTGAAATGTTTTATAGCTCTCATTGTAATGTTTAATTTGGTTGGTAATGTACTTTACAGCTTTTAAACTCTGTATGTACTGCAGTTAATAAGATTACTTGCAAATATGAAATAAAAATCTATTCCATATTATGCAAACTTAGCAGGCAATGCTCACCCACTGCACTTACCACTGGTCAGAGGAAAAACAACACATGGCTTCTTCCACAGTCTCAGTATACACCCAAAACAGTACATACCCAGAACAGTATTTATTTATTATCTGTGCCTTGTGTGGCTGGAAGTGCATTGCATGTCAGTGTAGTGCTGAGGGATGACCGAGGACACTTCTCGGCAGTGATGTTTTAGAAAGCTTTTGAGCAGTCTTCTGCAGTGAGCTATTATATGAAATTATATTATATGAAAGATTTTAGTGGTGGGGATAAAATCAAGCATTTCAAAAAGTACTGAGGACTTATTTCCAGCACCTCCAGAATAAGTTAGCACCATGATATGATCTTGTAATGTTTTGAATAAATTAAAGACCAATATGTCCTGGTGAAGAGGTCACATGATTGCCCCTGATGTCCAAGGATTCTTAGAGGAGGCCTGAACTTTTCAGAACTTCTCATATGATTTGGCTCTAGAAATATGGCAAGTGTTTCATTCTACTGCCTCTATCACACTCAACCTAAACATACAGAATCTATCTACAAGAATCACACAACAGCTTAAAAATCCCCATCTGTTATCGAATTCACTGTCAAAGCCATTCATCATCACAGTGCTTGATTAAGAAGAGATCCATTAAGTGTATGCTAATGTATGTATTAGAGGTAGATTGATCTGGGCGGCTGGAGGCTATGATATAAATAGGAGAGGAGAGAGGGAGCTGACCTATTGAAGACATACTCAATGTTGTGTCACTTTCCTACCGGCCCTAATCACTTAGCGGCGCGTGATGACCTCGTGGAGCAGTCCGTTCACTTTACGCTCTGAGGACATGCAGGCACTCTGAACTGTTTAGGGTCCAAATCAGTGTTTGTGTCTTTATCTACATGTCTCGCATTCAGCTGTAAAGACGTCGTTTCCACGTGAAGTGTAAGACTAGTCTACTCACAGTTACCTCTAAAAACACCATAACTGAAGCTGTTTACATTTAAAAGGTCTGGGTCATATGAAGAGCCCCATACTGCTCTAATGCTGCAGCCTAGAAGACTCTAATCCACACAGTTCATAATGTATTGCTAATTAAAATATAAAGGTGACAAAATAGGTTCTTTGGAGCAATGCCATTAAATAACCACATTGGGTTCCCCAATAAACCCTTCAGTGCAATGTTTTGTGAAGAATCATGTTTGTGAGATGCACAATTGTGAAGACCATTTTCACAGTTTAAAGAACCTACACATAATTTAAAGACAATCACACATTTAGGCCAAGAACCACTGAGGAACCTTTAAAAGGCCCATATCATGGAACACTGATCTTTTGAAAGTAATACCAGTCTGTATATAAACGTTAATCAGCAAAAATAGCCAGGTTTGAATACATTGTTTTTGAGTCATCATGAGAAACAACACTTCGATGCACATATTAACAATTTGTATTATTTTACATTAATTATAATGAATACAATTAGATTTAGAAGAGGCTATTAAATAGCAAATAATATACTGTAATTATCTATTATACAGTCATTTTGCCAAGTTATATTGTCACTGTTAAAAAAACAATAACAACAAAAGAGTATCTCCATTTTATTTTTGTTTTTCCATATCATTTGAGCAGAGCAGTCACCCTTTATACAGTGTGAAAATGTTATGAATGGACCAAAATTGCAAAAATTTAAAATCACTTTAAAAGATCCTTACATTAAAAGTAAAGAGTGTTTTGTCCTCTCCTATAAAGTTCCTATTTTGGAGATACAGATCAATCTTAAAAGCAGAGAAACAAAAAGATTTGGTGTAATTTAAAGGGATAAAGAGAGCATGGAAAATGAGCCTGTAAAAACAAAATGAGGGTTTTTGTGCCTTAACCCACATGAACATCATACATGGATTTCAGGAATAAAAATTAAAATACAATAAAATATTTAGGATGTGGGCCTTTTTATTTTAAGAGTGAAAAAAATAAACAAAATCAAGGAAACACCATAATGTCTAAGAAGGTCCAGCACATAGCAATGCGTCCCACTGCACCAACTGAAAACATAGTTGTCTTTAACTCAGTGTTTCCACAACGTTAGCTTTGCAATAGATTGGGCTGATTTAATTTGACAGCTCCCACACTCCTTGCAGTCACGTGAGCTCCCTCATCATCATTTGGAATGACAGAGCCGCTTAAACGTGTAATGCCCTCTGAGCAAGCGGGTAATCCGTCTGCACTCAGCTCCCTAATTGATACGCTAATAGTTTTTGCTAATTAATTGAATCGTTAATTTACAACACGGCTTAATTTTTAATTGCCTGCTATTGGATTAAGACAACATTATGTATGAGGAGCAGTGATAGCAGCCTGTGATGTGGCTTTGTGCTGGGTTGCAGAATTAAGGCTTTTTCTCAAAACAGACTGGAGCATTTTTGTCTGCATTCTAGCTCAGCTTCTCTGCCTCGAACTCGCAGTCAGGTGCTGAGCAGATGCTGCGCTCTTTGTGTATGTGAGATCACTAACCTATAATTTCATAGAGCAAATAGAGCAGATGTGCTGCATGGTGTAATACCTGTGACTTGATGTCAGTCATTCACTTCTCTAGGGGACAGGGGTCTCTGAACAGCACTTGCGTATTTTGGGACTTGTGTGGTGTCCTCCATTGTGCAGCATGTATCGGTTCCTGTTGTGTGTTTGTGCTGAGAGTGGTTAGGGAGCGGCAGTGATCTGTGTTTACCCCTCCATTTCTTACTGCATGTAGGAATTAAAGGGACGCTTTGATCTATTCTCTAATTAGTGCCGTTCCCCCTAAAGTATTCCTCATTGTATTTTTCATTAATAGCAGAATAAAAAGGAGCATGTTTGGCATGAGCCTTAAAAAGCACTTTTGTCAGCGCTTTTGTGGAAGTGTTGCAGCCCAAAACTATATTTTTAATATGGTAAATAATAACTTATGTAAAACTCGGCTCAAAAACCAAACCTCTTTTTTCGCAACTCAGTAGAGGCACCGGAACAGCTTGATGCCTCTGAACTCATTTACTTCTTCTCTTTGCCTTCTCTTATTCAACGGTAGTGCAGCTCGGGTTAGGTGAAAGTAATTTGGAGATCCGGAGAGTGAATCTGTTCAGAACTTTTCCCATCAGACATTGCCAGCCCTTTCCTAATGTGACAATTTTCCATCAGTGATAGTTGGCAGAGCTTAATATTAGTAAGAATATAGTCTAATGGCCGACAGCAAGGCCCTAACTGAAGCCCAGTTATTAGAGGTCCTCAGTTACAACTCACTCTCTCTCTCTCTCTCTCTCTCTCTCTCTCTCCCCATCTCGATCTTCCAGCCATCCCACTAAACCCTCAGTATGAGGCAGAGTTTAGAGGGTTAGAGGGGTTGGGGGTGTGGGGGTGGAAGGAGGAGTGATATGATTTGGGAGGGGTGGGTTCTGGGGGGGGCCGTGTGTAAAAATGACAGAAGCTGTGTGAGATAAGCCATGCTGTCAGGCAGGACAGCAACAAAGTGCCCCCACCCTCATCCCCCGATTTCCATCACCCCCCCCACTGATAACAATTAGATGTAATTGGACAGTCCAGTGTGGCTTAGTGCTCAGCCTGTCGGCTTGCTGTGTGGGCTCCTTCCTCAGACAGTGAGCGAGATGACGGCTGATTGGAGGGAAATGAAGGTTAGTTAGGCACTCTGCTGGGCCTGTACTACTCCACACTGCCAAGGACGCACTACTTCAACCAGGCCTGCTCACTGCTCTCTCTTTTTCTGTCTCTCTCCCTCACTCTGTTTTCATGTGTTTGCCCTCACTGCATTGCATATTAAAACCTTTCTGAAACTCTGAATGCAGGAACACCAACATTTTTAATTTTGCCTTTACCGCATACATGATGAACTGAGTGTTATTGATAGCTTTGTTCACTTTGGTGTAGCAGAGTGGCTATAACGTTACTGTAATATTTTAGTGTTAGACCGCTTTACTCAGGGCCTTTGCTGTATATTTTTGGGAATTTTAAAGCTTAATCCTATTTGGGGGCCCATAATTCACTTCAGTCATGTTATTTTGAATGCAAGGATGAAAATGAATAAATTAAAAAGTTTAATACACATTAGGGAAATATTTAAATGATAACAATAAACAGAGGACACAAAATCGTCTTCATGAGTAAATGATAAATTAAAAGAGTTACGTAGTGAGGCTAAGTGCATCATTTTGTCTTTCCTAATTTTTCAGGTATCAGCAGTGATATCTGAATAAAGTATGCCAATATCAAGGTTATCTAAATAAATAAATAAATAAATAGAAATACATACTCATTGTCTCTTGGGGGGCCCTAAGCGACTACTTCTACTGCTCACAGCAAGAAACAGCCCTGGCATTAATGCTGGACTCATTTTAGCTTGGCATCTTTTGACACTTCTAATTAAGAAAATAGTCAGTCAGCGGACTCATACGGTGAGAGCCTGGCATTGCATCAAACCTCAACTGCTCAGCCTGATCCATCATTATCTGGACTTGTTTATTCACAGTCACCTGTTACATCAGCCATAAACAGCACCAATAATGCTCTAAATCATATGTGCTGTAAATATCATTTGCATTACACTGTAAAATGTCTAACTGTCTAATGTCTGACCATTTATATGTCTATGTATGGACTGTGGTTAGTGTCAGAATTAAGAGCAGAATCAAGATCAAAGGCATTTAACAGCATGCTGCTCCCCAAAATACTGCTAATAACTTGCATTGTAGAAATGCAGTAATGAGAATATGCTCAGCTAGCCTGTGTTACTAGCATAACGTTGCTGATCTCCATTTTCGTCCTTGTTTACTTTCTTGTATAATTAGAAAACTCCAGGTAGCCTCTGCATTTGTTAAAATGGTCCGAAATTACTTGGCAATTTAACAGCATGTTTTTCCTTATGCTGTAAATTTAGCATTTTGGAGACGCAAGGTTTTGTTCTGACAGTGATGATAAACTTTTTTTTATATTCATCTGGATTTTGGAGGCATTATTTTGAAAGACAAATGCCCCCCCCCCCCCCCCTAGCTTCTGCACAGGGCAAATTGGACCCAGACAGAGGTATGCAGCTCTAAATGTGTGTCTGTTTTAATGTAAGTATTAAACTGTTCCCTTGAGGAAGCAGACGGGTTTGCACACCCAATAAAACACATTATAGTGACCATGACTGCTCACTCAAATAGATGCACTGGCAGCTTTGTATTTGTCTGAGAAGTTGCATGTGGTTCAGGAGCGAAAGGGGCAAAAACGAGCTTCATAATGTTTCAAAATAATTTACACTTAGCTTTTGAATCCCTTAAACTCCCCCCGTCCCCCAGGCTGTTCCTTTCCTCACTCTCATAATTACATACCTTGTATGTTGCTGTCACTGTGGTAACCAAATTATTCATAAAAGTCACTGAACAATTTGCCTTAAGAGTAATAACTGAATAATAGGCCTTGAGTTGAAGACATTAAATGAAAGCCCATAAGTGTTTATGGACTCAAACCACATACCTGTGTATGTAAACCAAACTTCTCTCATAAAGCTCTTTTGCTGCTGCATTAAATGCACAGTTGAGCTAAATTAGGTTAGCTCGTTATGGCGCAAGGCTAAAACGAATGGACAGAGCGGATGTTTTATTTTTCACTGTAATAACGTCAGTGCTCAACTAAATCAGTAGGGCTGGACTGGAGGCAATGATATTAGCCTAACTGCAGGGAATTAAATATAGTGATGTGAGCCAGTGCTTGCCGGATTTGCATTGTAGTAATGACAGCTCATTAAGGGCAGTGCGAGACCTATTGAACAGCGCTCCATAACACTAAATTATATTTAATCTAATTGCATCCTGTGAAACAAACATAGAGCTCTGTCTCTGCTGTAAGGCCTGGATATTTTATTTAAAGTGAAACACAGACTGTATTTACATGCAAACGGCTGCCAAGATAAAAGGCACAAAGCACATTTTAGGATGTAAAGCAGATTTATTAAGGGGAAGGCAACAGACAAAGCTTTAGTAACACTTTATTTGGAGAGGCTCTTTGTATATGATAATTAACTCTTGAGAGAGTATTAGCAACACATCAACTACATATCAGTGAAGGAGCAGTAGAGAAGCATCTGAATACCCTGAAGTCAATATCTTGTAGATGTACTGTTGATACATTACTTACATTAAGTAGATGTATTGTTAATATGTTACTTCCATTACACAAAACCCAACCTTACCCAAAACCTTACCCTAACCCTAACCCTGGCTCTAATCCTAAACCCTAACCTTAGCCTCACCTCAAAACCTAATCCTAACCCTTATATGTTTTTGACATGTTATTGAGAGTCTGTTGAGTGTTTGTTTCATCTAAACAGGACCACTCAAAATAAAGTGTCACCAAATTTTTAATGTCTGATTTGTCTGGAGAAATGCAAACAAGAAAACAGCAGCACTTACTAAAACTGTAGCATATAAATAGCATTTAAAGACAAATATGTCATGTACTGAATTTACTTGATTCGAATGTGTACATGATTTCCACATGAATAAAATTTATTACATATTACACATTTTTGTCTAAATAACGTGCACATTGAGATCAAGTACATTCAATGCAGTCCACTTTTCATTGTGTATAAGTAAGAGTTTGTGTGGTTTTATTTGGTTTGTGCGGTTTTACCTAAATCGGTCATAGTTCATTTGTACATTAATATTTCCATCCTCCCTTTATTTTGAGTGAACTGCATGTTTTTAAACTTTATCAGTGTTTGCATCAAACACTTTATTACAAAAAAGTGAAAACAGTTTTTGATTACCTTTAAGGCTTACAGATCACTCATAAGCTCTACTGGTGGCAGGACATTGAGATTAGGGTCCAGCAGCGAGCGGGTGCTTGTAGAGTAATGCTGTATATTCAAGTCTCCTCCTGTTTGAAGGCTTATGATCTGACTATTTCATTTCTCTTTGAGCTGTTAGCCTGTGACTCTGCAGTAACTTCAGCTCTCTGACAAACTCAGTTCAAGCGAGGCCATTCAAAATTGCCACACTTAAGTTTTAAGCCTTGTTGTTTGTAAGCCTGTTTCTGCTGGGCTGGGCGGCACTTGCTGGCCTGCACTACTGGTTTTTAGTGTGAATTTGGAGGATGAAGTTTTTTTTCTTTTCTGGGGAGCTGTAACAGGGCTGGAGCTCCAGCATGTTTGTCATTAGGCCCAGAGTGTTGAATGTTCCACAGGCACCGATGGGACAGGAATTCAAAATTTATGATCTGTGTGTACACTTCTTCAATCCAGCTTAACTACAGGAAATGCTACAAGCACTTTTGTTGTTATTTCTGACAGCGTCGAACCGAGCTGTTGCCAGAGTCACCAGGGGGTTGACTGGTACCAAAAACACCACTCTAATGAAGCAGCTTCTGCATGGCCATGTGTGTGTGTGTGTGTGTGTTTACTGAGGGAAGTGGTGGTGGAAAGTGAAGTTTGTCTTCCTCACAGTGGGCTACTCCCTAGGTATGTCTCCATTACTCCCAAGCCCCCTGTCGCTTTTGAGCTGCTCTCTCTGCCATTTTTATTTCTCTGTGTGTGTGTGTGTGTGTGTGTGTGTGCGTGTGTGCGTGTGTGTGTGTGTGTGTGTGTGTGTGTGTGTGTGTGGGGTACCGGCCTGCATAAAGTCCTTGATGAATTCTCCCTGTCAATAAATTAAGGTGCCGCCATTGTTTTCCAGCACAACAGCGGAGTGTTCTCGTTGCCGGGGGGAGCGGAGTGGAGACCTGTTACAACACCTCAGCCCTTCTTTTTTTTAACTTTAATAATCTCCAGCTGTCAGGGACAACCTGACCTGCCACTTCTGCTTATAACTTGTCTCCTAGGCATGAAATAATTAAAGGTGCCAGCCAGAGACGGACTTGGTGCAGTAGGCAGCAGGCTGAGAGAGAGCCAGGAAGGCAGGGACATTATTAGATAAATAGCCCTTGAAATGGAAAGTGTGCACAAAGCAAGAGGTGCGATTTCCAGGGCCTGGGCCCTGTCCTTCTCCTCCCAGGTCCCTTGGTAGTGCTAAAGGGGACAGATCGGAAGACCTGGCCTGTCAAGTGCCCTGACACGAGGAAAAGATCCACCTCCTCTACCTCCTCAAAACCCCTCTTGCTATCCGTCTGCGACTATAGCTTTGGAAAGTGGCAAAAGCGGCAGAACTCTGTGTATTGCACCATTTCTGTCCCTTAATTGCTTAGTTGAGGCATGTTGATTCATCCCTTCTATTTTGACAAGTTGAAGTGCTTAAAATTTTTAATGCTGTGAACCAGCTAAACAGTGTTAATGGCACCCAGAGTGTACTTAAGTGCATGATCCCATACAACAATGACACAAAACTCAAATTTCACCATAGCACAGAGCTATACTTTGAATGACAGCCAGTACAATCCAAAAGTTTTATCTGAGAAAATTGTATTTAAAAAAAGAAATTTGTCTGTGCAATTATGATTTAATTGCGCAGAAAAAATAATGTTAGAACAAAAATATCTGAATAATATTAATATAATAAGCAGTTATTTTGTGCATGAAATGTTTGCCTAACCATTTTCAGACTTCTCATGGCAGCCCTGTATTACTTGTAGGTTTCATCATGCAACTAATCAATACTTCTATAAATTAAAGCTAGACTATATATTTTTGTTAAAATAAAAAAAAAAAAATTACTGAATGACAAAAATACACGTTAAAATATGGTACGAATGCACTGCCGCAAGTTGCCCTGTAAAGCCTGAAATAATCATTTAAAAGGCTGCATCATATATCTGTACATATTAACGTCTCACACACACAAGAAGGTCCAGCACGATGTATAGATTTCAAATGCAAA
Source organism: Pygocentrus nattereri (assembly GCF_015220715.1). Taxonomy (NCBI): domain Eukaryota; kingdom Metazoa; phylum Chordata; class Actinopteri; order Characiformes; family Serrasalmidae; genus Pygocentrus; species Pygocentrus nattereri. Next base: position 28,919,824 of record NC_051221.1, on the reverse strand, counting down.
ATCCACAATAACTGATGAAGATATGATGATATTAGTAGATATTTCACTTAAACCCTTAGAAGACATGGCCTTCACCAGCTTTTGACCGAGTTCTCTTCAAATATACTTTCAACTCGCTCGCAAACATCAGATTCAACTGCTTCGGGAAGAGGTCTGAAGCACAACCGATGTTAATAAATGTTTTTATGCACTTTGTGTATAATTACACATTTTCACCAGAGAGGTCTCAGATCTTACATAGTGCAGCTTTATATCTAATCTAGTGTGCTGGTGATGGAACAAATCCATGTGATTTCTGGGGGTATCTAAGAGAGATCTGGAACCTCTGTTATTTAAACTAGGTCCCAAGATATACTACTATTTTGAAAAAAATAAGCATTTGTTACTTTTTATTGCATTTATGCTTTTTTATTCAAATGCTGTATAATGTTGTTTAGTGACTTTTGTGCAGCCCTGTGGATGGTAATGCAAGGTCGGACCTAAATAACCTCACATATGTGAGGTCAGTCAGTGAGGTCAGTTTAGAAACTCCAAATACTGTATAAAATTTTGCAGCCTGTTCCTCTCTCAACCTCTACTGACACCTATAATGGTATAATGGCAGCACTGCAGCACTCATATCTTGCAAACTCATCTTTGGCCTCTAGATTATGGAACAGTTCAGTAGCTTATCTGATCAAAAGCATATGGTGCTATTTCACTAATCAGACTTCACAGTGCAGCTCACACAGTGAAGCTCAGATGGAGAATCTCAAAGGAACAAGACTAACATTTGAATTCAATATCCTCAGTAACAACTGCTGTGATTCATTCCCTTTATCTCTCTCTCTCTCTCTCTCTCTGTCTTTCTCTCTCTCTCTCTCTAAATATTTACCACCCCTTAACCACATTTACAGATTCATTTGCAGCACGCAGTCCTTTATTGACTGGCAGAGAGGCTGATTACTGAAGCAGTCGGGCCCATTGCGTACCGTTCATTCCTCAAGCAGCAGGGCCTTACCCGAGAATAACAATCCTGTCAAATTAACCACGGGGGTCTAAATTATTCAAATACTGTAAATCCTCCCTCTATACCACTTTCCCTGTGCATAATTTGTCTTTTCATTGTTGCCAATTTACTGGCAATACTATCAATTAATGATGCCAGCTCACTCTAAATGGTGCCGGGGAAAAATGTGTCAACACGCTGGCTGGTGTGGAGGAGAGGAGCTGGCAGACTATGGAATATCTCAGGCTGATTTAATGTCTGCTTTCATTCATTACCCTGACACTCCAGCACTCTTCCATCTCCCCAGGAAAAGCAGCGTGATTATATTAGCTTTGTCTTTTCCTGCTCATCTCCACAGTGTTAAGCACTTTCATTGTACATGCAAGGTGTCTGATGGCGTTAGTGCTTTCTCCTCGTAATTGGAAGATTCTTAATGGAAGATAAGTACGACTGTGTATTCCCTGAGCTACTGTACATGTTCCCAGTGCTACTGAAGGTGCTACTTGGAAAAGTACAATTTGTAAATAAATAAATAAATAAATAAATAAAGGGCTTGTAAGTGAACTGAAAGAAATTAGGAGGGGTGTGAGAGATCATAAGTGACCTAATCATGTCTTCACTGATTCAAATGTATTTCACTTTGTGAATTACCTCATGCGCTTTTTTCTAATGACCCCATCAGTTACAAGGAAAGTAATAATAGTAATAATGACATGATTAATGTATGAAAATTTGCGTATGCATGCAAAAAAATAAGCCAGTGTCCTAAAGTGCAGATCCCTGGAGAGAAACCTCTGGTCTAATTCTAAGTCTCATTTTAACGCTGTGTAGAACAACAACCACACTACACATAAGAAACTGTTTTCATGCAATAGGCTGGTCAAATATTATTGATAATGAACTTCCCTTTTGCTCCGTCTGCATGTATGGATTCCAATATGATTTATATTCTAATGTGACTTGTTAAATACAAACAATTCCAACAGTACTTCTGACATAATCCTTATGATCTTGCTTGAAGAAGTTATATGACTTTCTGGTCTAAAATTGTACATAGTTATTTCATACATACATATTTAATTACCCTTCAGACATAAAGCTATAAATTATTCTGCATAGTGTTAATGTAGTACGGCATCATTCCCTTGGCTGTGTGCATATATGCTATGATCATGAACAGAAAAATACACAAAAATATGAATATCTGCAATTTATGCTGAGCATATTTGTACTCTTGTACTTAAAAATTCATTGTGTTAGCATGAATGTAATTTAAATTTTATTAGTAAAAAAGTTTATATTTATATATTTATATATATATATATATATATATATATATATATATATATATATATATATATATATATATAGTGTTGAATACATATTTTCTATTCCAGTCTTTATCCAGTCCTAGGAAGAAATCTAATCATTGTAGGTCTGCTAATATGATCAGTACATGCTCACAGACGTATGCTTATGTCTGTTTGTCTGAGCACGTTGTGTGGAGGGGGTTGGGGCGAGGCAAACTTTCCAGCCGGCACATGAGCCGAATGTGTGCGCTATCTCAAATGAGGAATCCCATGTGAAGAACTGGATTTTCTGTGTTTAATCCCTCATCAAACAACGCAATAATATTATGGCCTAATCCCCCCCAGTTCTGAGATTAGCTGCTTTTGGCTCCTCCTGGCCCTGAAGAGGGCTTGTGATTGGCTGCTGAATGTTCTATCCTCCAGAATGACCTCTGCTGAGGCATTTAGTACAATATGAGCATCATTAGCTTTACTATTAGCATCCTGATCACCACTGTGAGAGTTAAAGTACTGCAGGATTAGTTCTTTAAATACTGGTAAGATCCTTACACATACTGTAAACACACATGTTCTCAACTTCTGCAAATGTGAGAGTGGAGAATTTATGGAATATTGAGAATTTAGAGTTTTTACTTTTCTTTCTGTGTTATCCTTCAACTTAAACTGAACTTCTGTATTAATTTGTGTAGTGAAAATTCCTCAGTCGGCATACAAGGATTCCAATGTGGTCTATATTCAAAAGTGCTCTGCTCATTACAACAGTACAACAGTAACTTTTGATACAAACCTCATATCTTAAATACGTTTCTTTCTGTTTTTTTATTTTTATGTGTGCTATATCCTTCAAGTTAAACTGATATCAATTGTATTAAAATGTATTAAACATTATTAATTTATGTAGAGGAATTGGTGGGCACAGTGATGTGCACTTTTATTTAAATAAAAATAAGCACTGCTAAATTTGTTCTAACAGGTTATATATCATAGGATATAAAGCCATTCAAACTTAAATACCATGTTGCTGTTTCCCTTGATCTTCTGATGTGTAAACCTGCAGTATGTATACATCATAATAAAACTCAATTACTCATCATTACAGATCTAATGAGAGGACAGGGCAGTGAGCACAGTGAGTATGAGACTGTAGAATGTGCCTGACAGAGCTCTCTGTCAGGCACATTCTAGGACAAAGGACAAAAGAAAGAATAGAAGCCTCCTGTGGATAAAATGAAAGAAAAAAAGCACTTGTCACAGAGAGGGTGTTTTTGTAATAATGTTTAATTATTAATAATTATTATTAATATTTATTTGAATGCATTTTTGCATTTTATCCTCATGGTAATATATCTCTATTCTTCACATATTTATATGGAGAAAGTAACTGCCATAATAAAGAGGTACAAAAAAAATCTAAATGTATAATACACACATATAAATACTAGATATAACATATGGAAATATTAATTGTGTTCGGACACCTTACTAAGTCAGTACTTAGTAACACAGTCAGTACTTGGCAGACACAATTTCTTGCAGTGCTTTTTTATAGCCAACTAAAGCATCTATATGCTTTAGGAATTTTCACCCACTCTCATTTCAAAACTCTTCTGGACCTGCAATATTCCGGAGTTGTCTTGCATGCACAGCACGTTTAAGATCCACCCAAATATTCTCAATGGTGTTCAAGTCAGTAGACTGTCAGAACCATTTCATTGCATTTCCTGAAGTAGTTCAGGGTTGATTTTGAGGTATGCTCTGGTCCCCCTGTTGGGGGCAGTCATGGGCTGGAGGTTAAGGAACCAGCCTTGTGACCGGAAGGTCACCAGTTCGATCCCCAGAGCTGACAGCACATGACTGAGGTGTCCTTGAGCAAGACACCTAACCCCCAACTGCTCCCCGGGCGCTGCAGATTGGGCTGCCCACCGCTCCAGGCAAGTGTGCTCACTGGCCCCTAGTGTGTGTGTGCTCACTAGAGTGTATGTGGTGTTTCATTTCTTGGATGGGTTAAATGCAGAGGTGAAAATTCCCCGTTGTGGGACTAATAAGGGTCTCTTAATCACTGTCCTGTAGCAGAAGCTAGCCTCACTTCAGTTTCTTGACTGACTGTGTCATATTTGCTTCCACAATTTTGTTGATGTTTAGTGGAATTCATTCTTCCATCTACCTGTGCAATGTTGTCACTGGCCACACAACAGTACAACAGTACAACAGATCCACCCCAATGTTTAACAGTTGGCAAGATGTTTTTTTTTTCTTCCATTAAATACTCATATTCAATCTTCAAACATAGGTTTTGTGATTGTGGCTACTGAGTTATATTTACCTGACCAGCCAATAAAATTGTAATGACCATTCTTAATGACCACCCTAACCAGTCCTAATGAGTCAATTAAGGCCTAATGAGTTTATCAAGTTCTAAGACTTGCCACAATTCTTTTTATTTAGTCTATTAAATGTAACTGTGCATAAACAATGCAGAAAATATTTGTTCACAAACAAATTGTTGCAGAGATTGTGCTTACCACGTAAAACTAAACAAGATGTGTTGTAACGTGGAGCAAGGAGGTGGACGCATACACTGAGATAAGTGACTTTTATTGAGGGCAAATCCAGGGTCGTGGTCATGACAGTCCAGGTTCAGGTAGCCAATACGAAGAGCAAGAGGGACAGACATGACAAAGCACACAGAAATCTAAATGGTGAATGGAACAAGCAAAACAAACACATCAAACAATCAGAATGATCAAACAAAGCCTGACGAAAGCTAGGGGCAAAACCAGGACTTAAATCACAGGGATGACAAGGGACAGGCAGGAAACAGGTGAAACGAATCAGGGATGGGATCAAGAATACAAGAGGGCAGGACTGAACCAAAACAAAAGCACATGGACAAGACTGGGAAGTAAACACAACATGAGCACATGGAGGAGTGGGGAGTGGGAGGAGCCAAGCATGACATGTGTACTTTTGCCAGGCATGTCCAAACGTTTGCATAGAACCGTAAACTGCACACACACACATACACACACACACACACACACACATACATATATATATATATATATATATATATATATATATATATATATATATACATAATTTTTCCCAGAAAAGTAGAGACTGATACTGCAGCAAAGGGGAGACAAACTCTCTATTAACACCCTTGACTTCAGAAGAAACATCTAAAATATATCAGACAGGTAGTACACCTTACTGGATATTGTCAAATTAGACCCCTAAATGACCAGGTCCTGCCCCGTGGACCCAAACTTTTATTACATACTTCTATAATCTAAGAATATCTCAGCCAGCTAGAACTGAAGTTCCTGTCGTTACTGAATAATAAGCCTTAGTATGTAAAAAGCCTTGCATTTAAGGTGTTAACTACTCTTTTGTTGCCTTATGTGCAAAACATACAGTAACATTTATACATAATATCAGCAATATTAGACGGACAGTTATAACCTGTTTGGTTTTAAAACTCAGACTATTATTAGAAAGAAGAATAAGTGAACACTGCTGGCAGTGGCAATGTGGGCACCCTGGAGTACGGGAATATGGTAAATATGTTCATCTAGCAAAGAGCAGCTTAACTCAGTCTACATGCTCCATTCTGTTACTTATTCAGGCCAGAGAGAAAGAGGGAGCGAGAGAGAGAGAGAGAGATCGCCTCAAAACTGCTGACGTGTTCCTTTTACTCATATGGAATGTATTTTTTCCACAAATACATACTGCACACAAATAGATAAGACCACTGTGGGACTTAAAAGATTGAAAGAACGTTTCTTATAGATAGCCAGAAAAAAGAGAAGTTGGATGGGTAATATCTGCTTCTGCTTTTTTTAGCACTTACACTTGATGACTGAGATGCATTCCACATCATCACATTTCTCAAAAATATGCTCTTAAATAGTTGTATGATTGTTATGAATTATTTATGTTAACTGAGATCTGATGCTTAATAAAAGCTATTCCATTATATAACCCTGGAACATAATAATCACATTGCAAAATGTCTACTGTTTTAATTAAAAGAAATACGGATACAAAAGTTATCATACTAAACAGTGTATTGTGAATCTCGGAGTGTGTTATAGGAGATTCTGTACTGTGTAGTATTGATGGTTTAAATCTGTACACAGTTTGACACCTGGGTGAAAGTCGGAGGCCCAGCAGAGCTGAGCAGCTTCAGCAGAGCAGATATTTTGCACCCAAGTGCAGATTATGAGTGCTGAAGTTAATTATGAGTGAGGAATGACCTGCATTAAAATGGCCTTGGGGCGAATCATGCTTTTTTTGCAGAGCTCGTCTGTCTGATGTAGTTAAAGAGGTGAGCACTCACCCTCCAGCTTTTAAAAGAAGTTCACTTTTTGATGATGCTTGTTTTGGGATGTCTAGACTTCATGAGCAGAGTGATGTTGAGAATGATGTCGCTAAACAATACAGAAGGTGTAGATATGATAGGTCCTGATGTGGACTTGGGCGATGTGAATGTGGCCTAGGGGGAGAATTAAATATGAAGTTGTATTATGTATCTCTGAAATGATGAGAGACTTTGCAATAAAGCAGTACAGAAGTAGCCACTGTCAGCAGTGGGCAAGACGAGAGGAGCGCTCTGAAAGGCCACTCTTAAAGACAGTCATGCTGAACAACCGTCAAACCTGACAGCAGAACCACAAACACACCAGTGCTGTGCATGCATGCGTGTGTGCACATACTCTGTTTTACTTCATTCTCTCTCTCTCTTTATTTATATATATATATATATATATATATATATATATATATATATATATATATATATATATACATGTGTGTGTGTGTGTGTGTGTGTGTGTGTGTGTGTGTACCGTACTACGGAAAGGGCTTAGGCATCTAAACACACTATTTAAAAAATGTATCTTGTGAGATAATCTGTAGAACTGAGGTCTGGTTCCAAATCTCTCTTTGGTTCCCACCAGCCAGCAATTTTCAGTTTCATCATAGTTGACTTACATAGTACTTAACATAATGAAGTACTGATTAACCAAACCAGATATTTGATTATAACTACAATATACTGTGCAGTCATGAGAAGAGGTTTGTACTATTTGTATTTATTCTAAAATTATATTTTTTTCTGAGAAAATTAAAGCAAAAGCACCTGCTTTATAGTTCTAATGTTCTCAAGTGCTTAACTGATAGATAGATAGATAGATAGATAGATAGATAGATAGATAGATAGATAGATAGATAGATAGATAGATTTTCTTCAGACAGCAATATATACATATACTGTACACAGTACAGTAAATTTGGGTTGTGCCAAGACTGAAGTACTGAGTTTAAAATAGCAAATAATGCAAGTGGTAGGTAGAGCATCATAAACACAATAATGTATTATGAATGCTTATATATAATGACAGAAAAACATAAACATTCTGCCATAGTAGGGACAGACTACTAGGAATAGGAGCATTTAGCTACAGTAGTACAGTCAATGAAAAACTTCCATAAAGCTGTCAATACAAGCATGTGTGTGAGATTGTGTGTTTCTGGGTATCCAGGCTGCTGTATCAGGCTTCTTGTCTTTGTAGTGACGGCTCAGTGAGATATAACATGTGGTCCTCCCAGCGTGGGGTTGGCTGTATTTCTGGAGCCGAGCCAGATGCACTGTTCAGCATTAATACACCTGCTGAAACTCAGCCAGAACCACTACTCTACCAGCTGATCGCACTTATCAATATTTCACTGACTTCTAGAAGAGTTAACAGAGGAAAATATGAGGATCTTGCAGAAAAAGCAGCAGGTGAATAATGCTACAAAGCACTGTTTATTTAGTTTGTTTAACACTAAGAGTCACAGATGCCATACATTTGTGTTATGTAGTCCAACATTATGATCACATCTAAAATAAATTTTCTAGGAGGTTTCTTTGTTGTTTCATGGGACCCTTATTTAGAGATTCTGCTAATTAATTATTATTATTAATAATTGATTGAAGAACATTTTTACACAGCACCAGATTTTGCACGGCACTTATTGTCAGAGTCGAATTAAAAACTCTATCTGCATTTTTTTCATATTCTATTTATTTATGTATTTTACACCATTTCAAAACACCAGCATTTTTTTACATTATGTAAACATTTCATGATGAATGGACCAATACAAATGGTCCAAAGTTACTTGGAATAAAATCACATTACTTTAATGTATCTTAACATTTAACCTCTCTAAGTTCTCATTATGGAGGTTTTATAAGGTTTTGTTATGACAGCAATTACATTTTCTGACCTGCTGCCTTATTCAGAGGTGTAATGGCTATTATTTATTACTTATTTATTCATTTTAAAAACACAGTTATTAACTTTTACCTAACTACTCATGAAGTGTAGTATGTTAACCACTGTGCCATTTAATGACCATTACATTGATCACATCCTCTCATTTAAATTTCCCACAGACGTCTGTACACAGATGGTTTACCTATACAGAAGATCCACTAACACAACACACTCCATCAAAATATTTAATGATACACAGGGCATATTTGACAACTGCTGCACTGCTCTTGGTGTGTACACTATGGTGCTCTGCACTGCTATTCCTGATTGTCACATTTATGTTCTCAGCCACCAGGGTGCCATGAAAAAGCTTTGGTAATCTCATGTGTCATAAAAATCATATGCTTGTGCTTTTATTTGGTGCTGTAAACCTTTCCGTGGGGAGAATAAAGGCTCCATATGGTCTATTGTCTTTAATGTTATGTAAACCGTAGCAGTAGTAGATTTAAATGATATGAACAAGATATAACACCTAGACAACTGTGCTTCATATTGAGCTTTTGATTTAAGCCTGTCAACAAAATCTAAAATGTAGATTTGTTCTACTGCTTTGCCACCAATTTTTCAGGTTTTCTGCATAATTGAATGGTTAAAATGTAAACAAAGTCTGTTAGAGTGGTTTGGTGTGAATCCTCTGTGCTAAACAAACTTACTGGGTCACATTGTTCATAGTTGTGGTGATAGGAACCAGACATCTAAAGTGTTAGATGCCTATAAAAGCTCCCAAACAGGAAGTTATTACCTGAAATTATTATGAATACACTGCCTGATGCCTGAGACAGTGTTTTATGATAGTTTTAAGAAGGGTGTGGTCTAAATATTTTAAAAATACCTTCATGATGGAAAGTTATATGCAAGGTGATAAAAAAGTGGCAAAGCAAATCTTTACACCCCCCCCCCGCCCCTTACCACTATTTTATTATCATCAACCTTACATATAACAACTCACAAGACAAGTATAGGTTCACTGGTCATTCTGGGTAGTACAAAAATGGCTAAATTTGTGTTTGCTACTGCTACATCACAATCCCTGGTTCCTATCACCACCACTGTAAAGAAAGTGGTACATTTGTCTACAATGTACCACTTCACCAATTTACATCAAACAGCTTTAAATTAACTTTTGTTTCCATCTTAACAACCACATTATGGAGAAATGTTGGAAAATGGAATTCCCCTTTAATGGTAAAAAAGTTGTAGACAGACGTTCCTGAGGGAAACTGTAAGTTTTTCTGTGAGTCACTGCTGTTGTTAGGCACTGCTCAGCTTGCACGAGCTGTATTGTTCCTTACTCAGCTGCACACGTTCGCAACAACTGTTAGGCAGAAATCCAGTAAACAGTTTTGTCTAATAACTTTCGAGAAAAGTTCAAGAGATACTGTAGGTCAAGGTTAAGCTTATTATTTCTGATTTCTGTCCTTTCTGCATTTGACAGAACAAAAAAAAGAATAAGCCACCCAGCTAAAACTGATTATGAAAAATATGCCACCTTTCAACTGACCTACATAATCCATTATGTAGTGAGCTATTATGAACAGAGCCTTGTGTGGTGCATGTGTTGAATGCAGGGACTCATGTTTCTTCGTCAGAGCTCCAGAATGCTTCGTAATCATAATTCACTACTCAAGTCACTTTACTATTTGATGTAGAGTTTTACAGATGTTAAAACAACATTGACAATGTTTCAAGGAAATGCAGGAAGATGATAGTATGAGATGTAATTTATACAGTTGTATGCAAAAGTTTGGGCACCCCTAGTCAAAGTACATGAAAATAAGTACATATCCTACACAGTGAACCTACTGAGGTCATATATCAAATACATTTTAATGCACAATTACTGTTTACTTCTGAATTTGGAAAAAAATAAATCAGAAAATGTAGCCTGTGCAAAGGTTAGGGCACATTTTACATTTTATGCCTTTTTTTTCCAAAATATTAAACTCAGCAAATAAATAGAAATTGTGCACTAAGATTGCAGAACAGTAGCATATTTAATGTTAGACTTCTGAAGATAATCTTTTTTCACTTACAGAATCAACAAATCAACAGTAACAATGCTTTTCAGACAACCTATAGCCCACATGTTCAGTAGGGGAGTCTCTGTCTCCAAGATTGAGCTCTGTCAGCTGTAATACTACTACAACTACTAATACTTCTAATACTACTATTATTACTACTACTACGGCTACTACTACTGCTACTAATACTACTACTACTACTACTACTACTACTTCTAATACTACTACTAATAATAATACTTCTAATACTACTACTACTACTACTACTACTACTACTGCTACTACTACTACTTATAATACTACTACTACTGCTACTACTACTACTACTACTAGTAGTAGTAGTAGTAATAATAATAATAATAATAATAATAATAATAATAATAATAATAAACACAATTACCAAAACAGATAACTAACCCCAAAAATGAGGACTGTCCAATAAGAATGTCCCTCAGCTGTTTTCCTATTAGACAAGCTTGAGTTTGGTTTTAAGTTTCTGGCTAAACTGAGAAATCCTGCTTTATGAAATATCCTCTAGAGCTATTCAAACTTTTGCATATGACTGTATGCTTGAATTTCTATGGATGGTGCTCATTAAAGGCTTTGGTCATGGTGACAGAAATCAGTGAGGCTGGATGCCTGTTAACTCCATCAGGATGATCATCATGTGTTCTGTCCAAATCTCACCTAATGAGAGAAACTCCTTAGAGATTTGCATCTTGTGGCTTGAAAGTTTTTGTCACTTTTAATGATGTGTCCATGCAGAGATTGATGCCGTTAACATTAGCTAGAGTTTTCTTCTTGCTTTGCCCTTTATCCTGAGCTAATGCAGGCATGTGTATGGTGGGCCTGTGCCGGACCCTCCCTGAGCCTCGTTCCCAAACACATGCTATGAATAGGAGTGTGCTGACAGTGAAGTATGGCTGTGCTGTGGACTCCCTCATTTCTAATGAGAACAGAGTGCTCTTGTCCTCCACTCATTCTCAATGTGTTAATTTAACTGAGTCAGGAGTGCAGGATGCACCTTTATTCACAGCTACCACTGTTCTCTGGGAGGAAGAAATGCAATTCATTATTTCTTTCTTTTCATTCTCTGCAGTCTATGAGTATCATCATCTGGGCTGCTTTTATTTATTTATTTTTGTTGCTTGAATAATAGTGTTTTTTTCCTGTGAGAATTCTTCTAAATTATAAACTACAGTAATAGATTTGTTCATGAGTGCTGTTTACAAGTATCTGGTCAAGAACGGTAAGTTTCACATATTCTTGATTGCTTAATTGTTTTTTATTACTTTATGATATTCATTCCATACATGGCTATTTATAGCTACATATTGAATATTGTTTTTCTTTCCTTTTATCAACTTGTGATATTCTGTGGTGAAATGTAAGCACTCTCCTGCCAGGCAGCTGGGCAGGACTTTTCATGCACTGGATGGTATGCAAATCACATAGTTCAATTCCATCAAATAATGTTAAAACCAAAAGTCTATAAAAGTAGTAATTTAATGAATTTTTCAAGAATGCAAATCCACGGCTGTTTGGAGCGCAGTTTCTCATCAGGCATTAAGCTGAATTGAGTTGGGCAGTTTATCTTAATAGCTGATCTGAGTGCAGTGGCTCTGGCGTTAAGACTGAGAGTGGAGGCCTCTGAGCGTAATCAAAGCTTTGCCTTCTCTAGCGTGGCTTTTTACAGTGACCAACTCAGAATTAGTACCACCCACGCTCCAGTGGACACAAATATGACAGCCCCACCATTGATATATGCAGTTAATTACTTTCAGATGATTATTAAAGAAGCCTGGCTCTCTTCTTCCCTTTTAGAGAAGCCCATAATACCAATGGCCTGTTTGAATAGTTTATGGATTACAACCTTATAACCCTTGTGTTCTCTAACCTAGTTTGGAATTTCTGTGAAAGCGTTCTTAAAATTATTGATTCAATAGTGATTGAAGACTTTTAGAGCTTACAGTAGACTTTTTTAGACTACACATTCTTCTGACTGTACATAGAATTATTTATCTCACACATTCATGCTTTAAAAAACAAACATATTAATATTATAATTTAGCAATAACAATAATAATATTTTTATAACACACATATTAATAAAAAATATTCATGTTTCTATTAATATTATGTATATAAGACCCTACAAAACACATTCATAACACTTTGTAATGCATTCAGCAGGTATAATAAACAGTTATAAATATTTATGAAATATATATACACTTTATAGCCATGTTTATTATGCATGATGAGTTGTTAATATGGTGCATTATAAGTAGTGTTCTTACCACATTATATGTTAATAACACATTTTCAGCTTGCATAGTGCATTATGGCTAGAACACCTGCCTAGTCAGTAACGCATGCTAACTCATGTTTTCTTTTAACAAATTATTAAACCAAATTACACTTATCTGGATCTATCTAGTCATTGTCTAGTGGATTTGCAATACCTGAGGTGTATGCTGACTTTTCCATGGTTTAATACTATATATGGCACCACTAGTTTAAAAAACAATTGACATTTGTAAGACAAGCTTAATATGTATGTTGCAGTTTTCCAGTGAATCATTCAGCAAAAACATACAACTTCAGCTTAAAACATAGCTCAAAATATTACTGGAGGAGCCAGTTAGCTGTCTGCTGATTAATAAAAAAAACATGTTCTTATGTAGGGGTGTTTTGTATGAGCAGAGAGGATTAATAATATTGCAAATCCCATAAAGGAAATTTGCATTTTCTAAATGGTGGTAATTGCTCTCCACTGCCTTCACTCATCAGCAATATTGAGCTCAGTGTAATATCAGAGATGTTCTCAGGAGACGGGCCTGATGAGTGGTGGGGTTGCTACACTGCAATGTAAACAATGTTTTAGATTTAGTACAAGTTAACTTTAGAACACTGGAAATGCTGTGGCTTATATTAGCTTTATTTAGTGTAAAATATGGCTGACTTTACTTGGAGCTCTCAAATACAAATTACAAGTTCTTACACTGAGGTCATATATCAAATCTATCAGTAATAATAATATGGGTAAATTATAATATGTGTAATAATAACCCATACTGATAATGACATACATGAAAGTACATACATTCTCCTACTTGAAGCTTGCAAACATTTGTTATGACACACTAACAATCATTACAAGACATTACTTCACCTAGATAAGTATAATTAATAAGCTACGATAAAAAGCATAACATAGAAGTGTGTAATAACTGGGCAGGTTTTTTAGTCATCTATGCAAGCTGGGATTGAGTTTCTTTGGCACTTAGAGTACTAGGTGGTATGAACCATATGATACATAATGAATGCACAATTTATAATGCATTACAAACATGGCTATAAAGTATAATTAATTTTTTTTATTAATATTTACAGCCATGTTGAAAATGCCTTATGTGTATGTGAATGTGGCATGGTATTCACAGAAAGTGTTACCCCTGTATTAATAACGCATGATAAATGCATTTATAATGTGTCAGAAGGTCTGGCATAAGCCTGTATAATTCATCATAAATTCATATAGTTATGTGTGTGGTGTAATGCACTTAACACAGTCCTCAACTGAGTGAGTATAGACACTAATTTACATATGGAACATTTTAAAAAGGTAATATAGTGTGTTATGGAACAAGAATTTATGAGTATATATAGTCTTTATAAAAGTTATTCATGTAACTATAATGACTTGTGAGCAGTTTCATTCAGATTCATTCAAATGTATTCTGTTTGCTATGTAACACATTATAAATGCATGTATAATGCATCACATAATATAGGATTCATAGAAAGCATTGCCAAGCACTTTCATTTTTGATTTCTGCCATATGAACATTGTGTGTGCCGGTGTGTTTCTATTTGCATCACCTACTGAGATCATTTCTGACCATTTTTTGAAGCAGTACAATTAGAGTAGTGACACCATTAGGTTACATCATCGTTACAGCTGACTAAACAATTAGATGAGCAAAAGGCCTTGTGCTCCTGCAATTACGTTAAGTATGCTCTATTTGACAAAATATTATTAAATTATGTGTAAAAGTGATGTGACCTGCCAAAGTCAATAAAAGCGTCAACTTTATACTGAGTAACTTATATACTTTCATCCTCTAAATCAATAGTTTGACCTCGATTCAATGTTCAAATCTCATTCTTAGTGTTTAAACTGGAGCAAAATGTCACACAGGAAATAAAGACCACCTCAGTTCTGGATCTGTGTGTCTTTAATTCTCTAAGCAGTGGTAATCAGTGGAGGTGAACATGTGAGATGAGCGTTAGCTTGGCTTGAAATAGAAAGGTGTAGCTTTTCATTTTAATGCATGTGGAGGGCCTTATACAGAGCCTGAGATGATGAAGCTTTAAAGTTGAATTTGAACGAATCCCTAAGGTAATCCAACACGACTGTACAAGAACCGTAAAAAGTCAACCTCTATTTATTTTTCTATTTATGCAGCACAAGCACAGAAGTGAATAGCAAAGATGGTGTATAATTACATCCATTTAAATGGACATTATTTTAGCCTGCACTAAACAAGCCACTGGAGCAGAAAATTGTCCAGTTTCATCCACACACACTATAAACACCTCAGGAAATACTGTATAATGTATTTGTATAATTCTCAAATGATGATTTTTCTTCTTCTTCTCTCCAACAAATCTCTCAATTTGTTTGCCCGTTCTTGACCACTCGGTGGTTTTCTTTCGTTTTAAATATAACACACAAATCTTTGTCCTGGTCTTGATGTAAAGTAATGTAAAGATCTTATGCAAACAACATAGATGCAATGGTCATGAGCTTTGGATGACGACTGAAAGAATGCGATCATGGATACAAATGGTGGACATGAGCTTTCTTCACAGGGTGGCGGGTCACACCCTTCTTGACAGAGTGAGCTCAAAGTAGAGTGCCCACTCATCCACATTGAGGGGACCCAGGTGAGGTGGTTCAGCCATCTGATTAGGATGCCTCCTGGCCTACTTTTAATGCAAGTCAGTGCAAACAGAGCTTTTTTCAATTCATCTATTCATCATGAAATTTACACACAATGTAAAGAAACACTGGCATTTTCAAATGATGTCAAGAATTGAATATCTTATAGAGATAAAAGGTTTTGTTCCAAATGAAATTTAAAGTCAGAACATTCTTTAAATTGTATTTTAAAATAAATGTGAGTATGGGTTGCAGAACCCACTTTAGTGAATCTATTCTTAACCATTTTAACTTTAAAAACGTTATAAAATTCAAATATACTTAAACACCAAGATAAGTTTATCATGCATACATATGTGACAGTCACAACCATAGTTAGTTGTTAAAATATTCTTCACTTTTCTTTGCTCTGGATCAACACACTGAACTCCTAATCTTCATTAGCAGCGCACTCTTGCAATGAATAAGCAACGCTGCTTCTTTTGCAAAAAGAAATAAGTTGTGGGCAGTGTCATTTTATACTGATATGACGTTGATTGGTTGATTGAATCTCTTGACTTTTGAAATGTTAATGTATTTTATAAGAAACTGTAAGGAGTTAAACTTTAAATAAAAGTTAATTTTATTTTCTCTTAGAACTGTAATTGAGTAAGTATTCAAAGTCAATAATACCTGAGTAAGTACACAAAAAGACTTACTCAAGCATTTTCCACATCTGTTTACACCACAGTTAATAATGTGTTGACATGGTTTCCCAAATGCTCAAAAAATCAACAGAATCTTTCAGTAGGCAAAAATAAGCTGTTCACGCTTTAATGGTTACATTCAAAACCTCATATGGTGTTAATAACCCATAATAAAATGTTTCAGCCCATAAGCAATGTTAGTCAGTAAGAATGAGTCTTCTTGAACAAACAGCACCTGTGATCTGAGGGCTGGTCCTGCTGTCTGTGAGCTGGAAGTGTGGCTTTGAAACATGGACAGGGCAGGATTGGACACATTAGCATTTTAGGTGCAGTCATAAATCCATAGAAAAGAGGAAAGGGGCAGGGGATTAATAGACTTGGCGTTTAGTAGCAACCAGTAGTGATAGGAAGGTATTATTCTGCTCATGAGGTCACCTTCCAG
Organism: Pygocentrus nattereri; assembly: GCF_015220715.1. NCBI lineage: Eukaryota > Metazoa > Chordata > Actinopteri > Characiformes > Serrasalmidae > Pygocentrus > Pygocentrus nattereri. Next base: position 28,903,103 of record NC_051221.1, on the reverse strand, counting down.
AGAGTGAGGAGCGAGCAAGGCACCATGTTTAATACGGAAGTGTGTAAGGAGGCTGAGCCGGTGTGAGTTTCTTGTAGTGAAGCTGACAGAGGTTGTGTGTTCATGTGGTTGACCTTGGCATTGTACTGGGCATATTTAGACATAATGCAGTGCCTCTTTCTTGATGGATATGTCCTGCACAGAGAGCACTGTGCTGCACATATGACGCCTGCAGAAGCCTGTCTTACAGTGATGGATCTCTGTGCATTTCACACTGAAAGGCGTGTGTGAGGGTGTGTGATGGGGAAAGGACAGTTGTACTGTCTCTTGCATGCATGTAAATATAATTTGGATGGCTAGTAGACAATTTTCAAGCTATTTAGCACAAGTCCAGTTATCAGTGTTGGCTTGGCTTAAGCTGTCTGCACAGAAATGAGGGAGTTAACTGAAGTTCTCAGAAAATACAAAAAGTTTTAAAGAGCAAGTGTAGTATGCTTTTCTTTTATTTCACTTTTCCTCCTATGACATTTGTATAATTGTATGTACCAAAAACAAGGATCTTATTTTAACTTTAACTTTTTTTTTATCTCTTACAGGTTGCTTATGTTACTGTGCCTTTAAAAAATCAAAAAGCAGTCCAGGCTGAAGCACTTATAATTTTAACATGAATGGCCAAGCCAAACTGATGTACTATCAATGACGACAACAACAACAATGATAATAATAATAATAATAATAATGATATTTTTTTATATCACTTTTCATGCCCGCAGCTCAAAGTGCTTTACAGACAGGTGATAAAGCTCAACAGTAATACAAGAAATTATATACAAAAAATGACAGATCAAATTAAAAGATAAACACCAAGAGATGTAGAATTATAATTAAATCCTCAGCTAAAGAGATACGTTTTCAGATACTTCTTAACAGTGAGCACTGAGTTTGACTGTCTAATAAAAGGTGGAATTGCCTCTCCATGTTTCCTGTATTTTACAGAAGGTATTTGTAGAAGGTCAGTATCTGAAGATTTAAGATCATGTGCTGGAACATAAACAGACAGTCATGTAAGCAGGTGCCAGATCATCTAGAGCCTTAATAACTAGTAACAGAAGTTTAGAATCTATTCTGAGCGATACAGGCAGCCAGTTCTTTTAAAACAGGAGTGATAAGATCTCTCTTTTTTGTGTTTGTTAGGATGCGCTCTGATGCATTTTGTATGAGTTGCAATGGATGTACTGCTTTCTTAGGAAGTTCAGTAAGAGGCACATTACAGTAATTAACTCTGCTAGATGGATTTTGTATAAGCAAATATTTCAAAATATCTTTTTCCAACGTGTTTCCATATATGGACTGGGGTGTAAATCATACACTTTGAAGCTTTACTAGAGCTTACATACTACATCAATAATTCTAATCAAATGCAAAATTTTACATATAAAATTCAGTTTTTTCATGATATGGACACTTTAAAAGCCTCACCCCTGTAAATCTCAAGCTCGAGACGAGCGCGGCTTCATTGGACTGGTGACTCCAAGTTCTGCCTTTTTTTGGAAAGCTACTGTATAGAATCAGAGCTGTCGAGTTTTATGCAATTCAAATGCAACAGTGGAGGCAATCAGTACAAGGTGACTTCCAGGTAATCCATAAGAATAAGGACTAAGACGCTGCACTTCTTAACTTTGATCAGATTTCCGATACACTTCATGTTCGGGCCAAGTTCAGCATTGGCAAGGCCGCCTTGAGGGGAGGCCCGTAGCTTGAATGACAACCAACGGGCTCCGCGACGCGCCTCTTAGATCCGACCATCCCATCCACAGTCGGCGCAGAGACGCTGTCAATTCCCCCTCACACTCACTCTCTCTGAGAGCAATCTATCCGTCAAGGTTTGGAGGGAGCTCTCTAACAGTGCATTGACCTTGAGTGCCTCGTATTGATTTCCGGTACCGCCGTACAGAGGGGGGTAGTACAGAGGGGGGGTTCTTACGTGGCTGCCCGCTTGTAGGTGTGATTGGGAACAGATTTCCGAAATTCCGATACGGCTCCACCTGCCCGGGATGATGGATCACCCTCCTCTATCCCATCAATCCTCACCTGCAGGCGAGAGGGTGACACCTGCGTGAAATTTATCATCATATAAGACATCTCCATATCCAGCCAATAACAGCACTCGCCTCCGAAACAAAGCCCCGCCCCCTGAGCTGGCCAGGAAGCTTATTTTAAGAAGAGATTTATAAGGTGACTGTGTATGTGAGTGTGCGTGTGGTGTTATGTGACCTGGGAGTTTTATTTCCACATGATTGTTCGAAGTAATTAATCAACTGAATAAAAAAATGTGACTCAAACATTAAAAGTCAGGAAGTCTCGTGAAATTTCATTGTTCAGTGTTAAGTGCTGTCAGCGCTACATTAGGCTTTTGACAGACAAGTCCTCTGAATTCTTCTCTTTAAGAAGGATATCCTAATGCCATGATGGATAATAGGCCATTTCTCATGCAGTGTATATCGAACATGCTTTATTAACATCCCATTCGTCCACCCAAAAGGCAAGGAAAGCATAAAGGAGAGTCGTGTGGCCATGAATGCACTAATTTAATTAATTTCCTCATCTCCCCTCGCAAGATTTTATGGATAGTTAAGAACCTTCTGTTATTTTTATGACTTCAGGAAGCCAAGTGTGAGCAATCTTTCACTTTTGTCAATTCTTTGCTCTTAACCATCGATGATCGGCCAACTGCTAAATGAATAGTTATACACGGGGCTCCAACAGGCTCCAGCATGCCTGCAGCAGCTCAAAGGAAGACGGAGTTAAAAGTGAAGCACTCAAATTGTGACCAATGTCTTCAATAAGCTCAGTCTCTCTGGTGAAGCCCGCTACCCACCGCCCCTGCCAAGACTGCTAACACATAATATTGTGTTTGGATATAACTGCACCGCATGCCGTAGTAAGGCTCATGGTTATTGGCTGTTGTAATCCATCCTTCTCCTTCTCTCCATCTTATTAGCCAAAATGACTAAAGAGCTTAACACTGCGCAGGCCAAACGGCAAAAAGACACCACAACACAAAAGTCCTTAGAATACACGATGCTTTGTGCATATTCCCGTGCCTCCACTCTGACTTTCCTCCCATCTCCTCTCTCGCTTTCTCAGAGCCCAGAATGGATTAGGTGCCATCAAAAGCTAAGAAGTGTTACCAATTGATTTTCAAGACGGCGCATTGTTCTCCTTAAAGAATCACACTTGTGTGTTGGGTTTCTAAGACGTTTGATGTGCAGATGAAATTTTTTGGGACGATGCACTGTACATACGAAGCAGCGTTGGGCTGATGTGCACAGAAGTCGTTAAATCAGTTAAGAAGATGAGGAGGCAATTGTTCACCCAGTTCTCCTGCATCTAAGTTCACACAAATTTAAGGTTCTGAGAAGTCTGAATTAGCACTTAGCATTGTGATTTGAAACTACTCCCATTTTGGTTCAGACTCCTTAAGCAGCCAGCTTTACTGTTTACACTGTTTAGAGCCAGGAAAACCAACTTTGGCAGTTCCAATTTGAGTACCAATCTGAATAATCATGGATTCCAAGCGCTTTTCACAGTTTAACTAGTTGAGTTTAACATAGCCTATGAAAGATTAAGCCTGAGCTAGCAGTGCAAATCACTTCAATACACTCAAAAACTTTCAATCATAAATTATACTACTCAATCTGAGCTTTTCTCCTCAAACTGGGATACTGTATCCTAAGGCACTTGATGCAAGAATTGTTACATGAAATTTTCACCAGAATTTGCTCCACAGTACCTTCCAAAAACGTTCATGACTTTAAGTCTGAGTATTTGTGCGTGTGTGCTAGATGTCTGAAAGAGAGAACAGGCTGCCATATTTCTTCATGAGGGCAGCCACTTCCAGCTGAATCCAGCTCGGGAATGGCCTGTCAGGGGAAATGAGAACGAATAGGTCCAGTGCAGAGCAGGACACAAATCCTTCAACCATCAATGTGCTCACTAACACTTAAGCTAGCTCCGACACAAACTCTTCCAGCCCAGACATCTCTGGAGGTGACTGCTTTACATACTGTTGGCATTTGCTGCTTTCATATCATGAAAAAATACTGTAAAATTATCAGTTTTGCATATGTTATCTCAATGTTCTTGGCTATTTAATATTTGGCATTCTTGTTGTTCACCATTTCTTCACATAGCAATACAAAACTCTACATTACTGGAAGACATTCCTTCTGCGTCAAGTTAATATCTCTTTCAAATCTTTTAAGCCACTTTTAGCCATTGTATCTTTAGCCTGTCCTTGCAAAGGTCCCTTAACTATCAAACCTTAGTATTCCCGCTCTACTTCCTGTGGTATCCGACTCCACACAAACATTGTTCAGAAGACGAGTCTCATGATGTCTCTCCTATGTTTCCATTCTCTCTGCCCTTCCTCTGTGCACTCTGCCATCATTTGCTGCATCCCGCATTGACAGAGGAGTAATTTGAACTCCATCTCCCAGGGGTCCACTCCTTTACTTCCTGCTCCACGAATAAGCAGCGTATTGATTAGATATCAGCCGGTAATTGGGCTGCGATCTCTCTCTCTCGCCCCTGAGATGTATGATGGCTGTGACAGGGAATGGATACCCCCTCTGATGCTGGTAAATAGTCTGTTGGACAAAATGTCTTCCCTAAACAGTTGTTATGTCAGACTCAGGCCTTTTTTCCTTCTCTCCCACTGAGCACACAGTTACACATCATTAGGATGGATCATTGATGAAAAACTTTTACACACTTTTATACACTTTTAAAAATAAAGGTCCCAGAAAAGGTTCTTTGGAGTGATGCTACCACTTTTGGTTTTGTGTACTCAAAAAAAATTTAAATTGCTCTGTTGTATATGGGTGTAAATCAGTTTTCTTTCTTTGATATTACTGTGGCATTCACTGCTATTTAAAGAGCTTTTGCACAAGTTATGGTGCTGTATTTTCCAGCTGTTGTCAGCCACAGTCGTGCCGTACATAAGCAAAGCTGCTGTCTCTTACAGCTCTTTCTGATCTAGCTCCCATCTCTTGTCTGGCTCTCTCTCTCAGCTTATGCACACTTGCACAATTTCCTTCAGGTGGTTTTTGGCCCCAGCCTCTACAATAACAGTCTTTAGCAAAATGAACCAAGTGCAAGAAACACATAATCTAAAACTAACATGCAAAAGTATAACACGCTACATTAAATAACAAATGCATGTGAGTCAGTAGAACTGAGCTAGTTGTATTGTTTCAGTGAAACTAAGAGAGTGGTCAGATTTATTTCATAAATGTTCGTTTAGTTAATCATCTACTTCATATTGTTTTACTTGTTTTATTCACCCTTTTCATGTCGTCTGTCCCCCTTGAATACTTTCCATTGTATGCACATCTACTGCCTGCTTAACTGCATCATTTTTAGAGAGCTTGAAAAAGCACTCTGTTATCGCTCATACTTCTTCTTATTCTTCTTCCACACTTTTCTGCGATTAATACAGCCCGAACCACTTAATATAGACTCTGTTCAAAGTGCATTTCGAAGGTTTTGGCACTGTGACTTGTGCTATGTATCTTTGGAGTCGACCGGATTGGTAGTTTTACTAAAATTAAGTTTAAAACTTAAAAACCTCCCATAAGAATGAAAGGCGGAATGTTCAGAACTGACATTGATGATGTCACACACACCACACAGACACACACAGACACATACATAAGGAGGTGTTTGTTCACCTACACAGAAACACACACAAACACACACACACACACTTGCAGCTCTTTTCAACCACTCTTGCAGTTCCTTAAGGAAATGCACATAACTTTTTAAAATGATGTACATCCAACTTGAACCTATTGTTCCTTTTCTACTTGAATTATTAGTAAAGCATGACCATATCAACTTGAGTCTCAATTGATTACTCAATTGAGCATCTTAAAAGCTATGTAACTAACATTTTTAGGTAAATCCAGTGTTTCCTTTTTGGGTAATACATAAAAATAATTAGCCCAGTAAATTAGAATTACTCATCATCATTTTAGTGTGATTTACGTGAATTCATTAGGTACATTTTACTCAATCGTCTTAGCAACTAATTAACACAATTGTGTGGAACCACCTGACAAAGTATTTTTAATTGAAAATCCAACATTTAATTTTTTTGAGAGTAGGGAACCTTTCAGTGGATGGTTCTCTAAAAAATTTCTATAAAAAACAAGGGCAAGACTGGCAAACCCTTTAAAAGATTGAAGGACAACAGTATAATGTAAAAGTTCAATACCAAGCTCCATTCCTTGTTAAGAGTGTATGTGGCTGTGTAGAAGCCATTGTCTAATAGTTTCTAATAGGACTATAAGACAAAAAAAATCTCTGTGTAATTTAGTCAGATTTGCTTTAAAGAACCGAAAAGATGCTGTATAAGCATTAAGACTGTTTTGTAACGGGTGAGTAATAGATTTATTATCCTCCACATATAAAGTTCAGATATCCAAAGCATCTGAAAAGCGACTGAAGCAGATAATCTGAGAGTGGGAGTGCATGATTTCTTCCCAGAGCCCCTCTAAGGCTGACCAGACACAACATGCCAAAAATGCCATTTACCTTGCAGACAAACGACTTTCCAAAGCCGCTAGTGCTCCCTGGCTCTCCTTTAAAGCCGCATTTGACAAGGATCTCATTTGGCTGCTCAATATTGCCATCATCAAACAGCCAACCATCTCAGCCAGACTGTTCATCATTGCTGCATCAGTTTTGCACTGCAGTTCAATTATAGCTGAGGACACTTTCTATCCATAGATACAATGCAACAGAGCTGGAAATTGAGATGCACTTGGAGTTTCTGTTTTTGTGATTAAAATGGAGAAATTCATGCACATTTGCTAATTCATGTACATTTCCCAGGGGAGGCATAGTCAGGACTTCTGCAGGGGAAGTGCTCACATACATCTGTTACTGTGAGTCTTGCGGTAAAATCTGAGGGCAGAGAGAATTATGGCACAATGCAAAGGCAAACTGCAGTAATTTAGTTAATTAGTAGATCTGCATTTGCTTCTGAGGCTGATTTGCTTAACGACTTTTCTTTTTCTTTAATTAAATATTACCATTCAAAATCACATTCAGTGGTGCCCTTGTCTTTGCAGGTCTTTTGAAGTGCAAGACACTTGATAGATTTCTCGGAATTGGTTCCAAACTGTTGCACTGGAACATGGACAGCTTTGTGCTTATTCTTAAAAGAATAATACACTGGTAGTTTGTCAGTATGTGCCTGCAGGGGAAGATTGTTGGGCTCAGTAATCACCCTTTCATAGAGCTCCAGTGATGAACCTCAAAGGTATGGTTCTATGTGGTGTAAAAGATTCCCAAAAGGTGGATATTTATGTCTTTTCATCACAATTTGGTGACATGATTTACTATAAAGAATACAATGGATGGGCAGAGAAACAAAAAAAATCTCTGTTGTAAAGAGAACCAGAGATGGGTTTGAAACACTTTATCACTGAACTACAGTCACAGGTCATAGCATGACATTCAGAATTCATTGCAGTGAATCCCAAGCTTAGACATGAGAAAATATCTCATTTAGCTTAATGAGGAATTGTAATGCACAACTCAGTTTTGGTCTAAATGTCTAAATTATTCTCATTAGATGATCATATTGTTTACTTTGTTAAGATAATGTTAAGATTCCAGTTTAAAATGCTTCACTACTGAGCTGGACTATGTTGTTGCAGCACATCACAAGCTATAAATGACACTGATATATAATTTATCACCCTGATAATAATACACACAGAAAAATATATCATTTAAAATGAATAATGCACTTTCAATTTGAATTAATTAGACAAAAAGCACTATAATATCATAGTAGAATGAAAGGGATTTTTGCTGTGTTCTGTAAAATGTACCCACTATAACAACAGCTGCCATGACAAAATGCAGTTATGGGGAGCATGCCCTGCAAAAAATATGTATCTTGACATATTATCATGTTAAATCTAGTTGATTTTATTTTCATTTGAGACTCTTATTAGAATATTAAAAGATTATTCACTTTATTTCTTGTCATGGTATCTAGTGTAATTGTGTTACTGTGATGGCAGATCATTGTTATTGTATTATTTATTGAAATAAGCAACATAATCTGCATGTCTTGAAACAAGCAAAGTTATATTCCTATAGAATAAGACAATTTATTCAGATAAAATGGTACCACTTAAAAATAAGACTACCTTCATAGAGGTTTTATGTGTGTTAATGTTAGTTAATTAGATCATAAACACCTTAAAATCATTAATAAACAGTAAGACATACCTTAAAAAAAGCAAAAGTGGCCTGTTATATCTGATGAACATGAATATGTGATGAAACTGACAGGTATAATGCTGATTTATGAAGATGACAAGGTGAGATAAGCCACCAGTAAAATCTGAGGTTTAAAAGTGGAGATACAAGGTTTATGTGTGACAGAAACAAATATATAACAATATAATATTCTTACAATAATCATCTTGTAATGAGAAATATTATATGTACTGACATGTAGATTAGGTTTAAGATGTTTTCACTTGCCAAGATAACAGATAGGGGGCCTCAGATTCTGAGGGGGCTTAAATATTTGAACAATCCATATCTTTGCATGAACAAAGTGTCATTGAATATGTGCAAATGACTAAATAAATGTTATCAACAAAGAAATCTGTTGTCAGGTACTTCAAGCTTTATACTGTTCAATGTGAATTAGTTGTTGCCAATGAAATGAGATGTTTTAGACCAGGCCCGGAGACTTCAGATCCAACACATCTGGCTCTAATATACAGATGCCCTTAAAGGCCTTCATTGCCTGGTTCAGGTGTGTAAGATTAAGGGTGGAGCTAAACCAGAACTGGACACCCCTGCTTTAGAAATGCATGAAACTTCTGTTTTTGATTATTGTTATAATCTATTGTTGAATTTCACTTTTCAAGTATTTATTTATTTATTTATTAACTCACCTACTTAATTGCTTACTCTTTTGTGCTACTGTTAGAGTTTTAGGGCCTCTCAAGTCAATGGACTGTCCCTGCCACGACATCCTTTTCTTCATGGAGGCTCATGTACTGCACGAGGGGGCAGCAGTGTTGTGCACACATCCACACGCACAACTTAGCAATTCAATCCACAAGTTTATACCTTCATTTATTTCCAATCACGCCGGCCTTTCTCACTGCAACGCTCTCCATCTTCTGTGTGTGTCTTATATAAGTCATAAATAATGGCTGTCTGTATGTGCGTTTACACCCTGCCATATTGCATGATTCATGTTTCTTATTGTAGCTACTGTTGTGTACACTCCCAGACACACTTTAAATGACTGCACTGATGGGCGATATGGGAGCATTTAAGGCCTGGCACAAATGTATTTGTGGATTGTATATCTCCCCTGTTCATGTGGCCCCGTTACAATCTCTCATGCGCTGTGCACTGTTCGCAGGTGATGGATAGCCGGCGCTTGGCCTCACACACTGTTGTTGGCTGTGTGTCTAATAAACTAGTGCAGGGAGATCCTGTCGCAGTTGTTTATGTAAGGCAAGAGCATCTCCTCTTGGATGGGCTCAAGATGTGGATAATACACTTCCAGAGCTTTGAATAATTATTTAAATCTGTGCAGTAGCTTATCATGTCAAATGTCAAAGTGCATGATTTTTATGGCATATAGAATATTCCTTAGTCCAACCCTGCAGTTTGGAGACACCCCCACCCCCTCTGCCCCTCTCTCTCATTCTCAGACGGCTTTTGGGATGGTTGCCATCTCTGAGTGTCTGCTCATATCTCTATATCTGATCTGGAGAGAGGCCAGACTCCTCGGGCCAGTTGGGAGAGGTGTAAGAGGAGCTAAAGACCGTAAGTGGCTGCCACAACAAATAAATTCCCACTGAAAAAAAAAGGGACAGAGGATCCAGAGAGAAGATGCAGAAGGAGATGAACAGGGTAATCCAAGAGCTCCAAGGGCTTTGCCTTCAGGGATCTGTGGTTCACACACACACACACACACACACACACACACAGGCACACACAGGACTTGGACACGATCCAAACTTCAGTCAATCACATTCAAACATAAACGGAAGATCTGCATTTGCTATCTCTTTGTCTTTCAGCATGTGCTACTTTTTGCCCTTGCAAAATCTCTTATCTCTAAAACTAAACTTTATAAGAGGAGAAAAAATAAAATCTTAATGCTAATGTATGGGGGTGCTAGAAAGTGTGTGAACGCTTCAGAATTTTCAGAATTTCTACATAACTTTGACCTAAATGTAATCTTAAAGTAATAGCAATAAACCAAGAGAATCCAACAAAACAAACAATTATGTAGTTTTCTACAGATTTATAATTTCTTAAATGTATATTTTATTTAGCAAGACATGTGTTGTATAAAATAGATCTTGTTGTTCATGGCTAGAAAAGGCTACAAAACTTCATCAATCCACTATCAGACACATATTGTATAAATAGAGAAAATGTAACACCATTGTTACCCTCCCCAGTAATGGTCAACCAACAAAAATCACATAATGTTCTGGGAGATCACAAAGACCCCCAGGGTAACATCTAAGGATCTCCAGGCCTCTCTTTCACTGGCTAATGTTAATGTGTATTACTCAAAAATCAGGCAAACACTGAACAAGTATAGTGTGCATGGAATGATAGCAGGGAGGAAACCACTACTCTCCAGGATAAACACTGCATCCTATTTGTTAAGTTTCCTTAAGACCACCTGGATGAATCAGAAGATGACTAAAATAATGCTACGTGGACTGATTAGACAAAAACAGAACTTTATGACTTAAGAGAGAAATATTATGTTCGTCAAATATTGAACTGTATTCCAGCATAACAGCCTCACCCCAGCTGTGAAACAGTGTTGACAGTGTCGTGGTTTAGGGCTGTTTTGTTGCAATTAGACCACAATGAGTCGTTGCTCCTCAAGGGGCTCACAAACACCACACCACCTCAGACAGCAGAGGTTTTTGCTAACAATAATATGCTGTATTTATGTTGCATCATTTTGTTTAATAAAAAAGTGAAAAAAATATAATTGCTTGTGTTATTTGCGTTATTGGCTTCTTTTTATCTCTTGTTATAATTTAGATGCCAGATTTGTACTTTTGGACCATTTCCATAAGTGCATTCCAATGGGACAAGGAGGAGTGTGTGTTTCCTCCATGTTTGGCACCTCATGGTGTGAGGTACCAGTGCTGGTATTTCCCAGGGCAGGTGGTGAGTTCATCGTGGACACAGACACCAGCTATAAAGGCATCAGAGTTGTCTTTTTACAAGACAAAACAGGAGGAGACTGGTGCCTGAGCAAGTCAGAATGCAACTACTATGTATTAGGAGAGAGCTACTGGTGGAGAGAGAGCTCCACCAGTAGGAGAGAGCTACTCCCCCATTGTGGGGGAGCAGGACTCATGCCGTACACCAGCTTGCTAGGAACCACCAGGGTGATGCCAGAACTTGTCAAAAATGGGCATCCAACAGCCACACTGCAAGAAAAGGATGCTGCCTCAAGCTACAGTCACAGTGGGAGGGCCCCTGCAAGAAGAAGGAGCAAGAAGGTGAGGTAGTGTACCAGGCCCGAACGGGGTGATGGACTTTTGTGGTTTATAGGAACCAGCTTGCCCTGTACTTGCCCCATGTAATGAGAGCCAGGAGGTGCCACTGCAGGCATCTTGTGGTACTTGTTATGGCCAGGACAGTGGACATGCTAGGACTCTAGTTGTGCAAAATCCATCACAGGATTTGTGGTCCAGGGAGAGCGACATGCAAAGTAACACTTGCATGCACCACCCCCTCCTGTGAAAAGGACATTTGTTGTAGTTTTTGTTGTTGTTTAGTAAAATTAAAATGTGTTTATATGTTGGCTGTGTTTTATTGTGTTCTGTTGTGAGTTAATTAGTGTAGTTGATTAATGCTTGAGTTGAATGCTCACCATTTGTGTGTGGTGTATGGCTTTTGGTGACCTTCCCTGCAATTTTCCCGGAGAGTCAATGGCCTTTTCTGCTTTTCTCAATAGAAAAACTTTACCATGAGCAGAAAGATGGCATTCTCTAATTCTTATTCTGCATTACACTATTACAAGTAATATTGCACTTGTGATGTTACTTACATAATAGTATCCTTATAGTAATCTAATTTTGTTTATCTTCATGCATTTCTCTACTTACCGTATGATTTTTCTAAACACACACAGGTAGGCACACACTCTTTCCCTTCATAGCTGGGCAGCCCTCTCCCTGCAGATCGAGTCTCATTTTAAAATTCCCCAGCTGGCTGCTATCCAAGCTCAGTCTCTTACGGCCAATCCATTCCCTGACTGAAAAATCACTCAACTTTTCAGAAGCATTAGCGTTAGGCTCACTGCAGTGAAGTGTTAGTTGAGCCGTGTGGCATGAGCATTCATTTCCCTCACAACCCTCTAAAGCAATTCTTAAAGGGTTTTTCACCAAATTAAAAATTACACATCATTTTCATTGATATTTTTCTAATGTAGTATCTCTATTTCTAATAGTGACAATTGGAGTCCTCGGAATAAATATGTCAATTTTTCTCTTTCTACATCATTAGAACACAGCAGCTGCCCTTTACAATGTATGAAAATTTCATGATGAATGGACCAATAGTAATGTGCCAAAATCACAAAGAAAAAAAAAACACTTTGCATTAAGTTGCATTAAAATGCAAAAATCCAAAATCCTCACAATGTGACAGGGACAACTGATTGAGATTATTTAATAACTGCTCTGTTCTTCATATTTAAATATTTTCTCCTCTGTGCCTGACTAAATGCTTACTGTTCTCTTCACTAAATAAAAGGAATCTGACAGTTAAAATGATAAAATCAATGGACTGTATGATTTCTGTAAAAAACTATGATTTGATCTATTGCAAACATTCTCTGCTAATGATTTCATGACGGCACAGAACTTTTTGCATTTACTTGCAGTCAGCTGGAGCATGTTAGATGCAAAATATCTGCATAAGACACAATGAATCAAGTAATGAAAATATTTAAAAGGCATACTGTGTGTGTTTGTGAATGTGTGGATATGTGGGTGTGTCTCTGGAACTCAGATGCCTATTTTATGGACTGAATGCAACAGGCCTCTCTAATTCATTCAAGTGCTGAAAGGGCCGCATTATCCCACAATACTCCATTGTGTTTGGACCTGTTAGTCATGCACATGAGCTGAGCATGACCCCACTGTAGGCTTTACCAGATCAGCTTGGGGATCTGCCATTGATTAACCTGCCTAGCTGCTCTGATGTAAAGGTGTAAAGTGGCAGTCACTCTGTAGGGTGCTGTTTCTCTATAGAGTTAGACTAAACTAAAGAAAGACCAAAGTCTATGCTCTAATAAAAAACCTTAAATAAGTATAGAAGCTTCCTGTCTTCCTCACACTCATTTACAAAAATGGTTCATTAAAGAAATAACCATAGAAAATTTATTTAGGGAATCAAATTATTCAGTAGCAAATTGGCACCTTTATTTTTACAAAAATTATACCTGTAATTTTGGATTAATTGTACCACACCATTGTAATTTGGAGTAAACTGGACAATACCATTGTAAAAATGTGTCTTGCTGCCTAAAAGATTTCAGTTACATATGAAGGATTTCAGTTTAAAACATTGCTCTTTTTAAATGTAAATAATCCCCAAACCAGGGATTATTAACATTAAAAAAAAAAAAAAAGAGCAATGTTTTAAGCTGCCCCCCCCAAACCAGGGGGCAGTTGTGGGCTGGAGGTTAGGGAGCTGGCCATGTGACTGGAAGGTTGCTGGTTCAATCCCCAGTGCTGACAGTACATGACTGAGGTGTCCTTGAGCAAGACACCAAACCCCCAATTGCTCCCCAGGTGCCGTGGATAGGGCTGCCCTGGGTAAGTGTCCCCTGCCCCCTAGTGTGCGTGCGTGTGTGCGTGCGTGCGTGTGTGTAAATAAAAGGGGCGGCACAGTGGCGTGGTGGGTAGCGCTGTTGCCTCACAACAAGGAGGGCCTGGGTTCAATTGCCCAGCCAGGTGATTAGGGTCCTCTCTGTGTGGAGTTCTGTGCATGTTCTGCGTGGGTTTCCTCCGGGTTCTCCGGTTTCCTCCCACTGTCCAAAGACATGCAGTCAGGCCAATTGGACATGCTACATTGCCCCTAGGTGTGAATGTGTGATTGACTGTCTGTGTCTGTCTGTCTGCCGTGCAATGGACTGGTGACCTGTCCAGGGTGTATCCTGCCTTCCGCCTGAAGACTGCTGGGATAGGTTCCAGCACCCCCCCACGACCCTGACGGAGAAGTGGCTTAGAAAATGGATGGATGGATGGATAATCCCCAAACCGCTGACAGCAAAAGATGTAAACTCCATAACAACTGTATCATTTGTATTCAGTTTTTCTTGTTAGATTCCAGTCTCAATAGATTGAACACTTTTTCACTGTCTGAGAGTCAAATTGTACTACTAAAGGCCAGACCACACCACATCAACCCAACAAACACAGACAAACAGTGATATTCAAGTATTGGTACACCATATAGCCAAAGGTGTGTGGACACCCCTGCTAATTCTTGAGTTCAGGTGTTTTGGCCAAACCTATTGCTAACAAATAAAATCAAGCACATAATCATATAATTTCCATAGCCAAACACTGGAAGAATGGCTCATAGTGAAGAGCTCAGTGACCAAAAATATGACACTGACATAAGATGCCACCTTTGCCACAAGTCAGTTTATGAAATGTCTGTCCTGCTAGATCTGCCACAGTTAGTTGTAAGTACTATTATTGTGCAATGAAAGCATCTCGGCACAACAACAGCTCAGTCACAAAGTAGTATGCCATGCAAACTGACTGAGCTGGGCTGCCAAGTACTGAAGTCTGTAGCATGTAAACTCACCTGGTCTCTATGTTGCATCTCTCATTACAGAGTTCTAAACTGCAACAGGAACCAAGATCAGTGCAAGAACTGTGCATTGAGAGCTTAATGAAATGGGATTCCTGGCCAAGAAGCATCACACAGGCCTAAAATCATTAACACTGTGCCAAGTGTTGACTGGAGTGGTGTAAAGCACCCCACCCAGTTTTGGGTTTATTAGTGATTGTTTAGTCCGATGTCCTTCGGCCTAAAAGTATGAATTACAGTCACTGTAATGGCATCTGTGTGCCTGGTCTCAGATCAGTGTAATACAACAGCCATGTGAACTATGCACTAACTGTGATCCTCATCTCCAGCTGAGAGCTGGTGACACTCCCTCTGAGTGTGGAGTAATTAGTAAGAGTGGGCGGATGTGATGATGCAGTGCGTGAGGTGTCCTGTTCCCACGGCAAGGCTGAACCGGCAGGGTCACAGCAAAGGAGCTCACTTCCCCCTGCTTTCTAATAGCTCAGGTGGGAGACGCTTATTAATGAGCATCTCTATAGCGATATGTGGCACATAAATAACGGAGTCAGGCGCATCGCTTCCTCCCTCTGCCATATGAATCATCTGCACTCTGCAACTCTCACTCTCTCGCTCCCCCTGTGTCCTGCAATATGGGTTATTATAGTCGTGGTAAAACCAACTTTCCTTGTCATTGAGGTCAGAGTTTGCATGAGCTGATCACAAGATCATGAGTAAAACAAACTAAACTGCGTTATGTTTATTATGTGTGCAAGTTATTTCAAGAAGGTGTTGGGCAATATAACCTAGATGGAGAAACCTGCTGTGAAAAACCTGCTGAAAACATTTGGTATCTGAAAATATTGGGTGTTCTTTTTAATTTAATACATTTAAACTGTGTTTTAATTGTTTTATGAATCACTTTTTCAACTGGTATTCCAAGCAAATTTTCTGATGTCAGCTACTCAAAGCACCCATACACTACAGTACTGTAGTACTGTAGTAATCTGATAACAGATTAACTGGGACACTGTTGCATGAAACGTTGCTACTTTCTGTTGAGCTACTAGAGAGCAATGATGTGTTAAAAGGGAAGGAATGAAAATAAAGATAAAACTGTCAACACAACTACAACTTTTTTGATATAAAAAACTTGTACTACTGCCACGTTAAGAATCATATGAAACAAAAGAAGTCTCTGACAACCAAGTACAACTAGGAGAGTTAGTGCAGAATAACAGTAACTTTTAAATAAATTTCATATTTAGCATACTAACCAACTACAGTTAATGATTCTCATGATTCTTAGACCTTTTAGCATGGAAAAGCTTCTGTCAAAGGTGGAGTGAGCAAGAAAGAAAAGCAGAGAGAGAGAGAGAGAAAGAGAGAGAGAGAGAGAGAGAGAGAGAGAGAGAGAGAGAGAGAGAGAGAGAGAGAGAGAGAGAGAGAGAAAGAGAGAGAGAGAGAGAAAGAGAGAGAGAGAGAGAACATGTACATGTGTGCTGCTCTGTACCTCAGCAAGCACTTTCCTCACCTGCCAGATAACCTGAGGCTGTGTGCTCCTACAGCTCAGGCTTTTTGATTATATGAGTTTGAACTTGTACTGTGTGGGAAATTGATTCTGACTTTATTCTGCTCCCACACTGAAATTTAAGACTTGCTTGGAGGGCATCAGATGACTTTCCTCCTTACAAAGACAGAACTGAAGAGCACACTGAATATACTGACAAAATTCTGAAGATGGTGTGAGTGATTTGACTTGCTACACTCATGTACATTTAGTGCTCTCACAGCACGAGTGCTGATTTAGGATCACCTTGCAGTCAAATATATTAGAATATGAAATGCAAAAGCTGAGAGGAGATTAGAACTCTTTCTCTGAGAGGTTCTACACATGCTAACACAGGGCTGTGTGTCACATTACCTCACATATACCAGAATAGTTTTTGCTGTCATATCAGTCTTTGCAAAATGGTACTCAAAAAGGCTTTTTAACTAACTATATACAACAGTTTATTAGTCACAACCAAAAACAATTTAACTACGCAAACAAACCTTTAAATGATTCTTTGAGGCGCAAATATATCAATATATTATATATTAATATATAACCATTATATTATTATATTATTGTTACCTTAGGATTCTCCCCATAATGTTACTGTTTTATAACCGTTTCTTACCAGATAATTACTTAAACAACCTTTCTAAGAGCTATGTTAAAATCATTTTTAAATTTTACTGAATTTAAACCTAAATGTTGTGAGCGGAACCTATTCATGACGAAAGAAATGAGGTTTTAATCACCGTTATCCACTGACACCTCTTCTGGGTCCAGGCTACTTTTATGCAGTCTTTTAGAAATTAGATTTAGATTCATGACATGTACTCTGCATTGCAGAATCGTTTTAGCCCCTTGCATAAAGGTAATTAAAAGAAGATAGCTCAATATTCCCTAACTTTAAGGACAAATCTGAGACCTCGGAGATGGACCTCATGCAGAGTAAAGCTCCTTTTCTAATGAGCATTACAGAGCAGTGCACACCCCCACGCACATGTGCGTGTGCACACACCCATACACAATCTGGGTGTGACCATAAGTCACTCGGCCCTCCTCTAGTCTTTGTGTAATAAATGGATGAGTAGTAAAACTCTTCACGGAGAGAGGGATGAGAAGAGGTGAAAGAAGAGCAGCAGAGACGGCGAGAGAGAGGTAGAGAGTGGGGTGGATATGTGAAGATAAATGCGTCTGCAGATGAAATGGGAGCGCATTAAAATCCAGATGGTGAAAGGAGAATATTAACTCTGAAATGAGGGAAGCCACCGCTCAATTACCACACTTTGTTTCCATGAAGTGGAAGCTTATTATCTTAATATGCATTTTTTTATTCCCTTCATAAAACATTGCACAGAAAGAACCCCGTTAAACTGCCTTTATGTTCAACCTTGTAATAGCTTTTTATGCTCCTTTCATTCTATTACAAAGAGATACAACACTTAGTTAAAAAACCTTTGGAGAAACATTTCATTTTCTGGAGCCGATAATTAAATGTTGCTCAAATGAGTGCATTGAAATCATCTTGTTCATTTGGACTAAGCTTAGGATTTAATGTACGGCATTAAATAGGGGTTCCAAAATGAATATTAAGCTAGCCACCCATTGGGACTGTATAATGAATGATTATGCTCATAATCCCAGTAATAGTGGATTTCTTTTCATTTAACAGCTTTATTAAAGTTCGATGGACCAGGTTTACACTGCGCTCATCAATGATAATGGACTCCAAGACTGGATAATCATATAGAAAACCTGTTTCCGTACCTGAATGTCACCTGCTTTCTTTTATGCGCTCCTCTGAATGGAGACAGTGACACCACAAAGCCATCCTGTGTAAATAAACAGACCAACAAACAAACAATCATAAGGAAATATCCATGAGTGACAAATGTCCTCTGCATATGATATTAAACATTGTTTATTCATTAAGCTATTGTGCCTGCAAATGTCATTCAAACCAAAGGTTATGAAGACTTCCTGCATTTGAAGCTCTGTTGACATCTGTGTGGTAGCTACATCAGTGAAAAAAGGGCTCCCAGCATGTCGACAGAGCCATCGCTCATAACAATGGGAAAATGCAGTAATGGATGCAATAATTAAACGTGTATGGACTAACTGTAAATCATGAAGTAGGCCTGTAAGGTTGGTTATTTTTACACAATATTCATCAATATTCTCAGGGGGTTGATATAAGAAAGGTCATAAAATCTTACATTAATAAAGGCTTTGCTAATGCGTGCAGATGAGCATAGGAAGTGAGTAAAGGCATAGAGTACGCATGTAAAGAATTTTCTCTTCTTTCAGCTTTGTACCTAAATGATCAAGTCTTTAGTTGCGGTATTGTAGATGGATGAACTCTTAATCCCATTTTAGACCTCTGAAAGCACTGTAAACATATTATGAACATGTGTGCGACACACGAGGTGAAATCTAGCAAAGAATTTTACAATTTGCAATTCAATGTCAATAAGAGCAACACTTATGAAAAAACTGCAACAGGAACCACTTTTGCCTCCCTAAAGAACTTTTCAATGGATGGTTTCTGATGAACCATTTCTGTCTTTCAATCTGTGAAGAACTTTCAAACAGTTTAAGAACCTACACATCAAGGTTCTACGCAACTTGAAGATTTAAAGTCCACGCTGAGAAGCATTTAGGACCCTTTATTTTAAGACTGTAATGGAAGAAGTATACAATTCTACACTTATGCGATAGCAATATTACAAAGCAAATGCATACCCGAGCTTAGAAGGATAACATCAGAAAGACCTAATCTCAGTTCAGTATTGTCTCTGGGCTGAATTTCTGGCCTTTTAAATAAATTACGCCAAATGAGAGAAAAGGCTGTTTGTCGCTGGTGTAGCATTTCTCTAAATGAAACCTCTGCAACAGGAACTGAATGTACTGTGCACAGGACTATTAACCATTTAACCATCGTTACATTTGTGATATATTATGCCAGTGCTCTTACCATTAACCTGTGAGAAGCACAAGCTAATAAATTCAGCTTTATAGGAGGTAAACAGTGAAGTGCTTCCGGCAGGAGAGCTCACACAGCGACTGTGGACAGCCGAATTAAGAGTCAGTGTAATTATACAGAGCAGCACAAAACAAGCAGGCTTAAAGCAGACTGATGTGCTAATATAAGACTTCTTTAGGTCTGTTATCAGCCCAAATGCTTTGTTTGCTTTTTTGAAAAGGTTTCGATATAGCGCCCAAAAAGGTTTGATGTCAAGCTTGTAAAGATACAAGAACCTGTTTTGGTGCTATATAGGACTATAGACAATGCATTCTCCATTAATTTGAATAACCATTTCATGACGCGAGGAAACATTTAACCATGCAAATGGTTCTTTGAGTGCTCATATCGGACCATTTTCT
This sequence comes from Pygocentrus nattereri, assembly GCF_015220715.1. Lineage (NCBI taxonomy): Eukaryota > Metazoa > Chordata > Actinopteri > Characiformes > Serrasalmidae > Pygocentrus > Pygocentrus nattereri. The sequence goes on along the minus strand of NC_051221.1, from coordinate 28,883,284 downwards.
TTATTAAAGAGCCCTTGAAAAAACAACTTTTGTGTCAGTGTGCCATGGTGGCTTCAGCACAATGCATGTAACAGCTTCAGAATAACTTCCACTTGCTTTCTCTATGTAGGAATAAGCCCAGTAGTACCATTGCACAGGACAGTACTGAACCTCTGAAATCACTGACATTAATATAAAACAGCATTTTTGAGAGAGGAAAACGGGTACAATGTATTGTGAAAATTGCTTGTTCTTGGTATAAAAAGGTACAGACACTCACTTCTGCTGCCAAAAGGTTTTCTATATATATTCATTCTCTTCTGCCTCTCCTTAGTCCTCTTGACGCTTGAGCTGCTATGCAGTCAGATGGGACATAAATTCAATATTTATTCAGAGCTCTTGAAAGGCCTCTAAAGGCTTTTGTTTGGTGATCTAATTAATGAAGTAATATGTTTATTCTCTCCCACTTTAGGTCCTCAAGAACAGTCACGGAGACCAGGAGAATATTTATTTCCACTTGGTGCTGTGGGAGTGCAGTTGTTTTTATTCTGAGGCTGGCGGCTTTGTAGTTTGGGTGGCATTTCCACAGTGGAGTGGAGTGAGTCCTGTGAGAATACTCTGTGCTGCCTCTGTTCACACACAGCCCCACTGGAAACGCGTTACATAGCGCTCGTGTAAAAAAGTGGCTTTGTGTACACTTACTCACGAGCCGCCACGTTCATTTCCTGAGTAAAAGAGCTCTTCCATGATAAAGAAGGTGAAACCCTGCTGTGATTACTTTGGGAATATAAAACAGTGTCTGGGTTCAGTGAAGTCTGTACGGTGGACAGAGGAATAAACACGCCGTTCAGCACGTGCTGAAGCGGGTCCTGCCTGCACTTCAGGCGAGAGGTAGCCTAGCATCTGTGAAGACGGCGGTCTGCTGCGGAAGTGAGGAGGTTAGCAGCCCGTTTGAACCTGTGTCTGTCTACTTACTGACATAAAATGAAACTGTTGTCCCAAAATGGCAACCATGAATTGGTTTAACTGAAGTCTAGTAGGCTGAACTGCCACACTAAGCCAGTCTCTGGGCCATTTTTCCAGCGGTGGGTTCGGTTTGTTCCGAAAGGTGGCACTGTTGTGTTTTCACACCGGAGCAGGACTGACAGGCTGGAGCTCAGAGTACGATTTGTTCGACATAAATGACACTGTACCTCACAGTCTGACCAAAATACTTTGTTTTAAACATTTTCTAAGCTTACCTATTCCTTTGGAAGGCAAAGTGTTTCATTGTGTCTCTGGTGATGCCATAAACCATTCAGAACGAGCCTATATTTGCATCTTCTCTCAGATGAATCACTAAAACACACAAACACTTTGTAGAAGCTTGCATGGATGGCTTACACGGGAGAAAGCATTTTTTGTCCAAAACTCACAAGAAAGGGACACGTAGTTGATTTATTTGGACATATGACTCTAACGTGGTGTTTGAGTCTCAACAAACTATATTAACCTGATTCCTCACCATATTTAGGCTATTTTATGGCTTACTTTATATCACATGATAAAACTGACCATCACAAAATAACGCTGCATCAAAATGTGTAAAGTAATCCTTAAACGAGGTGTATAATGCGTCGTTCATTTGGCGATAAAGAGTGAAGAGCGCGCGCTCGAGGTATCCGAGTCCGCACGAACAGTTCAGAAAAAAACTTTTGTTTCTTCTCTAATATGCAAATGAGCTGTCAGATGGAGCGCTCCCATTGGCTGCGAGTCCGAGTCCAATTCCTATTTCAAACGTGACGTCAGGGCGGCTATAAAACTCAGCATTGCTTTTATACTCGTCTGCTGGGCGATCCTTTAAAACTCTACCACGCGCCCGGAGTGCTCTTTTTTCCAGCAAAAGCAACAATTTGCTAGTCACATGCACGTTAACCTCCTCAGCTTTACGCAATTGTTGTAGAAAAAAAAGAAAGAAAGAGAAAGAAAAAAAGCGAAGCCATGAAGTGTTAAATGTTTCACATTCAGACGCGCCGAGATCCGCGTGCTGAGAGAGGAGAGACGGGAGAGACGACAAAACACCCCTAGAAGGCTGTTCATTTATAACACAAATCCGCAGTCTTCTTCTCTTTTTTTACCTCTTCCTCTCTCGGTTTTGAAGAATTAAATAAAGAAATCAAGCTGGCTCACACTGTCTCGAACCCGACCAGTCTGACAGCTGCTCTTCACCCCCTTTGGAGGACTGTCAACAGCAAAAGGATGGCATCAGAACTGGCAATGAGCAACTCCGACCTGCCCACCAGTCCCCTGGCCATGGAATATGTTAATGACTTCGATCTGATGAAGTTTGAAGTGAAAAAGGAGCCGGTGGAGCCCGATCGCAGCATCAGCCAGTGCAGCCGCCCAGTCGCCGGGGGATCCGTGTCTTCCACGCCGATGAGCACGCCCTGCAGCTCGGTTCCCCCTTCCCCCAGCTTCTCGGCGCCCAGCCCGGGCTCCGGGAGCGAGCAGAAGGCGCACCTGGAGGACTTCTACTGGATGACGGGCTACCAGCAGCAGCTCAACCCGGAGGCGCTGGGCTTCAGCCCCGAGGACGCCGTAGAGGCGCTGATCAGCAGCAGCCACCAGCTGCAGACCTTCGATGGCTATGCCCGCGGGCAGCAGTTCGGCGGCGCGGCGGGACCTGGAGGTGCCGTGGCCGGCGAGGAGATGGGCTCGGCGGCCGCGGTCGTTTCCGCCGTGATCGCGGCTGCGGCGGCGCAGAACGGCGCGCCCCACCACCATCACCATCACCACCACCACCACGCGACGGGCCACCACCACCATCACCACCATCACAACGGCGCCACGGCGCCCGGCGTGCCCAGCGGCGGCGGAGGGGTCGGCGGCGGGGGCTCGACGGGGAGCCACCAGCACGCGCGCCTGGACGACCGCTTCTCCGACGAGCAGCTCGTGACCATGTCAGTACGCGAGCTGAACCGGCAGCTGCGCGGCGTCAGCAAGGAGGAGGTGATCCGGCTGAAGCAGAAGCGCAGGACGCTGAAGAACCGCGGCTACGCGCAGTCGTGCCGATTCAAGCGCGTGCAGCAGCGGCACGTGCTGGAGGGCGAGAAGACGCAGCTGCTGCAGCAGGTGGAGCACCTCAAGCAGGAGATCTCCAGGCTGGTCCGGGAGAGGGACGCCTACAAGGAGAAGTACGAGAAGCTCGTCGGGAACGGCTTCCGAGAAAACGGCTCGAGCAGCGACAACAACCCTTCCTCTCCGGAGTTTTTCATGTGAGTTTTTTTGTATGTGTTTTTGTTTTTGAAAGCACTTGATTAGAGAGAAACGAGTTCATCAGAAGTTTCTCACGCCATGTATGAGCTTTTATTTTTCTGATACGAGTCATAGTCACACTTGACAAAGAGACTTTATTTTGTTTTATAATTATTTTTGTTGTTCTTCTCGAGATCCGGAGAAGAGTTTAAGAATAATTTATTTCAGGAATACAATTTAAGACTTTTACTAAGTTTTGACCAACGACCCACTCGTGTTTTTATATTCAGCCACCCGTTAACGCGATGTTTTCGGTGTTTGGGGTTTTATGAGCCCCAGGTTGACAGAGAGAGACGTGCTGGCCACATGGACCACTCTGCGCATGCGCGCCCGAAACTTTCCCTACACATCCACATTCTTATTTTACTCGGTTTTGGAGAGTTGTACATGCTAACAAAACAACCGAACGGCTTTACTTCTGCTTGTTTAGCCAGGGAGACATCATCATCTGTCGTTCTTTCTTTCTTTTTCCACCCTCTCCTCCATCCTGTACGTCCTGTTCACCTGTGTTGTGAATGGTGTAGATTGTTAAAGTGCTCCGCTGTAAAGAGACGACAGAGCCCGTGTAACCGCTCCCACGCGCTGGTCGTGCTGGTCGACGGGTTTTTTTCTAATTTGAATGAACTTTTATGGATTGCTTCGCCTTTACATTCATTCTTCATGCCGTGTCTGTCCACTTTTTTGGGACTTTGAACAAAAAAGTGAAGCTCCACTCTGTCTCCATGCTTGTCTTCATTGATGTACCTGACCTTGTGAAAGTTGCCAGACTGGATTTCTTGTTGTTTTTTGTTTAAACGATTCAAAAAGACTGTGTTTGTGTGGAGAGGAAACACTCAGCCGAGCTCGGCTCTGACAGGCCGGGCTTTGCTCCGCGTTTTACTCAGTCTGTTAAAATGCTCATGCTACAGGTTTGCGCTGCAACATGCTAACTTGCCACGGCTCACCTCAATGTAAATCCCAGCCCGTTCAGAGCGTCAAGCAGCCGTTCAGATCATTTATATCGTTAAGCAGAGCTATTAGTCCTAAAAAGAAGGTCAGTCTGGCATGTAAGCTGTCTAGCGCTTTTAAAAAGTCTCGCAGAGTTTTCTGCGTACTGTATGTGTCACTCCGAGCTCATACACGGCTGAAATACTCCGGGCTGAAGTTGAACTCTCAGCAGGTCACAGGTGTGGACAGATGAACACTGTTAACAGAGAGAGGATATCTAATGATAACAGCTCATAACTCACGGCTCGGCAGGAGCCTCTTCCTAGCCCCGTGTGTGTGTGTGTGTGTGTGTTAGGTGTTGATTCTTATGGCAGCTACTGACTGACTGACTGGAGCCCTTAAAGCCCAACCTCGCCATAGAGTTCATCAATAAATTTGCAATTCTGAAAACGGCTCTTCTGGTCTCTTATTTTTTCTCTATTTATTTCTCTCTATTTTATTTTACACAGTCTTATTAGCACTGTTATTTCGCCAAAAAGTAGCTAATTTTCGACATAATTTAGGAGAAGAGGCTTCAGAAACTAATAAGAACTGACAGAATTTGAGAATAAAATGACATTTTTCTGTCCTTCTCGATTTTGAATTCAGTCTCTGAGGCTGAGGGAGAGACTCACTTGTTGCAGCCCGGCAGGTTCAGAGACGAGTTGTGTGTGAAACGTTAGTTTACAGGCTAACGTTATTGTGCTAATGAGCGAGACTGAGTTCAGGGTTAGAGGCGCTTCTCGGTTCTGGCCCTCAGCCTGAAACGTTTCTGAGCTGTGAATTTACTGGGAGTCAGATATCGCCGGTGTTTCTCACAGTTGAGTATATTAGCCACTGTAATGGTTCATTTTGGTCGTTTTTAAATGAACGCTGCGAGTCTGTGGGCGCGCTGCTGCGCGCGTGAACTCTTTAAACGGCTGTCTTGTACATATCGGGCTGATCTTCTGGACGAAATCTCGCTGATTTGATCTTAAAACAATAGTCTAATCTATTGAGCGGTCTGAATAGCCAGAGCTGGTGAGGATGTATTTTTGCCCTTCGCTCTCCGCGGTTAATAATTCACCAGAAAGAGCTGCTCCGAGCCTCTCAGACTTGTTGAACATCGCAGTTTGTTCAGAACAAACACTCAGGGTCTTTATTCTGAATCAAACCCCGTTAATCTGAGCACGAAAAGTAAAAACGAACAACCTCGTAATGTTTTCGCGATGTGTCTCTAAATGAGTCAGTCGAGCTGAGAGAGATGTTCTGAATTAAAACACACAGAAAGCAACTTATTCGATTTAAGACTTAACTTTTTAAACAGTAATAAATACTTGTAATAGAACTAAATTAGGTATAATTATCGTGCTTCATCGGGAGTTTCTATTAGCCACAATACTCGCCACGAAATGGAAGAAACAGGCTCGTAATATTAGGAGTCTGAAATGAATTGTGGCTCCTGGAACTTCGATTTTTTGCCTCTCAGTCCATTGAATCAATACAACCATTTAATCAATAATTTACATTTAATCCATGCACATTTTTTCTGTTTGTGCAGAGAATTTCTACACTTTCTGTGCTGCATTTAGGCTTGTGTCGCCGCTCAGGGTTTCACAGGATAATTCGCTTTGAATAAAAATCTTCAGATGAATTTTCAGACTAACTTTTGTTTTTAACTGTTGCTGGATTGATCGAGATGAAATGTAACAGAGATTTAAAAGCATCCTTCGTCGACTGGCTAAAGGGATTTACAGCACAAACAACCACTATCTGTCTCTATGTCTCTCTCTCTCTCCATTTCTTTGATGGGGTGTGTACAGAGAGCTTGCAGTAAATAGTGAGAGTAGATGTGAGTGTTGGGCTGATCTCTGAGAGCTCTCTCTCTCTCTCTCTCTCTCTCTCTCTCTCTCTCTCTCTCTCTCTCTCTCTCTCTCTCTCTCTCTCTCTCCCTCTCTGTGTGCTGAGGGGTTCAGCTCTGTTTGTGTTGGGGCGCAGTAGTCTCTACCCAGTGGAAAATGCAATGATTTCCTGTGTGATTAATAGCAGAGAAAAGACCTTGTTTTTGCTGCTTTAAAATGATGAATTATTGGCCATCCTCCACAGCTGGGCATAGACTGCCTTTGAGTGGGGCTTGTATGCTGTAATTTATGGCTTTTCTACCTGATGAGGTCAATATGCAGTGCTGTTTAATTACAGGAGTGTTGGATTGTAGAAGTGTAGCATGCACATCTTCCTGCTGGGCCAAGGCCGCAGGAGTCTCGAGCAGCGCCTTTGTGTCGGGCACAATAGTGCACCAGTGCAATTTTCTACACTGCACTTGTGTGTGATATTGTAATTTTCACGTCTGATGACATAATTTACTCACTGTTTAATTATAGGGATTAAAATGCAGTGAGTAGTAACATCTTTGCTGAGGTGTGATTTCATAGCTTGCAGGTTTTTTTTTTACTGATGCTCTCACAGGTTATAGTACACTTTTGGCACCTTTGCTGTGCTGCAGTTGAGCCTGTGTTATAAGAATAATGTAATATCTTTAACCAATAGGCTGATGTTTGAGTGCACACTACACTGTATTACTCAACAAACACTCCAATCATTTTAACATATTTATTCAAACATGCACTGCTTCTTTATGTAAATCTGAAGATATTTTCTTTGCAAACTGAACAGCAGATTTAAAGCAGCCATGGCCTGCCGTAGTCATTGAGCACTGAAATGTTAAACAGAACATTGAAATAAAATACATTATTTAACATTTTATATGCATTAAAATGCATTTATCTGTAACTGTAATTATTTTTCTCGGCTCTGTAAGCAGTGGTGTAAAAATAATGAGTGTTTGTATTTCAAGCTTTTGCACACACAGACAAACATATTCACACTTACACACATACACACAAAGCTTGTTGCAAATTGCGTACTCTCTGGATTGTATTCTGCTTAATTCAATCAGAAGTGAAATATTGACACCAAATGTGCCCTGATCATTGGCTGTGGGGCAGCTATGATTAGGTTAATACTGATAATATAGTTGTCTTCTGTCACTATATCGGTCTTATGCATCAAAGGGCAACAATGAGAAATCACAGTTCCCCTCATGCATATTGGCATTTGAATCATCTACATGCATTAAGTTAAACAATATTATCTGTAATCATATCAGTGAGGGCCTCTGTTGGAATCAATGCTTGGAAGATTTTTTTTCTCTCAAGAAAGGAGATGTTGAGACTGTGAGTTAGATATGTATGGGAAGATTTGTGATGTAGAATGTATTGGTCCCACAGGCACACTTAGATGTGGATTATAATGAGCTTGATCAGAATGCCTTTTAGGGATACACTGATACGGGAATTCTGGGTCAATGCCAATATCTGATATTTTTCTTGTATGTCTCTGCCGATGCTGCTACGTAAACATTAATAAAAAGTAGAAATTGGGACTATGTTTACCTATATATGATAGAGAAATAAAACGTGTATTTTTGTAGAGTACAATGAGTATAATTTTATTTATTGAGTATAATATTACTTTTATATGCATATATGCATATAACACACACACACACACACACACACATATATATATATATATATATATATATATATAAACTGTACTGTATCATTGTATGTAATTTGCAACATGCTTTGTGTGTGTTTGTCTGTATGTGTGCATGCTTGAAATATGAAAACTTATTATTTTTACAAAAATGTTCTTATATATATATATATATATATATATATATATAAGGAAAAATGTGCCAATACTGATATGATTCTGATTCATTGTACATCCCTAAATGTTGTGTTTATTTTCTCACATTTTCCCTTATACAATTAAACATAAAGGATTTCATTCCTGGGTGCCCATGACTGTTCTGGCCCATGTTCACAGTATAGGATTACACATCGTGGCTTGGCCAGTCAGGAGGACATTAGAGAGAGCACTTCCATTCAGATGACTGTGAAACCGAAAAACAATCTCTGCAGCATGCAGTCCAGGCTCATCTGCATCTCTGCCACTAAACATTTCCATTTAAAGTGATTTAACTGGGGAGAGTTTATGTCCCCGCCGCGGTGTGTCCATCATCCGCCGACATGCCTGCTGCTCCCCCCGACCCAGCTCGCGCTCCGCAAAGCTGAGTTATAGGGCATTTATTTGAAAAGCTAATAATTTAACTTTTTCTCCCCCAGCATGGGGCTTGCTGCAGTATTTCTAAAGATGTCGTGTTTATATCCTGAAGATGTGTGTTTCAGCCAGGGCTGTGATTGCTCGAGGGACTGCTGGGGGGTTGGGGGGGTGCAAGAAAAACTCCTGTGTGTTGTCTATGTATCTAGTACAAGAGCGAGTTTGGGTGTGTTTATTCTGAATGCCAGTGTGGGCTACATGTGAGACTGTGGTGTGGGATGTTGGTGTGCTCTGAATCAGTTGAACTATCAACAAATTAGATAATTTCATTATTGATAAAAATTGCTTTCATAGACACAAAGCTGTGCTGTGTTTCACATAAAGTCCTTTAGTATTTGATTAGAGGAATGAGGTGGAAAATGATAAACGGAGCTAAATGTGCACCATGAGATCACATATGACAGCTGTATGTAATTGAGGAATATTGGTGGACAATAGCTTTTGTGTGCATGTGTTTTGGTGCATGCATCTGTGTGTGTGTTTGTGCATATGTGACATTTGTAGTGTAAAAGCTGGCCTCATGCCCAATGTGTGTTATACCTGCATCTCAATGAAGCCGGCAAGGTGATTTACTGGCAAGGTGTCTTAGCTGCAGTCATAGTCTCTCTCTCTCTCTCTCTCTCTCTCTCTCTCTCTCTCTCTCTCTCTATCTCTATCTCTCTCTCTCTCTCTCTCTCTCTCACTCTCTCTCTCTCTCTCTCTCTCTTTCTATTCTCTCTCTCTCTTGGCCCGTCTTCTCCTTAGCCAGCCAGTCAAAGAGACATTGATCTCTCAGCCAAGCAAGGTGACCCCACAGTACAACACTTCCAGAGTCTTCCTTTTCTTCTCTCCTCCTCTCTTCCTCTCCTTTCTTTCTTCTCTCTGGGAGCTTGACCTGTGCAAGTGATGTCACGTCCTGTGGCCCGTGGCCCAGAGCAGAGGAGTGAGGGGAATGAGTAAACCTGAGACATCTCGGAGCCTCTTTCTTACAGTCAGTCTCTGTTTCTCTGAAACACTTTATAAGAGAAGTAAAAAAACTATCTTAATTTTAATATGTTATTGTAACACCTTTTTGTCCTAGGTAATGTTGGACTATTACTGTTGGTTCATTCATTGTGGAACATTCACACAATGTAAAGAACAGCTGGTATTTTCGAACACTTTGAAAAAATGAAAATTGGAAAAATAAGGTAACAAGGTTTTCATATGACAGCAACAATATGTACCTGTTTTTGTGCACTGTACTTGTTTTTCAGTGCATGATTCAGGATATTATTAAGGCCTGGACACACTAAGCAGACATAATAGTTCAATCCATAGGACTCAAAAAAATGTTGGCGACTGCAGTCAGTTCAATGCGACAATCACAGCACACTGCAGAGCCAACCAGCAGTAATTTGTGCCATTCTGATCTAAATTTCCCCCTGTGGCCTTGTTTACTGTCACAATAGCTCTGCGTGTTTCTCAGACAGAAGCAGGAACAGAAATATTCCTCTGTTGAGCTGTTTCACTGGATAATGAAATGCAAGCAGCTAACAAGTCATTCAACCTGAGCCTGTGTCTTTGACCAGTGAGATTGCTTGCTGAATCAAAACAATGCCAAAACATCTTGCCAGAGCAAATCAGCTTAGTGCGCCCAGGGCTTAATAGCTCTTTTGTTCCGTTTTATGTTTAAGTTGGTGGCCAGCAGCTCATCACAACTTACTTTTCCAACACATACACTGGATTTAGTTAGAATCTAGAAAACTGGCGTCAGGTTTAGGTCAGGTTGTAAGCACTTTCAATACTAACAGGTCAGAGGTTACTAACGCTTGGCTAGTAATATAGTGTGCTGTCTTTGGATCGTTCTTTTCTTTCTTGCTGCTCAGTAGGAGCCTCTGTAAGTCTAAATAGATATGGTTACATTTTTACAGAAGACATTTTGTCTTTTAAATGTTGACATTGCATTGAATCAGCTGTTTTATTGTTTTATTTTTGTACTTTTTATTGTTCTGTTTTACTTGGCAAGAACTACTGTATTAAAAGGCAGTGTTTTTTTTTTTGGTTGTTTGTTTTAACTTTTAGCTTAGAGCTGCCCCATGATTGTCCTGTTCCTATATGCAATGGTTTCCTATATGTAATTGGTTTATTATACTTTAGGATTAAACTTTAGGATGGTTTAATACATTATTATTATTATAAGTAGTAGTAGTAGTAGCAGTTGTTGTAGTAGCAATAGTAATACTATTAATTAGTGTTATTAGAATTATTATTGTTATATATTTGGTTTTGTTATATATGGTTTGTTGTTGCTGTGCTTGAAAAAATTAAAGTTTAAATGTTTGCGTTTCTAATTGTGCGTGTGTGTGTGGTTGTGTGTGTGTGTGTGTGTGTGTGTGTGTGGTTGTGTGTGTGTGTGTGTGTGTGTGCGCGTGCGTGCGTGTGTGTGTGTGTGTGTGTGTGTGTGTGTGTGCGTGTGTGTGCTCGTGTGTGAGTGTGTGTGTGTGTGAGTGTGTGTGTGTGTGTGTGTGCAGGATGGATACTTCAAAAATGATTTCTAAATAAAGATTATAAAATTTAACAGAGACATGAAATCACGAAAGGTACTACAATCTGTATTTGCACACATAGTTTAATGTTACCTTCAGCTATTTATGACCTGCAACTAGTTTTGTATCTTTATTCATGCTTTACTCTCTCTTTTTTACTGTGGCAGGTCTTCGAGAAAATTTCTGCACCTGTGATATGATGTGTACTCCTGCTCTCCCCCCTGCAGTCTGAGGTATGAGCAAAACATTTCTCCAGTATATCATTTCTTTGTATTTCAAACTCAGAGGGTTGTCTGAAATTGTACAAATATTATTATGATCTGTCAGGTCATTTCACTTTTATTAGTAACTACTCATTTTCATTTTAGCTAATTTTCAGCTAATTTTCTTCTGGAATCTGAATTCATAACATTTTTATTATAAAATATTTCTGTGATTAATAAATGTCTGTGAAGGAGTAGACCTTAAATAAGTACACTATGAAGCACTCTCCCACAAATAATGTTTTTGTTAAATAAATAATTTTCTTTAAATAAGACATCAGCTACCAAATTAATGTGAAACATGTGATTTCACTGCTGACTTTAGATGTGTCTGATCATTCAGTGACATCAGGAGCAAACTATTTCTACACCAGCAAATTTGTATGGCTCAGTTTGTTCAGTTTATTCATTTGGTTTACTTAAGTCTAGTGTGAACAGTACACTTTGGCAGGCGATGTTTGAGCTCTTGCATCATGTTTGGAGTGTTTCTCTTCATTAGTATCTCTGTCGCTGTGACTGCAGCTCAGTGCCACGCCGTTGACCTAAACTGAAACAGGAACTTATGACTTGCACTTCTGGTTTTTATAGACACAAACTCCTGATGTGACCATTGGTAGGTGGCTGGCATTTGGAGGAGGTGGTCAGTGCATGAGACCTGGGGCCAGTTTTCTGGTTTCTCCTAATGGTGTTGAGAGAGGTGTAAGAACAGTACAGGCTGGGTTGTGGATGAGTGAAATGCTGCAGTACTGTGGGCTCTAACACTCTGAGAAACTGAAACACATACTGACCTTCTGTTCGCTCTCAGGATCGAAGACCTGGCTTTATTTAAAGGCTGTGTGGTCAATGCAGGGTATCAGTGTGTGAATGTATAAGTGAGTTTGTATGTGTGTAACAGCTAACCCTTTACTGTAAGCTTGTTATTATTCACTTGTTATTCTGAAGATTTAGTATTCAGTGTCCAGTCTGTTGAATCGCACAAGAATGGTTGTATAATCACTTTAAAATGCTGCAGCAAAAAAACAACAACAACAAAAAAACTTCGCACTAAACTAACTTTGCTACATTTTGGGCCTTTTGGGTACTTTGTACTTACTCAAGGCAAAAGATGCTATGCTCAGAAATAAAGAGTTGCTTAACTCTTTATCCTGCATACTTGTTATCAGGGATGAGAGGGCTGCAGTATTGCCAGATTTTAGATTGAGCGTACTCTTTATTGAGATGTATGTGCGCTAGTTTTGGAGTGCAGTTTGTATTTTTATTTTATGTTATATTTATATATTTAATATTTATGTTATACTTATATATTTTATATGCAATCTGCAGTTGCAATGAACTCTTTTAGTTAATGCTGCATTCACATTACAGCAAGTCAAATTTCTTCCCTAGCCACCTGTTGGGTGCTTTAGGTCTGTGTTGCTTAAACACAAGCATGTTTAGATGCCCAATGTGTGTGTGGTGCTTCAGGCTACATAAGCCCTATATATGCTCTAAACTTCAAAGTCAGTAATAACAGCAATGAATATAATCATGACCCACATTAGTTTTGTTTACACCCATTACATCTCACATTGGGCGTATGTTTGAGGACTGAACGCACTGACACAATCCGATACCACGCTGCACATCAGCAATCTGATTAGTTGCTGCTCTGTTCTTTTGCATAAAATTTGTCCAGAATGAGGGAGCAGAATGAGCAGGATGTGCATTATTTAGAAAAAAGTTATTCATTGTTATTCATTAGTTATGGTTAATTATGCACTAACTAATATAAATTATTTAGTAATCTATAAGTATTGCAGTTATGAGAACGTGGGTGCATTTGTATTTTAAAGGACTTAATTAGAAGCATTGCTTGGTTAGCCTAGCAGAAATGTAATTTTCTTTTCACTTTCACCTATCACTTTTGAAAATCCAGATGCAGTTTATATATAGAGAGATAGAAATATAGATATATAGATATATATGTTGTCTCAGTTTTTGTCATTTTTCAGTTGAAACATAAATTCAAATGACCTTTTGTTCTGTACATTAAGAATTAAAGAAAAGAAATGGCCTGAAATGACTTGGAAAATGTCTGATGCATTAAAAGTAAAGTAGGTTTTTTCCTTTTCCCGTAAAGTTACCATTTTGGAGATATTTATTTGGAGTTTTTCATATATATATATATATATATATATATATATATATATATATATATATATGTGTGTGTGTGTGTGTGTGTGTGTGTATTTGTGTGGGTGTGTGTCTGTGTGTTGTATATGCCTTATGTATACATGTGTGTGAGAAAGACAGATTTTATAGTGTGTGTGTGTGTGTGTGTGTGTGTGTGTGTGTGTGTGTGTGTGTGTGTGTGTGTGTGTGTGCACGCTCATGTTCTCAGTGCGTGGGGGATAGGATGAATATGATAGGACAATATTGGACACGCTGAGCTGATACTCCTGCATACAGCAGCACTTTTCCCTACTGTAACTCCAGGACACGATGCTGAGGTCACCCACAAAGGGGACAGGGCATGCTGAGGGACAGAGAAGTCTGTGTGTTTTTGCATGTTTATAAGAAAGACATAGAAAGGGAAAGAGTGAGAAAGATAGAGATGAGTTTGGTTCTGTTAGTGCTTTCCCTATAATATAGAAACCCAGATTGTCCTTGGTTTTTACAGTAAAGGAGTACTATGTAAACGTTGTCAATGTTTCAAAATGTACTGTTTACTCTCCAAATTTGGAAACTATTCAAACCCTATTAACCTGGTTTACTATTACCCAGAGAGGTGCTGTAATTTGAGTGATTACAGATGAGATCTGATTTTAATCTAATATAAATCTGCCATGTCTGTAGGTTTTACAAGTCTGTTAAGTAATAATTCTGGAGGTAATTATCTTATATAGCCCTATTTGAGCTGGGTTAGTTTTACCAGAGGAGTTGAAATGCAATGTGTGTGTGATTTGACAGGCTGATTCGTATAGGATGAAGGACCTGTTTAATTTTCCCAAATTATCCCAAATAGCCCAGATCAAGACCACACTTCAAAGCAATAACATGTTGTGCAGTTAAATGGCAAATAGTGTTAGTGTTAAGCTTGTAAAGTGGGTTCATACAACTTACCAAATTCCACCCAGTGCAAGTGCCTTGCAAGAGGTACTTTCGAGATATTAAAATTTTGTCTCCTTGTAATTGGCCTTTACCAAAATGGATTTCAGTAGTCTTGTTATGAACTTGAAGCTTATATTTTATCAAGCTTGACTATTAGTCTTATATTAGATATTAGTCTTATTTGAATCTACGCTACTGTAATAGCGAATTGTAACAGACATGGCACCTCTGTTTTTTTGGTGAGCGGGAGACAAATCTAACCACTAAATTGAGCTTGTGGCACTATTTCTTTTATAACATTTGTTAAGTTCAATGAGCCCATTTTACTAACCTATTGCTATTCTATCTGCTTTTAACGGGAAGTTAGTTACTATTTGTTTGTTTGGATCTTTTTAATTCTAATCGCTTCTATAATGTTGAAGTGAACATCTGGGCTATGATGTTTCGATCCAGGCTTTCTGAGATAATTTATCAGAAATTACACAAATACTTTATCTTGTACATATCAGCCAGTCAAATTCCTTCAAATTACATTTACAGCTCAAATAATAGAGCCTAAGCTGGAAGAAAAGCCTCCTTCAAATTCATTGTGGTAGTGATGTCACAACCATGAACATTTTACATACAACAGCTGTTTAGCCTGCCCATTCATGTTAAAGTGATGAGGAGGATTGTTACTGCAGATGGTGGTTTGTAGCAGAAGATGCAGGAAAAACACTTAAACGTGGTGCTGTTTTTGGGTATCAGGAAGATCATTGCAGCCTTCCAAATGACATACAAATCCAAATGCAGTGGCTTAAGCTTACTTTATCCGATGCCGAGGATTTCAGTCTTAAATTAACTTAAATTAAGTTCCTTCCACATTTCAGCCTGGACTGCTTTCAGAATGAGGCTCAACACCAGAATAGCAGTTATTTATATACATTAGACTTGAAGGCACAGTAACAAAAAACGCCTGCTTAATGCTGCTAAAGCATAAAGAGAGACTGGAAAATGGTAATGTAAACATGAACTAAAACTGGTTTTGAAACATAAGGCCACACAAATATTAATAATATTTATTATATATTTATTACATAATATACATTATTACATAATAATACATTAACTAACCCTATTATTATATATAGTCATTTGCAAAAGTTACATTTTCAAATCAACAAGCAAGTCAAAATACATCAACACATCCTTG
Organism: Pygocentrus nattereri; assembly: GCF_015220715.1. NCBI lineage: Eukaryota > Metazoa > Chordata > Actinopteri > Characiformes > Serrasalmidae > Pygocentrus > Pygocentrus nattereri. Next base: position 28,867,826 of record NC_051221.1, on the reverse strand, counting down.
GCACTCTTAAAAGAAATGGTTCTTCAAGGGTTCTTTAGTAAAGAAAGTGGATCTATGTAAAATCGAACACTTCAAGAATGATTTGTGTGCTTAAAGGATTCTTTGCATGGTGAAATGGTTCTTCAGATTGATGGAGAATGTGTTGTATATGCTTTTGTATAATACCTTTTTCTATATAAAACATATAACATGAAGAACCCATGCAGAGAATTGTTGTCCTTACTAAAGAACCTTTGTAGAACCATTGTTTTAAAGAGTGTACAGAGAACACACTTCTGCACATTTTAATGCACAGTTACACCTTATTTGCTGAATTTAATTTATTGTGTGAAAAAAAAACATAAAATGTGGTCTGCACAAAAGTGATGGCACAAGTGTTTTATGTTTTCCCACTATGTTAAATTTAGCAAATAATTTGAAATGATGCACTAAAATTAGCAGAAAAAGGCATCTTAAAATTTGTTCTCTGTAGAGGAGGGGTTGAAATTGTTTTTTTTAACAAAACCTATGACGAACTTGGTAGTGTTCACATGTTTTCATACAGCTGTAAGTGGACTTCATTGGGAAAAAACGAATGGAAGAAAAATGTAGAATAGGGTCTAATTGAGACGTAATGACTTTTTGTGCTATTTTTTGCATTTGATGTTGAAAAGTTGGAAATTTTGTTTTTCTCCAACAGAGCCTGTCTTCTCAACAGAGCCTGGAGAAGGCAGGAGCTTTCCTAGAGCCAAACATGTAGTTCACAGACTTTACCTTTAGCTCTAAAGATTTATTTCCAAACAATATACTATCTCTCTCTCTCTGTCTCTCTCTCTCTCTGTCTCTCTGAAAGGGAGAACACACAGTTGCTTGTGCTCTTGCCTTTTTGTGGAGTAGCACCCACTGTGTGTGTGTGTGTTTTTCTGTGTGAGAGCTGTGAACTATAACCAAAGACAGGCAGGAGCACAGCTATCTTTAGCAGCAAGATCCTGAAGACACCCTGCTCTCTCCGTAAGGTTAAAAATATAGCTTGGTACCGCACATCATGGCCTTATCCTCCACAGACTGTGGCCCAGTTCAGCAGCCTCAGACACACACAGACACACTCACACACTCACTGCACCCTGCGACCACTTACTCAATTAGCACCATGGTGGCCATGAAGACTGTAATAAGCATGAGGACTGTTCCACGTGGAGAGCCAAACATAGCACAAACACAGACTGCACACACTAGAAGTTCTGCATTTAATAGATCTTAAACACTGACTGTTTGGCACTAAACAAATACAGATTTTTAATTTACAATAGTCTTAAATACCAACACAGTTAAATTTTCTTAAATTATATTGAAAGTAGTTAAATACACTGTTTCTTTATTTTTCTACACATTTGCAGTTCAGTAACTGAATTATTCCTTCTGGTAGCATATTTAACTTTAGGTCAAACTGAGATTATGAACAGTATGTTGTTTTTTATGAGCATCTAATGGATCAAAGTTATGCATACATATTCTTCAAAACACCTCAGCCGGAGCCTGCGGTTCTTCCTCTAGCCTACGGCAGCCCCTCTGCTCTCTCTTTTCACACTCTCTCTCCATCCACCCACCAACCCCCATCGACTCTCCCCTCTGGTCTTTCCTACAACATGGGCTTGTTAGCATTGCGCCTTGTATTTAATTAAAGCAGTGTAATGCCCCATATTATAGGGAAGTCAACACAGTTTATAACTGAGCCAATATTAGTATTCATATGACGCACTATGGTTGTCCACAGAACAGTCAGATGTGAAACATGCCAACAGTACCAACAATGCTTAAGAAACAGAAGATGGCCAGAAAAGACAAAGCTTGGAGTTTGGAGAAAAGACACAGGAATTCTTATGAGCAGGGGAATTGCAATCTCTATAATATGAGCTCTTTTCATACCTCACTGTTTAAACACAATGATGTTACGATGCTTATGACAGATTTTAGTTTCTGCTTAAAATGTTTTTATATATTTATAATATATTTTATTTTTATGATAATAATAAATATTGATAATACTTTCCTGAATCTTGAATTCACAGTGCATAACAAATTCATTGTCAGTGTTATATGGCCGACATAACTCCTAAAACCACCTGGTATAAGAATTACTCTGAAGTAGCTACGGTATCGAGCATTATATTATTAATAAAGTAAGACTATATAAGGTCACGAGGACAAATTACATAACATATTATGTGCTCATAGGAAGTGTTTATTTTTGAATTATTATTAGATTCATATATTATATTATTAATAGCTGTATTGTTTTTTGTAATGATTAAAAAGCAAAATAAAAATAACACGCTTTTCCCTCTGACAGTGAGACAGATGTACACTGTTAAATGCTTTCACCTAGTCCTCTGTGCGGTGCTCTGTGAGTTAGCAGGCGTGTCTCGTTGTAAGAGAGGTGTGCAGGGACGTATTGCCTGTGTTTAGTGCTTGTAGCCCAGCACTGTCCCTCAGTTCTGCTGCAGGCTAACAAACGCTCTTTCTGTACAGGCACAATCGGTTCGTCTGTGTCTCGGCCTGCAGTGGATGAATGTGTCTGAGATGAGGGCAGCATCCATATTGCTCTCTCCTCTGTCCCTCCCTCCCTCTTCCTGACACCCTCACTTTTATTCTCGCGCTTGCAAAACCCAAAGCTGGAAATTTAATGGCACATATTTCGCAGGCAGGCCTGCAGGAACAGGGTGCCTCTTCCCCCTCCTTGTTAGCTTGATAAATAACTTCTCTGGCCAGAAAGTGCTGAATTTTAGCTTTCTATGTCTATTTTCTGCAGGCTGACATTAATTTTGCGTGCTCTGCGGGAACTAACTAACAGAAATAAATAAATAAGTGAATAAGAGGAGTGAGGCGCGTGCTGCTGGCCCATTATGTGGAGTTCCTGTGCACACACACATACACACTCACACACACACACACACACACACACACACACACACACACACACACACACACACACACTCACACATACACACACTGCCCCATTTGTTGACAGATGAGCAGCTTGTTCTTTCACGTATTTGGTTTGGGAGAGTTTTGTTTGGCATTCTGTATGGTCTGTTTTGTAATAAGGTTGATTTTGTAAAAGTCGGAAACGTTGGAAGCATTTACACACAAACACACCTGCAGGCACTCGCATACATGATGTGCTCACACAAAAGTGCAAAATGGACACATAAACCTGTAAACACACATGCACTTTGTACTCATCACACATACATCACCACACACACAGACACACACACACACACACACACACACACACACACACACACACACACACACACACACAGACACATACACACACACACACACACACACACACACACACACACATAAATGTGTGAATGACAGTCATAGTCACACTTACAGTGATCAGAGGCCAGCAATCACTGAATTGTCTTCTCACAGTGGAAGGATGGACAGAAACACCTGTGGATTCTTTTGGATCTGAAGTAAGAGGGGAACTTGATTTTCTCCTCTCTCTCAAAGATGAAAGCTTTGAGTAGTGTTTATCTGATGATGACATTTTTGCTGGTCTACCAGGTCTTGCATGGTTGTTAGAAATCCCTTTTTCTCCATTCTTTTTTAAACTAAAGTTTTGGAAACTCACTTTATGACTTTCAATTTCACCTTTACCTTTGACTTTCCCCCTTCTTTGTACAAGTGTATTATCTACTATCCAATCTCTACTTAATGTATTTAAAGACCATTTGGACTGGAAATTAAAACTACACTATATAACATTTGGGGATTTGGAGACCTCTCTGGTGGGAACAACATTTTGTAATGTTGGTTCTGCTATGGATCCCCACAAGCAGACAAATCTGATTGCGAGAGTCATATCTTCATCAGTGTAGAGCTTGCATTTGTGACAGAAACATTGAGCCCGATCTTCCTTTTCATTCTGCGAGTGATGTTAGCACATAAAGACGTATGAAATCGAATGAAAAACTCCAACAAAATCTTACCAGACACCAGACACAACATGATGTACACCATATTTTAGTGTGTTCTTTTGTCTCCATACACAGAAATGCTACTTCTTTCAGCTTTAACAAAAAATCTTACATAGTTGACTTTTGCACAGCACTCACTGCATGTACTGTTCCTCTCCTGCTGTTAATTGAATAAGGGTTTGGTTGCAGTTTGTTCATTTTGAAATCAGTCTTTAAATTAAACTATAAGTTCCCTTAAGAAATCTGTGTATAAATTTGGGATTTTATATAATGCTAGTCATTACATAACAAAACTTAACAAAACTAGTATGGGATGGACCTATAACTACACAACTACTGTAGATAAATTCATGTTTATTCAGCTCATAAGTCTCTGTGCTTGCTTCAGTCCATTTTACAGCATTATAAAAGTGGCTGTTGTTTTTTTGTAAAGACCTTGAGGAAAGCAGGTGAAAGGGTATTACCCCCACCCCCACATCCATTTCTGTTCAGGTATGCAGTGGCTCGCTGGTTGAACCAGAAGGCTCATTCCCCCAGGCCAATCACAGCTCACTCCAAAAACATCTTTACTTAATTGACTGACCATTCTTTAACGTGGCCCAAGCCACTCTACTTTGTGCTTCAGCTAAGCAGTGTAGGCTAAATATGAGGAACAAACGTCTGTTATCTGTTACTACTGGATAGCGAACTAAGCAATATAATGTTAAGGAGAAAATGGAAAACTCTAAGCTATCTTAAAGTAAATTACAACAGCACACACTGAATTCAGTCCTTTCACTGTTTTTGATAGTCATGCTAGAATTATTTACAAGCTACCGAGATCTACCCTAGATGTGTCATAAACTCTTTCCGTATGATACTCAAGCCCCATCGCTTTCCTCCAGTGTAATTTCGTTGGGATGGTCTGAAACAGTGCTACTTCACTATGAAGAGCAGTATGGACAGTCATTGTGAATAACAAGGCCAGGTGACACCCTCAGTGTTCTAGAAGCAAGAAGATGCTTAGAGAAATAAGGAAACATTTTTTGAGCTTCGTTCAGATTCATCCATGATGTTTCATTAATGCTGCATGAAAGTGGGTACTCAGTGAATAAGCAGTAATGTTTTTAAATAATAACCTTTCTCAGCTGATCTATGGTGGACAGTATTATTCCTGTTGGCATATGTTCTTCAGAGTTTTAACGAAACATATACTGTAGCTATAACTGTAGCCATAACGATGAAAGACCCATCAAATCCACTTCAAGTCTGAATCATTGTTAACATGTCTCATTCACTTAATGAAAATACTCCTGTCCTGTCCTGTCCTGTCGTTCTTTTTTTGTGGACAGTCCAGAGCATCTAGAGAGGATGCCTTTGGTACTTACATTTCAGTGCAGTAGCTGCCCACATTGCCTGTATCACTTTTCACTAAAAAGGCAACGTTTGCATTGGATTAGAGCACGGTTACTCAGCAATGGCTATTCATCTTAAATGCCTGATTAAATTTTCATGAGAGGAATGAGAAAAGGACGATAAGGGGAGCAACGGGGCTTGTGAACCATTTTAAAAGCGTTTTAAAAACATTTTAAAGTGTTTACAGGTCTTTTAAAAGCTTGATGCACTCAGCATTGCATCCCTGTGTGAACATGACTTTACTGATGTAAAGAAGGTCTTGTTGGTGGACACTGTGATCTGCCTTAAAACTGCCTCCTATCAGCACAAAGCAGATCAGCGGTCAGTTGGCTTCAATGTCAATTAACCATTAAGAGATGCACTTTACAGCTGATTCCAGAACAGATATATCCATGAACAGTGAGGGAATTTCTCAGGCCACTGTTGGGTACACAATAAACTCCTAATAAAAAGCATTACTGACATTACTGATTTAATTTAGCTATGGAACTTTGATTGGAAGGTCGCATATCATTGATGTTGTAAGAAAATGGCTGAATGTTTTTTAATTTTTTATTTTGTTCACATCCTTTGGAAAATTCACAATAAGTGGACCAATAGAAATTATCCATAATTACTTGGATTAAAGTCTTGTTTTATTAAATGTAGAGGTTTTTTTCAGCTCCTATGATGTATTCACTTCAGAGTTTGCAGTGATGAAATGCTTATTTCAGCTAAATTAAAGCTTCACTATGTATGTTTTGGGGATTTCCAGGACCTATCTGGTGGAATTATGTCCACACAGCATGCAGAAGAACATTTTGTAACATTGGTTGTGCTTCGTACACCTTCCCTGAGCAGATGAATCTGATGATTGTGAGTGTTGAAAGAGTTTTCGAAGAGAATTCAGTGAAAACTTGGTCAACGATGTGTTTTTCTATAATGAATGAGTGAATCATCTATTATTGCCGTCATATCTTCATCAGTATAATGGGTGACTCACAGTAGTGCACGCATACCATATTTTTTTTCCAATGACTTAGTAATGCTACTTCTTAAACAAAAAATCTTATGTAGTGCAGCTTTAGGTAAAGGCAGCTCTGCTTTAAGTAACCCAGCACTGCTTGTATGAGAATGTTAAGCACACAAGAAAGTCTCATTTAGTTCAGCTTCTGAAAAAGACTAGTATCATTACAGGATTATCGGTGAGGTCAAGGCCTGTTGAGCAGCCAGCATCACACCCAGTGGTTGTGCTTGAGGTAGCTGAAGTGCATGCAGTTCCTGAATTGATGTACATGGGCAATTATCATTAGAAAACATTGGAGTGCAGAACAAAGGAGGCTGCTTCAGTGTGGCGGCGTCTTTGAAAAGTGCCTCAAAACTCTTGTAGGCTTTCATATCCTACCCAGAACACATGCCATGTGGAGGGGAGGAGAAAGAGAGAGAGAGAGAGGGAGAGAGAGAGGCAGAGCACTGTTTCAGTTTGAAGGACACATCAACTCTCTCTCAGACTGTTACAAAGCTTGTTTCCACTGTTCTGTGTGTGTGTGTATAGAGGGCCATCCTCAGTCTTCAGAAGCAGCACTTCTCAGCGACTTTAGAGAAAGCGCTTCCCTTCAAGCCGCCTCTGATATCTGTGTCCTTGATCAGCGCAGTAAGGGGGAGGAGAGAAGGAAGGAAAGGAGGAAAGGAACAGATTTCTCTTTCCTTTGTGAGGCTTTCTCTGCAGTCGTGATAAAACGGAGGGATGATAGCAGTCGTGTGAGCTGAGGAGTTTGGTGTGGAACTGAGCGCTGAACACACACACTAGAGAGAGAGAGAGAGAGAGAGAGAGAGAGAGAGAGAGAGTGAGAGAGAGATAGAGAGAGAGAGAGAAACCCCATATAGCTTCTTCTTGCTAGCGATGCGTCAGTAGCAATCAATAGAGGCCAGCAGGGCTTTTCTCTTATCACACTATTGGATTGTGTGTCTCTGTCCTGTGTGTTTCAGCCAGTCCAGCACTTCTCCATTACACACACTCCTTATGACCATGGCTAACACTGTTATGATTAAGATTACGACTAATGCCCAGAACCATCATCACTCTCTCCTTGTCTCTAACTGCATAGAGTATTTATATGGCAAAGATGTACTTTTTACTAGTATGTTTACATTTAGTTACACCATTGTCACATGGATAAAAGATCAAAATCACATAATTCCATGTTTTTTTGTTGTTTTACTTTGGTTAAAACACTAGCATTACATTGAAATTATTATTTAAAGAGATTTTAATTTCAGAGATTTTGATTAGATTAGATGAGATTTTATGACAGTGATCACATAGTTATTGCCAAAAAATAACAAAAGACATTCTAATGATGTAGTAAATTTGATTAATGTGAAAAGTATGCACATTTTTAATCATATAAATCAGGGATGTCCAAAAGAATCCAGAAAGGCTGGTGTGGCTGCAGGTTTTCATTCCAACCAAGCAGGAGCTCACCTGATTCCACTAGATTAGTTGGTCTCAGTCTTCAGACAGCTGATCGTGTGTGCTCTTGCTTTGTTGTAATGAAAACCTGCAGCCACACAGGCCTTTTGTGGTCAAATTTGGATGCAAATTATAAATTTTTTTGTGGATAAATTTGGATGTAAATTCATTATATCACTGTATTCAGAGTGTGTTTTACTGACATGTGATGTTAAGCGGACAAAAATGTATAAAGAACACAAACCCATATTTGTTGGCATATTAGAGAATGATGGACTAGAGTTCAGCATCTGCTTTTGGTGTATGTATGTGTGTGTGTGTGTGTGTGCGCGTCTGTTAGTTGAGCCATAGAGCATAGGAAGTAGCTGTGTTCCCCTGGGCCCGCTCAGCTGCTCATCCGCCACTATCCCATAACCCCCTGCTGCTGCACTCCAGCCTCACAGAGTGCCTCACTTTTCTTTACATTCTTTTTTTATTCTTCTAGTTCTGTTCCTTCTCTTCCGTCTCTCTCTCTCTCTCTCTCTCTCTCTCTCTCTCTCTCTCTCTCTCTCTCTCTCTCTCTCTCTCTCTCTCTCTTTGTCTCTCTCTTCTTTGTTGTTTCTTGTGTGCTGAAGGACACAGACGTTTAACCTCATGCAGACGAGACACGGTGACACACGCCGACCTTTTAACCTCTGAGAAATCGAATAGTGAGGAGACAACTGACATAACCTGAAGACCCCAACAGTGAGAGAGAGAGAGAGGGGGGGGGGGAGGTGGAGTTAGGGAAAAAGAGAGGAACAGGGTGACAGAGAAAGAGGGAAAGAAAGTGAGGGAAACATGAAAACAGAAAGAGAGAAAGGGAGAGAGAGGTGCAGAACAGAGAAGCAGAGAGATAGAGAACAGGGAAGAGAGAAACAGAAACAGAGAGAGGGAGAGAGCTAAGGGGAAAAATATAAAAAAGAGAGTAATGGGAAGAGAGTGAGAGAAAGAGCTAGGGAAGAAGAAAGTGAGGGGGAAGAGAACGAGAAAAAGAGAGAGAAAGAGGGATGGGTATTCGGAGGGGAGGATGACTGTTCAATGGAAGTGTGGGAAATGAAATTTGAGTGGAAGTGGATGTACAGTGTGAGACAAGGTGACTGGGCAGAGAGAGGGAAAGAGAGAGAGAGAGAGAGAGAGAGAGAGAGAGAGAGAAAGAGAGTGTAGTAGGGTGGGGTGGAGGTGGAGAAGTGTGCAGATACAGCCAGTGGCTCTGCGGCAATTAGAATAATTTCAAATTAATATGAGGATTCCGCTGCATGCTTATCTGCAGAGTGGGAGCTCTTTCACATCAATCAGAATGCGAGTGATGGCGTATTAAAGCAGCGCATGCTTGCACGCCCGGCCATAATCAACCCTGCCAAGTGCACCCTCTGCTTCCCCCCACCCCACGCACTCTGCTAGGGTAATTATTCAGCACTGCAGAGAGGAGGGGGACTTTGGGAGGAGAAGCTGGAGAAATTTAGTGTGTGTTAGCGCATGTTAGCTGTACTCAGCTCCTCTCTGTGTCTGTAGAGGGAAAGACTTGCAAGCTCAAGTGCCACCCACTCGAAAATGTCAAACATCGGAAGGAAGAGCATTTGACTGCTTTTGGCTTTCTGTACACACACACACACCCACACACACACACACACACACACACACACACACACACTCACACTCATACACACCATTTCCATCACGCTCATCACTTTCTGTGGAAAGAGATATAGAGATGTAATGGTAAACCAGGGCAGCTTTACCACACCGTCCGTTCTGACCTGTATTCTCGGAGTCACAACACTTGAGAGAGCTCAAGACCCGAGGTAAATTTGAAAAAGAATGTCTGTTAATGTTGTTTTAAGAGTGCTAAATGGACCTTTCTACATTTAAGGCCTATTGATTTGTCAGGAGAATGTGATGGCATAGGTGTTATTTACTTCAAACAAAATGCACTACACAAGATCAGAGAGCTGCTTAAAGGGGAATTCCAATGATTGTTCAAAATTTCTGTGTAATTCAGCCCTTGAAGTTTAAGCAAAGTCATGCACATGTGAAATGGTTTGATGTGAAATGGTTCATTGTAGAAAAACACACTGTTTTAGTGTCTAAATGAAATTTTTTTGCGATGGTCTTGATGGGAACCTGGGTTACGCTGTATACAATACAAATTTAGCCATTTTATTTTCTATCTGCTATAATGTTAAATATAAATGTAAAATAGTGGTAAATCAGAACATATATGTCTTCTTTGTGTTCTACTTTGCTTTACAACACTCTGTATGTACCTCTCTACCGTGACTGTGCTTTATCTCAACACCACACTGAAATCTTGTATGTAAAACCGTAAAATGTCTCAGCTGTCAGGCAGATCATTTGAAAACATTCCATGCAATAGCTTTCTTTGGGGTGGCTTTTATAAGCATTTAAAAATTTAGACATCTGGTTCCTATCATGACCACTGTGAACGATTCAGACTCGTGTGTGTAGAATTCTCTCATATCAAAGCTCTCACAATGATTTTTATTTGTCTTAAGTATTTCATTCGACAGACAGACTGAACAACTGGTGAAGTTCCTCTTTAAAGGAATGTTTTAGTCAAACATCGATTGTTGTTAACACATAATCAAAACAAATAGTATCATGCTTGTAAGTGGCTACTAGCTTCTATTCAATGTAAACCACATTAACATCTTTGACGCTGTCAGGCTGTCCTAACATTGGGCATTTAAAGCTGAGATGTATAGCATTAAAACTGCTCTGATTCTGCTCTTATTGAATATCAGGGGAGTCTAAACTCTTATTTATTTGGTTATATTTGTATCACAGTGCCTCCTGGTCAGAAGACGTTTCTAATGGAGGAAGTCCTTGAGAACACTAGGTGCCTGCACATGTGCCTGTGTGTGTGAGTGTGTGTATGTATGTGTGTAACACCAGGCATATCAAAGGCAGTCGACGATGAACAGAAGAGCGGTGGGCCGGTGTGTGTTATCCTGATTCCCCTGTTGGGACGCATAGATCCTCTAATGTAGTCTCAGCTCACACACCGTGTTTAGTGCCGGAATTTTGCGGGGATGAAAGAGGCTTTTTAATGAGTCAACGTCCCGATTCCCACATGCATCCATGTTTTCCTCTCTCTCCCTTTCTCCCTCTCCCTCTCTTTGTCTCTGTCTCTCTACCACTCTGATTTTCTCATTATGATGTCGATTTCTGTCTGTTTAAGGGGATTTGGAGAGAGAGAAACAGACAGAGAGAGAGAGTGAGAGAGAGAGAGAGAGAGAAAGAAGGAGAGTGAGAGAGCGGAGAGAGAGGGAGAGAATGTCCGGACACAGAGGAATTGCTGTGTGTGTATTAGCCTGGCAGGCAGGTGTATTCTCCTCAGTCATTGTAAATTGAAGCAGACTGCTGGGCTTGTTAGATTAGTCTTTTGATAATCTCCACAGCGAGCTCAGATAGGCTGGGATTAGATTAAACACTCCACTAAAAACTCCTCTTCCCTGGGCCACTCGGGAGAATGAGTATGTGCAAGAGTAAATCTAAACTACTTTTTCTTGTGATGCAATTAATAAAAACAAAACTCTTTGTAAAGGTGCTTCCACTCAATTACAGTAGATATTTTTGTAATTTCTACAAAGTGCTGTGTATTATAAGAGACCACCATTTTCTAATTTAATTTCCAGTCAGAAGACCCTAACCCTAACATTTTTTAGCTTCAGAAAACATACATTTAACAGAAAATTACACAGAAGCCTCAACATCTCAATGTAATACCAGACATTTCAGTATTTAATGTGTCCACTCTTTATTACAGCTTCTATTCTTTGCAGGAGACTTGCATTCAGTTTTTCAAGGAAATCTGCAGTGATATTTTTCCACGCCTCCAAAGTTCAGTCTTAGAAGTTGGTTGCATTTATATATCTATAAAATTATAGCCATGAATATGTGTTCAGGTTCAAGCTCAGATGTTTTGCGTGCTGATGTTTTTCAGTGAGCTTTTTCCTTCAGTGCTGAATATCTATTTCTCCCTCTTTCTCTCTCTCAGTCGTTGCTGTCTCTCTCCTCATGGTTACCTTTGGAAATATTTGGAGAAGGTGTGTGTGTGTTACATAATTAGGGTGCAGTGCCCTTTTCTCTCTTTGTCATGCTCCCCTCTGCTCATACATTGAGAGAAAAAGAGTGAAAGAGAGAAAAGAGGGGGTATTAAAGAGGTTTGGTGATTGATAGTGTATCATAAGAAAGGGATGAAGAGTTGAGATAAGAACACTTAAAGAGTGTGAGAGTGATCATGAGTCTGTTTACTGGAGAGAAAAAGGCATTTCTTCATACTGACTTGACATACAATGTGAACCTACTGTGTTTACTGTGTAAACAATCTTTCTATCTCTCTCTCTCTCTCTCTCAAGCCTCCTTGCACATGATCTTTTTATAGATTTTGGAAATATAGCCATGAACTCACCAGACAAAAACATATCTCTTCTTCTCCCTCTCTCTCTCTCTCTGTCTCTCTCTCTCTCTGTAACTACATCTGTGCTGTGCTGTGTTTGTACACACAGCTAACGGTGTGAAATTAATGGTGCAAAATAGAGACAGAATTGCTCGGGCCACTTCACAGACTTAAACAGTGGCACTAAACAGTGGGATTGGAATTCTTGTGAAATCTTTAATAAGTAGAGTAAAATCTTTAGCGCTTGTAAACAGCCATTGGTGAACTTAAGATTCATCCTGTAAAGTCTAAATACCACTTCAGGGACTTAATCACAGAATTGTTTACCAAAGTGCTGTGAGAGCTGCTGCTGTGGTTTTAAATCTGTTCTTTATTTACTCCTACATTTACCTTTGGAGACAGTAGCTGATTTAACTTTTTCCTTTTTCTGTGAGGTGAAGGTTTTGGACATACAAGGTTTACGATGCTGGTCTTATATTGAAGTATATTAGTGAGGAAAGAAAATGCTTTTTACTAATTTCTGTGTAGTCCTTCATTTTGAGATCTTTATTTATTTTCTGTGTTTAATTTTGACCAGCACCTGGTCTGAATCACTGTTGTTGACTCCTCTCAATTTAAAGCTGTAACATTTTAATTTAGATTAAAAACAGAACAAAATTGCTCAAAACAAACTTCCCATTCTATGCTTATAGGTACTAGATAAGAAGTTAGACTGCAGTGCTTTAGGTAACTCAGCACTTGAAGAGTTTTTAGACTATTCTAGTTTGTTTTATTTTATTGGCTATGTCATGTTCTGCTTGAGCCTTTATTTCATTACAGTAGCAATACTTTTATTATTACTATCCAACTCTGTTTATAAGTGAGCAGTTAGTTTGTCATTGGTCATTGTTCTCAAGCATGAAGAGGCCTGATTCCCCTCTATAAACCTCTGTGCTTTGTGACAAAGTAGTCATCGGTTATAGTATAACAAGTCTGGGTACAACACAGAATACACAATGTTAGTTTAAATATAGCCTAAGCACTTCTGAGCTGAAGAATGGGAATTAATTAGATATGTGGCAATGATTTCAATTAATTCTTTTTTCGTCGCCTCCTAACTTTACCCAGGAGTTTATATATACATATCTAAAATACAGTAGCTTTGATTTCTGTGTTTGTGTGTGTTTATTTCTCTATCTAGCAGGCACGTTGGGTTTTATTTCAGCAGTATGACTAGCAGTAAAAGCCCCTGGCACACTGCTGGTGTCTCTGCCAGCCCCTGCTGTTGTTGCATTCCCCTTACAATAACCCCCCAGCCAAGCGCAGACCCCACAAATTAGCAGCCTTAACTGCAGACGGTGCACATTTACAGCCTCTGCTGGGATGGTCTTTGATAAATGAAAATAAATACTTTTCATCAGCCACCAGAGGAGCGTGGATTGAGGGGAAAAGATGTGTTGTGAGCTACATTTGTTTAGAGAGCTCCAGCTATTCTTTCTCTCTGCGGAATATGCAGCAAAATGCCATTTTCCAGCTATCGATATTCTGGCCACGGTGAAATATGAAATATGAGGGGATATTGACATGAGGCTGGTGCTTGCAGAATAGCTTTGCATGTTTAAGTGCTTATGAAGGTGTGTTTCACCAAAGTAAGAGTAAAAACATTGTGAAGTGAAGGTGTTTTTCAGTTGCAGCGCACATGTGTGTGTGTGTGTGTGTGTGTGTGTGTGTAAGGGAATGTGTAAGCTGGAGGAAGTAAAGCTCAAGGCTCAGTGGACGAGTAGAGGGATCTCCTCTGTGCTCACATCTCTGTCTCTGCTGTGAGAGTGGGGGAATACACTCTGTTTTACTCTATTGTTTCTCACACACAACTCCACTGATCCTGCCCTGTGTGTGTCTCTGTACCGCTGCTTGATATGTAGAAAATATTTTATATATGTTGGGTAACCTCACTGCTCAAGCAGTAATATGTTTCTACCAGAGAGGTCTCCAGATCGCCAAAACTTACATAGTGTAGCTTTAACATACATTAAAGTTTTTCTTCTTCTGTGAAGTTTTACAGTTTCGCAGTCACAAGATTTTGTTACAATAGTGACAAAATTAAAACCACATGTGATTATTGGTTCATTGATCACTGGTTAAACAGTGATTTGTGGTTGTTGAATCATGTGAATTTAACTCATCCTGACACCCACAGAATGTTTGGTCAGGATGCTCACAGCGCACAGTAAAACATTTAGTGATGGGTTAGCAGCTCATTTGCATGTCACAGCCTTCTTCAGTGTCAGCATTGCGGAGGGCAGTATCTCCATAGCGATGAACACATGATATATTGTGCAACCTTAATATCAGGAGACGTGTATGTGCTGGATTTAACACAAGAATGTCTGTGTGTTTTGAGGCAAGGCTGCTGTGATTTAACTGTAGATTATCATTCAGGAAATGCCAGCTTCTGTGTTTAATCAACTGATCAGTATCACACCTTGTTTTTTTGCAGTTCTTGCTGCTGCAGTTCATCTTCACAAATCATTATTCCCACATCAGTGATGCCAAAAGAAAAGGGATGAACTTTGAAGAGCACTGCGTGTAGTGTCAGTCAGTGCCAGATCCACACCATCAGGCTGAATTTGATACACTAATATATCAAGGCTGATGTTAGCGTTAGCTTTTTTCCTTCTATTTCTGTTGCTACTGTCAATACAGGTACCTGAATATAACTGTTGTGTAATTTAGAAATGCGAAGAAGCTAACTTCAGTGTTATCTGTCTCTGTCCATCATGTGAAACTCTTCCCAAATTGTGACTTCATTACAATCTGCAGACCAGGGCTGTACCACGTGAGGCGAGGGCCTCTCATTTATTCCCCGATTCACTACAGATGCACGCTTTGATGTAACTTTTATAGTTGCTCTGAGCATTTTTGTACTCACATGTGTGTTTTGAGCCCAAAACTAACCGTTCCACTGGACACTCTCCTGAATCCCCTGTTTACTTATTCCAGCATTAAATATTACTGATTTCTGTTGTGTAATTCCAGTGATAATGTCATCTCTTTCTTTGCCTGTATCTCTCTCTTTATATGTCTATTCATCTCTCTCTCTCCCTCATCTCTCTTGTTCTTTCTCTCTTTCTCTCTCTGCCCCGTTCACTCTTTCTCTGTCTCGCTGTCTCTTTCGGTCTGTTTGTCACTCTCTCTTTCTGTCTCTCTCTCTCTCACGCTATCTTTCTTTCTTTTGCTTTCTATCACCCAATCTCTCTTTATATGTTTATCTTTCTCTCTTACTCTCTCTCTCTCTCTCTCTCTCTCTTTCTCTCTCTCTCATGTATGTGTGTGCCTAGCTCCTCCTCTGTTTCATCAACTCGTTTAAAACACAGAGGCTGAAGCACAGACAGCTTCATAACTATAACTCTCTCAGCCTGCCTGCCAGCTCCAAATTGCTCTGTCACAAGCAAGAAGTACTTATCTCCTCTCTTACCAGCACAGTGTCAGAGAGGGGGAGAGAGAGAGGGGGGGGCAGAGAGAGAGAGAGAGAGACTCGTGGAGTTACCATGTTACATGTAAGATATCTGGAGCTTCTCCTTATTCCTGTTTTACTCTTTGTGTAAAATTACAGTTACAGTGTTCTTTTATTATTTCTATTATGTCTAGAAATGTTTTCAGTCTGCGGTCTCAGTGTGAGGAGAAAATGTTATTACACAAATGTGATTTATGCTACAGAGACATCAGTGCTGGCTTGATTAAAAGTGATATTTGCCATATGTTGTGGGAGAGGAGCTGGTTCTCACCTGAAACAATTATAGTAAAAGCCATGAAGTGAAGAGAGGCCATTTCTCCTGCTTTCTCTCAGCCTCTCCAATCTTTCCTCCCTCAGTCTGTGCGTGTGTGTGTGTGTGTGTGTGTGTGTACTGACTGCTACTCACCTTACATACCCTCCCCCATACACACATTGGATGAAGAATAGACTACATCCATGCACACACTCCTCATATATGCACATGTAGCAAAGCTCAGGAGCTTTATTCTGTAGTTCTCTGAGCATATTTTATGAACACTGTTATCAGAACCTCTTCCACACACTCTTGCAGAAGCCCCTCAAACAGTGCAGTGTCTATGATTATTTTTTCTTTTTTTGTTTCAGTGTTTAGTGTGTCCACCCTTTACTACAGCTTTTATTCTATTCTGGAGACTTTCTATTAAGTTTTCAATTAATATTTTACTAAAGTCTTAGATGTTGGTTGAATTTTCTGCTTCTTCTGATCCAAGTAATCCCTGTAATTGTCTGTTTCCTTTTCTCAGTAACAGTTTCTTAATAGTTAAACATCCTTATAGACTCATAGTGTTGTTAGATTTTCTCCTGAAAACTATGTTCTGTTTATCTGATGGTGACAGTTTTGGTGGTCTAACAGGTCTTGCACTGTTGTTAAGGGTCTCATTTTCTCTGCAACTTTTAATTATTTTTTGAAATCTGGAAAACTTTGAGAATCTGTGTTTTTCACTTACCATCCTTTGTCTTTCCTTTTCCTTGTGTGTATTGTCTAATTTCTTTAGAAATATCTCCTGAAAAATGAATAACTTGTACTTAATGGTTGTTTTGACTGGAAACTAAACAAATGAAGGTTAATATCTGACTTTTACAAAGTACTGTATAAAAATCATGTAACTGCCAAATAACTAGACCAGTTATTTGCAGCTTGTGATGTAGAACAAATCCCAGATAGTTAAATTGGTATGGTGTACTGGGTAACTTTCTTCTTTCTACTTTCTATGCTGTAGACTGGGGTTCAAACCCCTACACTGTACCAATAAGAGTCCTTGGGCAAGACTCTTAACACTACCTTCACCTACTTGTGTAAAATGCTGAAATTGTAAGTTGTTCACAGTATTATAAAAGTTTTGGAACTTTTAACTCTTCGTTATATTCTGTGAATTAAGCATAAACATGGTTTATCAGAGCTGTTTATCTCAAGTTCTCGTACTATTTTGATGTGAGTATTTCACTTTAGTGGATGATCATAACAGGTTTTTTTAAGCGCTGATGCAGTTTTGGAAAATGCGTAATCAAGAAATGTTAGCGCTTAGGTACACTTTCACAAACTGTGGACATTTTGAGGATCTGTAGCTCAAGGTGAGGGAGTCCTTGTGTTCTGATCTATATCCATCCTTCATCAGCTATTGAATATGCAAACGGTGCAATTATCAATCATCAGTTTTACACCCAACTTGTGTACAGTAACGCAATACACATTACACACTGCAGAACATTGTGAAAAGTTGCCTGCTTTGCTACTTTTGATTAATTCAAACGAAAAGTATAACAAAAGAGATGTGTCAATGCATTCTGTGATGAATATGCAAATGACAATCAATGAATATGCAAATAATGATCGATCTTGTTGATTTGCACCTGCTCATGTGTGTTAATGGTGAACGGTCTCAGTTTGAGGGAGGGCAAACAGAGAGAACTTGCGGCGTTGGCAGCTTTTAATCGTATGTTTGAGCCTGAGCCTTAGTTGAGTAGTAATTCTAGAGGATGCCCGGGGGCCTCACTCAGCCTCATCTGGCCCTTAAAGGTGTCCCCCAAGATTGCCTGAGCAGAAAAGGGCATGGTAAGCTAATTGGTCCCTCCATTAATGCGAGTACAAAACACACACTCCCTCTCTTTCTCTTACACACACACACACACACACACACACACACACACACACAAAACAGGGAGAGATCTCAACATCAGCACTTTGGTCCTGCCTGAGATGCCTCAGGTTTCAGCGGCGTCAGAGCAGAGCTCTTTGACTCTTAAGCACACTATAATGTGGGATTTATTTATGCAGTAGCAGGTGAAGCCACTTCATAAGGCAGCATGTCACATTGGTTAATGTGTATGAGATTAGATGAGTATTAGATGAATAAAAAGTGTCGCACCGTAGTGCAGCACTGAATAAGAATGTCCAGTCAGTAAAAGATTATAAAGAAAATAAAATCATAGAGAGATCATTTAATATAGATAGTAATTAATAACAAAAACGGTAAAACATGTAAAAACAGAATTTTCATGTTGCATACATTTTCTGTAAATGTGTATGTACATTTAATATACAGTACAGTGAAACAAGTATTCTGACAATTTAGCTTCTGTTGTTTATTAAACTTCCTGATCATATATTCACTTCAGTTCTATACACAGTGATTTTGTGCTGATAAATATGATGTTTGTGAAAGAAGCAAAATTGGTAGAAGTTTTCAAACACCACAAATTAATAGCAACTTTGAGCCATCTGTGGTAAGAAGTAATTATTGTTTTGCAGCACTGTGGTTCAGTTTTGGTCTATTCCTCTTGGCAAACCCTCTTCAGTTCTCTGAGGTCATCAGGGTCCCTGTGATGGACTTGTGATTTCCAAATCCTCCATACCGTTTGCAGAGAAGCAGCCCCATATCATGATCTTCCCACCTCTGTATTTCACTGTGGGTTTGGTGTTCTTGGGATCATATGCGCAGTTCTTTCTCCAAACATGATGAGCTGAATTATTCCTAGAGAGCTCAAGTTTTGTTCCATCTGACCAGAGTTGTTTCAAAAGAGTCCTGTTTTATCTAAATTATTGCGTGCAAATATTTGCATCTGTGTTTTTTTTTCAGCAGAGGCGTGGAGATGATTGTGGTGCAGTTCATTACTTGTTTTTCTCTGTGTAATCCACATGTTCAGGTCATCCTTTCAACACTTTTCAAGTGAGTGCTGGCTTCTGTCTTACCTTCTTCATCATTAGTCTGAGAGCTTGTTGTGAAATCTTGAATGGTGCATCTGCCTGGAGATGAGTAGTTGTGGTTCCATGAACTTTACATTTGCATATTATCCAATCGGTTGTACTGACAGGGATGTTTAAGGTCTTTACTAGGCTCTGTAGCTTTTTGCATTTAAGTGTTGTTTCATAATCTTATCTCTGAGGACTTTAGGAAGCTTTCACTTGTTGCATGAAATCTTCCCAACCAATGGCATCATCTTTGTTTTAAGGTTACAAGTGGAATTTGTTGCATAAGTTGTATAGAATATATATGAGAAGGAAAAAACATACCTTACTTTTAATGTAAGTTAATGTAATCCAACAGCAGCGACACACACACACACACACACACACACACACACACACACATATATATATCCTTATGCTTTGGAAGACATCCCTCCTTGTACACATTTATAAGTACAAAGTTAAAACACATTATGCAAGTAATTTGAAGTGAATATATTCAGTGAAGATATGTAAAATAAAAATATTAAATAAGTATAAAGTTGCCCCCAAATGTTCCAAAAATGTCCTCACATTAGTGTGTTTGTGTGTCTTTCATACTGTGTTGAATATGAAAAATTGTCTAAGTTCCAGTGGTTCACATTCTGTTAGACGGTATTACAGCAGTAATGTCATCAGTGTTTAACTACACGAGTCGGCTCACTCCATCACACCCAGCAGACAAATCCCAGCCATGCTTTAGGAAGTTCCTACGATTGTAAATGACGCTCATTACACCAGGTAAATGCTGATGAAATGTTAATTTAATTCAGGCCTGTAATTAGACTGCGGGAGCTGATGCGAAGATGGAGACGGAGAGACGTTTTCAGTAGACTCATCTTTTCTCTCCTTTATTTGTTCTTTTTTGTCCTCTCTGGGGTGCTCCTCAAAATAATGTTAGCTTACAGGAATTCATGTACTGTTATGAGAATCAGATGAGCTTTGCCGCATTCCTGATTATCCTTCTGTGTGTGTGTGTGTATATGTGCGCGTGGGCAGGTGTGTGTGTGTCGTGTTTATGTGAATGAGTATAATATGTGGATGATAGAGCAGATCCAGGCTTCATCAGTGTGTGAGCAGAGGGAGCAGATTAGAGTGTGTGTTAGTGCTTAAGTCCCAGTCAAATCACACTGCATTATCACCTGCGCCTGAAACTAATATAAAAGTGAAACAATTTCAGCAACACATCTCATTACAGAGAGCAGAGAACACAGCCTCCGGAGAATAACTATCAGACCAGAGCTCAGCATCACTACGCTTATACACTGCCTGTCTGCCTGTCTGCCTG